>NC_089539.1:17501251-17807842 GCF_963924715.1 Thunnus thynnus | reverse complement strand
TTTGAACCAAATGGCTCCACATGCTCTCTATACATCCTATTGTGTTGCCTGCAGCTGTTTAGGGAAATGACATTTGTCCCATTTGATGCTCCATATTGTCGTAAGACTCCAGATTCCTGGATATCCTCACAGGATGCACAGAAAAGGCAGCGAAATATTTTGCAGCTCTTCCTTGTAATGAACACATCACTGCTGGTTCTTCAGCTGGAAGAGAGAAGTTGTGTGTGTGTGTGTGTAGGGTTGAGGGGGGGGGTGGGGGGTAGTTGTGTCGGGGCAGCTGTCCAGGAAGTGAGCACACCGACAGCAAACCTCCGCCCGGCCTCATGTCACAGTCAACAATCTCCACGGGGGCTAAAATAGGTTAAATGGTAGCATGTGTTGTGGTAGGTTATGTACAGGAAACCCACGTGAATTTGAACGACGACTGACATTTCGGATAAGCGATTGGTGACGGACAGGGGGGACGGTCCCTGCTGGAGTTTGGGTTTCAGTATTTACTACATTCTACATATAGGTGACAAATCTCCTTTAGAAAAAATGAGAAATTCAATTCATCAGCATTTTAAGTTAAAAGAAAAAAGGTTGCATAGTGTTGCTTTTGCGTCAATAGTCTCAAATCACAGGATGTTAATATAACTCAAAAAACTTGAAACAAACTGAACTTGTATTTATCAACATCTGCTCCTGAGACAGCGTCATCTCTCTATTAGTGTCTACACACTGTATATATGAGTTTAGCTAAAATCTAGTAAATACATACATAAACCTCACTCAGTATTGTAATGGTGCAGTCAGAGAATCTGTGCTCATAGTCATAATGAAATGATCATGGTTTTTATACCATGAACTGACAACAGATGATTTGATAGGGGACAACACTTCCTCCTAATGTCTAATTCGTTCGTGGGAAACCAAGATGAGAAATGTCAGGAAATGCTTTCAATTTCAAACCTTTTAAAGACCTAAACTGGCTCTTTGATGCAGCAAGATGCTTGAAGACAAATATGGAAATGAAAATCAACATCAATATTGACAATGTGTCAAAAGGACATGCACAAATGTGTGTGGCAGTTTATGAATACACTACTTTTACATTTGCAAATGTAAGCTGAGATTTATGCTTGTGAACCTTCATTTGAGGATACAGCACATAGTGATAGTTGGTGTGTGGACGGGTGTAAAGGTGTGAATATTCACACTAAGATTTGTCAGCGTCTCCAAATGTCCATCTTGACGTGTGGAGGAAATGTCATGACTAATCTGGTATAACAAGACATATGGAAACCCTGGGAGTCCCATTTGATTGGGTGTGAATTTAAAAAAAACTGGTGTCTCTTGTCATTTTCTCTGTTAAAGACGCTCATTATGACAAATGTGACTATAACAAGTGTTGGCAAAACACCAGTGCACATTTTAAATCTTAAAACACATTCACACATTCATTTTAGATATTAAAGCCTCCATTTTTATTCCCATAGAGGTACATTTCTCAAAATACTGAAAGCCAGACAGAAAACATTCGCACGTAAGTGAATTTGCGGGTTGTAAAAATGGACTTAACACACAGGAAATGAAATCATGACTTGTGTACACCTTTTCTTGCTGGTGTTGCAAAGCCTGACTGTATGAAGAGTCAGCTGCCTGTTTGCTGCCTGTGCAGTGCAAACTCATTGTAAGCTGTTTGAGGCTTGTGACAGGAAGGAAGGGGCTAGCTGTCTCACTGGCAGGGCCTCTAAGCAGGGCAAAGCTTGTCACATGGCGGCGATATGAACTCAAAGGATGCGAGGAATGAGAAAGGCACGCAGATAATAAGATACAGCGAGGAGAGATAAAGAGAAGAAATGTTACTCTTCTTACAGAGCCATTTCCTCTGGGAATAGGGACGGACTGTGATCTTTTTCACGGTCAATGGAATCATGGCACCACGCCATTCAACCCTCTGACTGCGTAGATTCTGCCAAGAAACTGAATTTGAACTGACTGACACATTTTTTTTTTTTTTTTTTTTTTAATCATGGTCTTCTGTGTCTTTCAGGAATGGGAACTGGTCGTGCTGGGGAAGTTGAAGTGGAACATGGCCTCGGTCATCCCCAATGATTTTATAGAGCACATCATACGTAGGCTGCCCCTTCCCAAAGACAAGCTGGCCATGGTCCGCAAACACACGCTGACATTCATCGCCCTCTGTGCCACAGGTAACACAGCTGCTTATCATTTCATGTGTTCTTTTAGTGCCTTTTTTCTTTTTTTTTCTTTTTTTAAAACTTGTTTGCTCACTCGCACGCTCACTTCGCTGCCTCATTGCTGTTATTTCCACATCCAGCAGAATATTCCCACACACACAAACATTCTCCCGTCGTGAGTCATCTGTGACTATGCCTGTGACCTCTTTCTTCTCTCAGCAAAGTCCTCTGGCTGCATTTCCCTTATCCACTTTCTAGTCTCTCCACAGCCTGTAGTAGGGTTTTTCTTTTTTTTTTTTTTTTTTTTTTTCTAAACAGCCGACCAGCTGCTGAAAGCTGTGCTGGAGCGCTTAAAGTGGTCATTTCCAGGTTTCTCTTCTAAACGCTTGAGAAAAATCCTATCGCGGCTCTGTTTAGATTAGCCACGTACATCGGTAATGAAGACGATTATATCATACTGTATCTTGTATGCTAGTAGACGCACGCACTCAGGTGCAGCTGAACTTCTGTGCTACTTTCCCTGTATTGTTTGTTGACAGGGAAGCTTCCAGGTTTAAAAAGTCAGGGCACTGATCCAGTGATCTTCCTTCCTCCTCCCATCTCGGCCTCGTGTCCAAAATAAACTCTGGAGGCTCTGGAGAAGCACAAACTCAGATGTCCCCTCAGGCCTCTCCCTAGGTGAATTTCCATGGCATTCCTTTGCCTATACTAGGAATCCCACTAATATTTTCATATCCTGGACAGAAATACGACTGCAGGATCACCTAATACACATAATATATAGCACTCCTCTGTCACAAGGCTGCCTTTCATCTGCTACCTCCTTCAGCTAATTCGATGAGGGAAATAAAACAAAGGAGGTCACTTCAGTGCAGTGAAATTCCTCAGAAACGCTAGTGCGGTCAGATCTGGCCAATAAGCACTTGTTTATTGAGCTAGTGATTGGAACCATATAGGCTCCTTTAATGAGATTCATGTCCTGTTTACCGACGTTTTAGTATCACACTTTTTAAATATATATGTATATATGTATATATATATATATATATTTGGGTGTGTTTCAGTGGTTGCCTCTGCTATTCATAAGCAGCTGGTTATATCCAAGCACAAAGCAGCCGCAGTGGAAAAAAAAGGAGGCCTGCTGTGGTTGTGCAGTAATGTAAATGTTTGGAGTTTTATATGGAGTTGAGATGTTATTCTTATGATGGAGGAGCTCCTCCTATGGACAGCTGGTCCCTGGAGGAGAAGATGGGCGTAGCGAAGCAGGCTTTAATCAGAGCTATCAGGCCACCAGTACTGGTTTGGTTTAGGCTCGTACAGCATTTAACAATTGCATGTGCCGAGTTACTGCCCTTTTGTGATTAGCGTTGGTCATGTACATTCAATGAGACAGGAAGAAGGGGCTGTGTATTGTAATTGTGGAAAAAGAAAACACCGGGGACTGTATTCACAAAACATCCTAACGCTAAAAAAAGCTCCCAATAGGACGAGTGAGGAGAAGCTCCTGAAAATAAGTGGTGTGTCAGTCTTTAACTTTAGAAATTTTTGCTCTAAGAACAATTCACAAAGCAGTTGAGCACTAAAAGTAGCTCTTGAAGAATAGATCCAAATCTGTCCTAAAACAATAATCAGGTACCAAAATTAATGTTGACACATGTTTTTCTTGCTGTACTCATTCCTCCTATTCATACAGGCCATTAGAAGATCCCTTCATAACGCACTCTTTTTGTTAAGTATACTTCCACTGCAGGAAACAGGAAAACACTGTCCGTCAAGACACAGAGGGAAACGTTTACTAAAAAGATTGTAAATGTGGCAGATATCCACCTTTAGTTGACTAACTCTTATGGCTGAAGCCTCATGTTGTCTTCAGATAAACACACTAAGCTGTGCTCCGTCAGCTGCTGCAAGTAAAACTCGTCATCGTGTCCATGTTTTGTAATAACAAACTTTTACAAGCTCATTTTGATGGTGGGCAAATCATTACAGCACTGATGAACTTCTGAATTACTCAACTGAATTATTCATCAAGCCAAAAATGTGCTAGTCAGACCTCACTTTGTTCTACAGTTCATTAACTGTTCATAAAATACTCTCCAATTGAAATAAGTGAATGAATAAATGCAGTCACAACATCCAGCTATCTAGCTAGCAACATTTGTTTCTCATATTCCTGTCAATATTTTTATTTTACACTCATTGAGAGCGGTCACGTCCAAGTGAGTCACTGGAGTCACTGAAGACATAGTGAGTAAGTTCACTCATGAAACACAGGTTTCATCCAAAGGTCCTCAGTTCCTCAGTAAAAGTTGCTCTGAAGAGTTTTGTGAAAAGGTTTTGAACTTTTGAAAGCACCATGTAGGAGGACTCCTAGTGGTAAGATGAGATACTTTGTAAACATGTTTCCAGGTCAGGTTAGCCCATAAAATGAAAATGCCTGACCAGGCGAAAACTGAAATCACTTGACCACATGATGAGCTGTTAAAAAGTATCTTCGGCTCAGTATTTGCGGAGGTGTTTCATGTTGTCCTCTCGGTTGCTGCCTGCTCTTCCGCCTCCTCAGAGCAGGCCTGTTGTCGCTTAAAGCCTTTTAGACTAGGATACGGACCAGAGGGAGTCGTTCTTGGAACTTGTTGCTCACTGAGTAGGAGGATTCCTTCTCTGCTTTTCTAATCAGAGCTGAAGTTTCTATGAGGGGAAACCACACAGGTTCCACCATGCAGCGACGTCTGTTGAAATTCAGACTGTGGGAAAGTCAGCCTCAGCTGCGGAGCATGCATATTGGAGATGATTCAGATGTTTGTACGTCTCATGCATCTATCATACTTCCTCTGGGCTGATTTAAGTGTTACAGCTTTTTGTGTCACAGTTAATAATGTGATTTCTGCACATCAATTTCCTTTTCATCTTCCCCCCGCCAGATGACCGCCTCGCAATGAACCCTCCTTCCATGATTGCCACTGGCAGCATGGGAGCTGCTGTCTGCGGCCTGCAGCTGGACCACACTGACCAGAGGCTGAGTCGAGACAACCTGACAGACCTGCTGGCCAAGATCACCAACACAGAGGTGGTGAGTGTCCCAGCGAAGGAACTTTTTATACCTGCTACAAATCGTTAGTCATCAGTTGTAGCGTTACACAACAACGCATTGTTAATAATAATCATGGCAACATCTCAAAAGCAGGATCGAAGGCTCTTTAGTAAACAACAGGGATGACTTCAGTAGTGGCAGATTGAAGCTATTTACTTTTCATGGAGAGAGAGGGAGAGCGAGTTTTTGGCTCTTGGCTGGGGAGCCAGACTGCTGCTATAAAGAGCAGCGGCAGAGGGAATGTCTTCTTAAAACTCAGAGCCCACATTCTTGTGGTAAGACGCATGCAATTTCTTTGCATGGCTCCCACTTTAGCTGTGTGCCCCTCCTGGTGGAGGAATATGTCCGTAATGAAGTCGGAGAAGCGTCTTTTCCAGAGGAAAAAAGGGCCAGTGAAGTAACTGAAGTCTATCTAAGCTGGACACATGTAGACATATTTGGATGACTGTTTAAATATATGAAGACTCGCTTGTATATAGTTGTGTGTTGGCTGAGTTACAGATGCAGTGAGAGTGAATGGAGCTTTATAAGGCTTGACTCATAAACTGTAAATGCCATCATAATGAGCTTTTGTGCATTTTATTAGTGTGCGATATGGAACATTTTGATATTCTAATGTAGTTTGTATGATACAGCTGCCGACTTATAAATACAATGGGAGTGAATGGGCCTTCGTTGGCTTTAATATAATATATAATCTTACAGCAAGTCATAAACTATAAATGTGATCATTATAAGATTATGTACAGTTGATCAGTGTGAAATTATTAGCATTTTGAAATTTTAATGGAATTTGTACTGTATACAGGTGCAATGTTATAAATACAATGGAAGTGAATGGGCCTCCATAGACTTTAATGTAATATCTAACCTCTTAAGAATTCGTAATCTATAAATGTCATCATAATGACATCATATACATTTGATTGGTGTGCAATACTGAGCATTTTAAAATACCAATAGAGTTTGCACTGTGCACACTGGCTGCAATATAAATATAATGGATGTCTATGGGGATCATATTTAAATATTCATAACTCATTAAGTAAAAAAGTTATCAAAAAGAAAAGTAAGAGCAGACATCTGCAGTTATGCACGATTTGACACGTGAATCATCATAGCGAATGTGTCTTTAAAAAAAAAAGCAGCATTTACAGTTAAGAAATACTACATACACCACATATATTTATCCCAGTGTGTGTGTGTTTTCATTGTCACAGTATCTTGTGACACCAGAGGACCAGTTTAGAAGCCTTGAAATCCAGAAAGGCCACAGCCGACGGTCCAGAGGAACAACACGGTTGCCTCTTAGATTTGTGGTTACGTTGCCGTGGCGACGTGGGCCCCGCAACCCAGCCGTCACAACAGGCGCTCCGACTGCAGCCCATCGGGTTCCAATTATCCGTACATTTCAAAGGAATGCTGGCCTCTTTGCGAGCCTCGGTGCATTCTTTAAGGGTCCCGCAGCCAGCTAACTGAGGCAGACCTCCCACATCTCCACGCAGACCTGCTGGAGGAGGAAGAGGAGGAGGAGGAGGAGGAGGAGGAGGAGGAGGAGGAGGAGGAGAGAGGGACGGAGACAGCGAGAGGATCCCCTTTCACAAGAGAAGTTGTCCAAAAACATCCGGTCCCACTGTCCTATATTCTGTTTTACACCCAAACTCAGGGTCAGGGTGCAGTAGGTCAAAGCCATTTCCTCTAGACCTCCACATGGGACTGACCGTGCTGTAAACTCAAAGGGGGTTGGGTGGAGAAAGGGAGTCCAGCATTTCAGATCTGCTTATCTGTTCCCCACTAGACCACAGAGCTCTTTTAGGACCCCCAACTCCCTCCCTCCTCGTTTCATCACACACACCCCCCCCAACCCATGTGCTCATACCTCAGACATGCTCAGGTCTCGTGTCCGAGCATTTCTGTGCCCGTTGTTGGTATCGGAGTGTGCTGGTACCCATTGTTCTGGTCATGGTGCAGACAAGACCACCTACCTACAGACGTATAATTCCCTGCTGGTATGCCACACATGTGACCAAAGCTGTTAAACAACTTGCACGTCAGATGTGCCAAACACGCCATATTTCTGAGTGTCTGTGTACAGGTGAACAGATTAATCGATCAGTTGATCAACAGAAAATGAATTGGCTGCTATTCTGATAATCGAATAATCGTTTTTTTGTCTTTTTTTTTAAGCAAAAATGCCAACTCGCAACTTCTCAAATGTGAGGATTTGAGAGTTTTCTGTGTCATTCATGATAGTAAACTAAATTTTTGGGAATTTGAACTCTTTGTCCGACAAAACAAGACCTTGGACTTATGACATTTTTGAGACAAAACGATTAATCGTGAAAATAATCGTCAGTTGCAGCCCTCGTAGAGATGGCTGTGTGGTTGCTGTGTAAATGGTTAGCCTGATTTAAATGCATATAAACACAAAGGTGTAATTGAAATATGTGTGTGTGTGTGTATGTATAACAACTTGTGACCCTGTTTTGTTCCAGGATTGTTTGAGGGCATGCCAGGAGCAGATAGAGCGTGTGCTGGCCGCCAGCCTGCAGCAGGGCCAACAGTACCGGCAGGAGACCGGGGTCAGAGCGGGCAACAAGGCGAGGGAGCAGCAAGACCAGTCCAGCACCCCCACAGATGTACGCGATGTCAACTTATGAACTCCCGTCGCCGCCTGATACACACCATTCACGCCTGTCTACCAATGAACTAACAGGACCGAGGGGCGCGTGAGCTGCCAGTTATCTACGTCAAAGTCGCCCCCCATGAGCGATGGTGTGACAATCTATGAACTTTAGAAGTTTTTCTCGTTTTTTTTTGCCCCATTCATACCCAAACCTTTTTGTATGGGCCACATGTAATCAAACAAGGTATTTAAAAACGGTAAATTCTTGAAAACTTGATAGTGCCTTTTAGGTTTTCCGGAGTGGAAACCTGAATATATTTTCATACTTGAAAAAAAAAATAGTATAATTATATGAAATATTCTTTTTGATACAACCTAGCAAAAATAAATATGATAAATAATGTATATTTAGCTAGTATTTAGTTATGTTACTCTTTTATCATCTTTAGCAAGCAGTTATCAATTCATAGTTTGAGTATTGAGTTTTCCTCATGTGTGATTCATATTCATTTGTGCAGGAAAGCCTGTTTAGTCGTGTTATGATTGACATGCTGATAATACAGTACATGGCATTTAAACCAAGCTGATATCCAGCCAGAGGAGCGCTACTGTAGCTAGCCGCTCTCTCTATCTAGCATACTGTGCACCTGCGACTATTTATGCTGAAAAGTGCTGGCCGGGAGTGGGCTGGGCCTGCTCACAGAGGAGGGACGTGAAGAGGGTTTGAGGTCTGGAGCAGTGGCTACTGTCTGAAAGGTTAATACAGAGGACAAGGTCAGTTACTGAGGTCTTGATTTCACTGTTAAATCAACAGGCCGGTATGTTAACAAGACAGTATGTGCATGTATTTGAATTCAGCGGGGCTACATTACTATTGTTCTTTGTTCTAGCTCCTACATGTTAGAGAGCATTTAAGAGTGTTTAGTAGTTGCATGAGATTTTTTTATTTTTATTTTTTAGCCGCAGTCAGGTAGTACGGATGTAATGTTACTAGAGAAAGATGATTCAGCATGTTTTTTTTGTTTTTTTTTAGAGGAAATGGATGTAAGTTGAAGGGTTTTTGTGAAGTTTTTTTCAAGAAAAGGAAAGCATGTGCAAAGTGGAGGAAAATGCTAGAAGTCTGGATGGATGAATGATAGCGAAACGGCGGGGATGTTAATTTTAGCTATATGATGTTTCTGCAGTTGCACGTTACTTGAGCGACACACAGGAGGAGGAGGAGGAGGAGGAGGAGGAGGAGGAGGAGGAGGAAAGAATCCCCGGTTTTCTCCTCTTGACTTGAGATGATATCCGGGGGTTCAGTTTGGCTTTGCTGCAGTTTCTCCTGTTATCAATTTTTACCATTTTTTTGACTTTTTCGGAGAGAGAGAGGGAGGATAGGAACAATATTGATGCACTTTTAAAACACACTCCTTAAAAATGGTAAGGGGATAGTGGTTGAGGAGAGTTCAGTGGGTTATTAGGGTCTTTTTTTTTTCGTTTTTTTTTTTGTTTTGTTTCAGTTCTAGTTTTTTCTTTTAAGTTATTTGATGTTTTTTGGGCTGGATTCCCATGGGGTAACGCACATTGTCTTGAAAGCTACGCCCCGACAGGTGCGTAGAATATTCCGTGTTTATAGTATAATAGTATATAAACTAAGAAAAGCCAAGTCACATGTAGACTTAGAATTTTTTGATTCAGTTTATTTAACCTTATTTGAATTTTTTTGGTTCATTCATAGCCAAACCTTCCAATAGTTCTGTCAAAGAGTTTTAATATTCTGAATTGTGTTCATGTTTTACTTTTTTCTTCTTTTTTGTTGTTTTTGCTCTCTAAACTGAAGTTTTAAAACTGCCATTTTGTGAGTTTTTTTTTTTTTCTCCATTATAGACGTGGGTAGGGGTTTACATGTTGTGAAAGTTAGACTGTATATAATAAATTTTTTTTCCCCCATGAGCAGAAATGCGAGAAATCCTCATCACATTTTAGAACAGAAGTCGTTTCTAAAATTGTATCCGTGCATGTTCTGTTGTGCAAAAGCCAAAATGTTTGTTTTTCCAAAAAAAAAAGAAAAAAAAAGTGCTTTAAACAGAAAAAATGTTGACGCTTTTAAAAGATTTGTGTATAAATTTAAAGAGATAATTCCAAAGTGAGAACAATAGATTATACACATCATTCTCTTGCTGCTATGAAGCTTTTCTTTTCTAGTCTTACACAAAGATGCCTTATTGTGATTCACTTGTGTGCTGCTATATTATGAATTTTGTATATGTTCTTTGCTTTTCTTGTTATATGTGTACTGGAGGGAACGTAACAGTTTGGTGCGGGACTGGAAGTACTCGTGTTTGCCGATCTTTTGATTAGCATGTTTTTATTCTTGTTTCATTTGTATCTTTATATACTATCATATTCTTGCTGCTTCTTTGTAATGTTTGTGTACCTCAGGTTAATTGGACGGATAGAGCGAGAGCCCATCTCGCATTACCTCATCACACTTCACATCACACACGTCGTTTTTTTTCACTCTGAATTTGTTGGACGGGTTTCACTTTTTTTTTTTTTTTTCTTTTTCTTTTTTCCCCCTGGATGAGAGGGAGGACGGTGTTTCCTCTTTAAATCCAGAAAAGTTTGCCACCAGATCCCACTGAGCTGTTTCAAGTGACCATAATTTAAAATAGGTTATTTCATTTATCTGGTGCTAAGTCAGAAAAAAAACAGCCTAAACTGTATGTTATACATGTATTTGAAAGACAAAAAGCAAGTTACTTTTTCTTACTTGGAGTTTCATTGGCATGTTAAAATCAGTTCATTGGAATAAAGTGGGGGTTTTTTTCTTTTTTTATTTTTGAGGTACCCATTTAGGTGAAGTGTAAACCACCAGAATGTTTGTCATTGTTCACAGTGTGGTTGTTATTCCAAACCTCTCTCCCACTATCCCCATGTGCAACCACACAGTGTACCTCAACAATTTCTCCTCAATAAATTGGCTAAAATCACATGACTGGTTTATTTGGTGTCTGCCTCTCTGCATGATTAAACACACTGCTGGATTGTGGTTCTCTGTTGCCACTAGAGGGCGATTAATCCATAAAAACCATGAACAGTGAGTCTAGAAGAACAAATGCTATTCTCTGTGACAAAAGACTTTAAAGGACGGGTTCAGTCAAAACAGTCAGTCAAATGAACATTGAAATATTTTTTTCTTGTTGTAATCATTCCTCCTGTTCATACTGACCATTAGAAGATCCCTTAATAATGCACTTACAATATAAGTGATGGGGGACAAAAATGTATTTAAAAGTTTATTTGAAGCTAATATGAAGCTTCAGGCGTCCACAATGAGTCAATTCAAGTATTTATCTTTCAACATTAGTCTTTTTAGTGCCAAAGTCCCTCTTTTTGTTACTATACTTCCACTGCAGCTCAACAGGGAAACACAAAGAGGGAATTTGATGCTAAAAAAGACTGTAAATGTAGCAGATATCCACTTGATATGACTAAGTCAGACCGCTGAAGCCTCATTTAAGCTTTAGATAAACTTTTAAATGCATTTTTGCACAAAATGATTGTATGGACACACTGTGGATTTTGGCCTCCATCACTTACATTGAAAGCATATTTGAAGGGAATCTTTTAACAGTTTGTATGAACAGAAGGAACGATTACAGCGAGGAAAACCTCTTTCACTGTTCATATGGGCACCTGACTGTTGTTTTAAGACTGACTTGAAAAATTGTGAAACCTATTCTTTAATGCAAAATTATCCTAAAAGACTGCAGGATTATATCTGGAAAAATGGAAAGTTTTTTCTATTTGCTGTTAAAAAACTTAAGAAAACAATTATTTTCTACAGAAAGACAAGAAGGGAAAGAAGGGACAAGAAGGTTGATAAAAAGTTCAAATAAAAACACATAGGTAGCACTGCGATATCTCACAATAGTGATATATAATTATATCTTTACATCCAATCATTTAAGTAACAGTTTGACCCTCACTGTTGTTTCGTTATAAACATTTTAATCTGTCTAAGAATATTTGCAAGTTGGGTGGAGATGGAGATGGATGTCTGTTTCTTTTCTTATTATGTCAAACATAAATATTTTCTCATTTCGTTTATTAATTTTCTACATTCATATTATAAGTTTAAAGAATCAAAACTTAGTAAATCCTGTGTAGTATCTTAAACGATTGTTTCTTGATTTTACAAATAAAATGTGACATCAGACTATGTCCAAATTTTTGAAACTAGGGCTGAACGATTTTACCCAATTGCGATTATTTTGACTGTTATTACAATTGTGATATGATTTATGATATTAGAGGGAATGATAGTTTTTACATCATTATTCTCATTTTCATTGAAAAACATATTAAAATGATTATGGCGTGATTTCTTTCAGGATCTTTAGCAAATAAAGATGTTTCATTAAGTCTGTAGAATATGATGTGTAGGCTGGGACGCCTCTGCAACACAATATTTAATGTAAAGTGGTATTTTGACACCTTTTAACATATATTGCACTTCCTGTGATTTAAAACCTGCTGTAGGCCTTATTGTGATTTCGATAAAATTTCAATGAATTGTACAGCAATATTTGATACCTTTGAAAATGTTGACAATTCAACAAGTTGTAATCACTTAAAATTCATAACAGAATCCAATTTATACTCTAAATCTTAGAAAACTAGATTTGCTCTTATTATCCGTGTAAATATACAGGTTTAATATTTCTGCAGTTTTCTTTTAAATAAACTAAACTTTACTAGTCCAATTAATTCATAAATAAGGTTTTCTGCTATTCATGCTGTATATCTTTTTTCAGACAGCCAAACATTAAGAGTAATTACAAGTTTTGGTTTATTTGTCAAGTGTAAAAACTACTGTGAAAATTGAATACCGTTGCATCAAGTCCTGCAGCATAAAACAAACAAAACGTAAAATAATTTAGATAAAAACATAAAACATTTTAGTGTCAAAGCCTGAGGCAAGACAACTTTATTTATATTGCAGATTTCATATGAGGACAATTCAAAGAGCTTTACAGAAAATAAAAAAGGAATATTGTAGCAAGAACAATTAAGGTTATTAAATAAAAACACAAATGCGAGGATAATAAAATAACTATCAAAACAGTGAAATTAAAATGAATTAAAAACATGTAAAACTAAATATTAAAACTATGTAGACACACATGTAAAAAGCTTGATAGAAATTAAAACACAATTGTAAACACATTAAACATAAAATCATGATAATGTAAAGACATTAAACATGTCTAGTATTAAAAGTAACTAATAAAGTGATCTAAGGCTTTAGGGATCAGGTGAGTTTTAAGTCTTAATACAGTTATGTATATGTTTTCATAATGTATTCAATGAATGGAAGGCACAAATAAGTAATAACACAAATATAGGTATATTCATAACCTAAAATATAAATTTTTAAACATATTAAATGTTTGCTTTTTATGTAAAAAACAAATAAGTTAGAAGGGCAATTTCCTTATTTACTCATTTGCAATCATGTGTGCAGAATTTACAACATATAATGAAAAGACTGAATAAATATTAAAGTCTCCCTCTGCTTAAAAATGTGTTTTTCTTCTTGTTCCTTCAGTTGGATGTTTGAACTTCACTGTGTAGAGTTTGACACTAGAAAGCTGTTTTCACATTCCTCTGCTGAAGGTAGAAAGTTTCTCCCTCGCTCATTGAAAATCCAATTTTAAGGGGCCTACAAGCAGGCTTTATGACATCACAATTAATTTGGGAGCCAATCCTGGTTCAATATTCAATTTACAAGTGTGATGTGGAAACTTGAAACCTCCAGTGCACAAACGCTGAGAGCGGACTTTACAATGAAGTAGGAGACATCTTGTGTCCAGCAGTTAAACTTCTGAAATGAAACACATTTGCATATTCATTGATTCTTGAATATTTAATGAGAGTAGAAGTAATTTTAAGGATTTTTACAAGATAATTTAACTTTTTTTAATGGAAAAATCATATCAGACACAAATTGTCATTCAAAGTAGAGTTTTTTATATACATCTTAAAACTTGTCTGGAGGGGCTCTTTAATAACATTTTGGCCAGATATTAAATTATTTTTTCCTGACGCAGCTCCGCAATGCGATACGAATTGCGTCATGACGCAAGAGTCTACGTCACACGGTGTTGCAGATGAACCAACCGGGAAGTATCAGGAGAGCTGAAAATGTTTACATTTAGTTTGACGCTCATACGACAGTAAGTGATTATTTACAGGCTTATTTTCATTTAATACATACAGAAGACTTTGACATGAATGAATTGGTGATGTTAATATTTTCTCCAGACGCTGTACGTCCTTTCAGGTGGCGCTAATGACGCATGGCGGCTAAATGAGCAGCCTTAAACAAGACTGAAGTAACTTAGCAAACGTGCTAGTCGTGTTTTAGTCGTCTAAACTAGCTAGCTGTGCTTTTTCATAACATAACTGTTTATTCACGTGTTTAATTCAACCACGTTTCTATGTGTTCACATAGTGGGGAAACACAGTACAACAGGGATAAGCTGCTGCAAGGTATGTTCATTCATATCTGTTTCTCCTTACAGTCATTTAAAGCAAACTTTTTCACGTCAAGGACCCCTAATCTGGCACAAGTTAGACCACAGACCCCTATTGGATGAAAACTGTGCTTTTAGATGTTTTATCATATGAAATCCATGCCCAAAATAGTCATAGATTGTGTCATTGTGTTACTTGTAGATGGAGTTATAGTGATAACCACTGATTCAAAGCATGAGCGGATATGACTAATACTACAACATGTGTTTTATGATGAAAACTTGAGATTTAATTTGCTTGTGTTGGCACTGAGGTGGACTTTGATCTGGTTCTGTACGCCACACATCCCACTTCTAACTTCAGACACTGAAAACACTCGACTGTACTTTGTTTTTTAGGTCAAGGTGTGGACACCCTCTTGTCAGAGACAGGTATGCAGCAGGGTGAGGCCGCAGGACGATACCTCACAGACATCACATTCAACAACGTGTTTGTCAGCAACCTACAGCGGGCTGTGCAGGTAATTCAGACTCATTTATATTTAATTTGGGCTGAGAAAAATGAGCATGGTTACTCTGTTGAGCTCTCTTACTCTGTCTCTTTTATTTAATGTTTATAGGGACAAGTATATAGCATGAAATAAAGCCATACACTACAGCATTTATAGGCTAAGCTAGTTGCAATGCCTGTAACTAGATGGGCTTTTAAAATGCATAAAACTCAGTAAAATACATATAAAACTGCACAAAAATCAACAATACATATACACAAAACTCAGCAATACGCCTACATCACAACACGAGACTCAACAACAAAGTACATACGAAGCAGCACAAAACACAAACGGCTCACAAACAAACATACCGTAAAAAGTTTAATAAAAACAACAAGCACCACATCACTCACGACTACGTGACTCATCCCTCTTTTAAAAGCTGTTTCAGTCTGACTTTTAAAATGTTCCCAGTCAGGATCCATTTTGAGTTCTGTGAGTAAAGAGTTCCACATGTTTATCACCCAAACAGAAAAAAAAACGTCTGTTCAAGTGAGGATTTTTAAAAGGGCACCTTACGCTTCCTAGTAGACGCACCTCATGTTACTGAGCCCGAAATCTTAAGAGGAACCACCAGTTCACTGAGCACCAGAGGAATCTGGCTATTTAGGGAGTTATAGATGAGTTTAAGGTTGGCTAATTTAATAAAATTGTCAAAACTTAACATTTAATTTAGTAAAATATTGAGATTATTGAGATCATCAACAGCTCTCAGACTGTTCCAGACATGTTGACAACTGGTTGGTTGTTCTTACACCATTAGCTCATGCACAGTTTCCATTGTATTATTGTCAAGCTGTTGGCATACTAAAAGTTATCTTTGGTAACACTGTTTTTCTTATTGTCAACATATCCCATGAAAATATCAAAACCAAACCTGTCTATGTTCCATTGTGGTCCACAAACTATTATAAACGCATAAATAAGCTGCATTGTATGACATGTTTATGAACTTGACCACTGCAGTTTATTTTGACTCAATCCTATGTAGACTCCCCTGCTGCTGTATATACCCACAAATATGTATTAATCCGCAACTGAAAGTACACACAAATGCACTATTTACCCTTGATTGAGTAACATTTGCTAAAGACTAGAGCCCAGCAGTTTTATGAAAATTACTGAGACTTCTTTAAGAGTGAGACTATATATGTGTGTGACCCATTGATTTACATCTTCAGTCATCAGAAGTGGGTTTAAGGCTGAGTGCCGTAGGCAGGGTGGGGAAGTCAGAGAGTATTGAGACAGATTGCATGCTGCATTGTTGTTTTGGTCTTTTCATGGGATTTGTTGACAATAAAAAATATTACTTATTACTACCATGTGTCCCCAGTTTTGAGATTTCTTATGGAGATTTTTTTTTTAATCAGTTTAAGGGTTTCATGTTTGGGTTCACAAAACTGTAAAACCATCTCTAATTTGCACGGATGGAAGGTTGCTGTTGTGACTCAGTTGTCAAAGCATCGGAATTACATTCATGAGATCTCCCAGAGGAGTATGATTTATATACGGAATTCATGTTTCATTAGTAGAGCTAAACACATGCGGTTCAATGGGATTTCCCAGGAATACAACCATTGTGCAACAACCTTGAATCAGTGAGTATTTTAGTAAAGTGCCTCCAGACCTGGCATGGAGCTAAACATTGTACAGTACAGTACAGTACATATTGTTGCAATACTTTGCGCTATGATTTGCCTCCATACCTCTCTGTCAACATGTACATATTAAACAGTAAATATTAGTAATGCTGAGCAACGGTTCCTGACATAATTTAATTTGTTAGATCATAAAGATCGTAAATTAAACTTTCAGTTACAACAACCTGCGTTCAGCTAATATGTAGCATTCAGCAGCACAAATATGCAAATGAAGCTCTGCGATTGGACTAGGGCTGCAAGTAACAATTATTTACATTATCAATTGATCTGACGCCTATTTTCTCAATCCATCGATTAATCGTTTTGTCTATAAAATGTCAGAAAATAGTGAAAATACCTATTATAAATTCTTTGAATGTTACATTTTGTCTGATCAGTAGTCAAAAATCCAAAGATATTCAGTTTACTGTCATGTATGACACAAATAACCTTCAAATCCTCAAATTTGAGAAGCTGCAACCTTCAAGTATTTGTAATTTTTCCTTAAAAAATGACTAAAACGATTATATGATTGTCAAAATAGTTGCCAATTAATTTTCAGTCAATTGACTAATAGATTTATCAACTAATTTTTGTAGCTCTAGATTGAACTTTAAAGGTTTTCAATGCCCCACAGTGTCACAATTGTGGCTTCAGACTCTCTTCTCTATAAACACGTGTATACAAATCCTGTCTCTGTGGTCTTTGACTCAATGATGCTGACAATGGAATAATGGCTGAAGTTTGTACATGACAGATTCTTTTGGCACTTAAAAATGTTGAATCAGTGGTTTCAAAATTCCGTGTCCTTTGTCAGACAGCTGAAATAATTCTGAGGAAAAACACTCATTGTTCTGGCACGGAGATGGTTTTGGAGTCGTTACTCAGAGAGAGGGTAAGATCTACTGGCTTTAAACTATTAAGTTATTACTAAGCTTTACATGCAGTACAAGAGTTTCTCTACTGAGCTCTGAGTTGTTGTTTCGTTGTCTGTTCAGGGTTTCGGCATTGCCGAAGGGCGTCCCAAAGAGGATCTGAAGAACATGGCGAACGCTGCCGGTCAGTCGTGTCGTGACTACACTCCTCCGGGAGGAGAGACTTTAGACCAGGTGAGTCATTCAGGATTCATCATTTATAAACTGATTTAGTAATTTCTTTCAATACTGATGAACTGAAGGTCAAGGAAGTATCACTTGTACAACAGCGCCATGCAGTGTTCATTGTGGGTCGTTCCACTTTTAAAACCCAAAAGTCGATGAAGTTGATTTTAACTGTGTTTATTCCTTACAAAACATAATATGGAAATACATGAAGCTAATTCATGCACATTAATAGATCTGGGTAATGTTGTACGAATAACAGTATTTAACCACTTCTACTTAAATACATGAGACAAAAGTCTCTGTGCTCACATTCATCTCTCTGTCCCTTAGAAAACAAGAAAAACAGCCTCAGTTTGAGCCTTGTGACGATACCTTTTCTTTGGTAATTCAACAAGTTTTTAGAGAGTTAAGATGAAGGAGAATTTAATCTTTTAGTTTGTCTGAAAATTTGAAAATCACCAAGTTTCATTATCAATTAATCTGTTAATCATTTTCTTGGTTAATTAATTAGTTGTTTTTTCAATAAAATGTCAGAAAAAGTCTTGTGTTGTCCAACAAACTGTCTAAAACCTTTTAAGGTGCGCAATTTACAGTAATTTAAAGTGGCTATAATCGATATTTTTAGAATAACAATGTATCACTGGTAGTAATAAACCAACAGAGAAGCAGCGACTCTGCAGCTTCCCTCGGCTTTATGGAGCTTTATAGCAGTTTCAGCTCATTGTTTAGCCATCGAGCCACAACTTTACTGTTTCGTTTCACTCTCAGCGCTCTTACAGTGTCGTTTTTGGCAGCAGCAGGCAGCTGTTTTCAGAGAAAAAGCTCTAAAAAACCCACTGTACACTTCCTGCTCAGCACCAAATGGCAAACAGACGTAGTTAGTGACAAGCTGGTGAACATATTGGAGCATTTAGCAACTTAAGTAATTGCTGAATGTGTAAATAAGCAACTGTTTACTAAGAAGTTCACCATATTGACTTAAAAGGTTATGATAGGTCAAAGCTGTCCTCAGAACTTGTTTCTACTGCCCCCAAGTGGTAAAAAATCAGTTAATACAGGTTTAAAACAAAGAAAAGCAGCAAATTAGGAGCACCTTTGCTTGAAGAATTACTTAAAACAATTAACAGATTACCCAAATAGTTACAGATTAATGTTTTATCAATCGACTGATCATTTTAGCTCTTTATTTTTTAATATACAGTTTGTACAAGAACACAAAACATAGATCTTAAATTGTTCAGTTTTGACTTCCAGTCATTGGTTCTCATTATACTCAGGCTCTCACACCTGCTGGTGTTGAGGAATCTTTCCAGTTTGATCCTCCACCTCTAAGTTCTGGTTCATGTCACCTTGCTTCCAGGTGAAGCTGCGTTTTAAAAAATTCCTCAAACTCCTTTTCGAGCGAATGTTGGATGAACACGGCTGGTCAGCGCCGGATGCCTCTGCGGGCGCGGCCGCAGCGAACATGACAGCGGCTGCTGCCACGGACGTCGCTCTTGACGGTTCGGCTGACGACGGTCTGCAGGGCGTGTCTGTCCACGCTCTGGTGGTGAGCCACGGTGCCTACATCCGTGTGGCCATCAGGCACCTTGTAGAGGATTTAAAGTGCTCTCTGCCTCCGGGGGTGAAGATGTCCCACCTGTTTTCACCGTGTCCAAACACGGGCATCAGCCGCTTCATTCTCACCCTGAGCCAGTCCGAGTCCGGCCCGGTCCTCTCCACTGCTCGCTGCGTTTTTACCAACAGAAAGGACCACCTGGAAAACCTCACGGCTGCTGAATAGTGTAAAAGAAAAGAAATGGAGTAAAAGTTTATGTATGCAAACCGTGTGCGTGCACATGTACACAGTATTTGAGTGATAAAAAGAACTATCAGGAACACAAAAGGGAATCAACAATGCACATCATGCACAGGGTAAATGATCTTTCCTCAGTTATCTGTAGTGTTTTGCTCTGAATTAGTAGTCATGATAATAACCTCTGATTGTACAGTACTGTATTATCAAAGCATTTCATCGTCCTCTCAACTGTAGGCCAGTAAGGACTCTTGACATTCTACATTTTTAATCATGTTATTTTTACTGCTTCTTTTATCAAACCAAAGTCAGACTATTTAATGTGTTATTGAACACGATCAGTGAATGTGGCATTTCAGTTGATGTGTCTCTTTGTGTTGCAATTGTGGTGCTGCTCACTTGTGCAATATAACATAACACTTTTTTTTTTGTTTGTTTGAGTTTGTGTTGAACAAAAAGGTAAATGTAATGAAGTACAATGTGATCTATTTATATGAATACTACAGAGATTAAATCTTAAACACTGAAGAAAAGCACAAAAGTACTTTTACTGTACTGATACATAACAGAATATATAAGGAAAGAGTGGAAGAAGACGTGTCTCTCTATTACTTCTTGATATTTATGATGTAGTGCATTTACACACTGAAAGCTACACAAGTTGTGTATTTTATAGACAGTTGACATCCAACAACAATCTTTGGATGAACCAGTTATCAGGTAAACAAACATATGTAGGCTAATATTGGTATCACTGATATGAGAAAAGTTCAGGGGTCTAAACAGGAGGAACGATTGCAACGAGGAAAACCTCTTTCAGTGTTCATACGGGCACCTGACTGTTGTTTTAAGACAGACTTGAACAATTGTGAACCCGTCCTTTAAGAACAGATTAGAGATCAGGTTTTTTTTTCCTCATCCTGACTGTGACTGGAAAAAGTTTGAGCACCCCAGGGCCCTCCTACACTGTCACCACTGAACTGTGCAGTGCTTTTAATAGCTACTAGAGACGTGCAGTCACCCTCAAAGAACTGCTGCTTGTAAAACTAAAGTAGGTCATTTGAAATAAATAAATCTGTGTTGTCATTTGAGGTTAACAGCTAACCTTAAAACAGAAATCTGACATTTTGGGAAATATTCTGAGGCTTATTCACTTTCTGGCAGAGAGTAGAAAAGAAGATTTGATGCCTCTTTTCCATGTAAATAGAAGAAGAGTTGAGCCTGGTTTTGTTTAAATGTAATAAAATCCACCTGCAAGCACCTCCAAAGCTCATTAGGTTGATTAACACATTAACATTATATCTTGTGCGATTAATAAGGTAAAAAAAACAGTGTTTAAAGCAACAATTGGAGGGGATTTCAGTCACTTTCTGAATCTCTGTTGGTTGCCTGGCAACAACAACAGAAAATATTTAAATAAACAAATAATCTGTTTATTATTTTGACCAAATTTTATATTCACAAATCAAATTTTTTAAGCCAAAAGCTAAACTTTTCAGATTTTTCTGGTTGTCCATATCAAACAATACATTTCTTCTGTATCTGAATGTACAAACAAGCTTTTAAAACTCCTGTAAGCTTTACAAGATATTTATTTAAGATATGTGTTTTAAAAGAAAGAAGATTCCTTTAAGGCGTCAAAGGTTAATGGCACGGAAGTGTATTTTTAGAGAGACATGACTCAGCTGTGAGCTAATTAGTCAGAGGAGGTGGGAAAGTACAGGAAGTTCAGCTAATGAGAGGAACTACTGCGCAGTGACTGGGTAGCTGTTTTCACATAGTACATGTTGTCTTTACCAAATAAACGCAGCACACATGATGTTACAACACAAAAGCTTCAAAAAATTCACAGCTATAAATGACACTTAACACTTGAAACATGTTTCCTTTATGAGTTTATTTTGTCCCAAATTCAAGCAACACTCCGTTTACAACTCCGACGCATACATTCAAAGACAAACCATGTTTACTTACATGTACATTTAACTGTAAATCATCCTTATAAATACCATAAATAACATTTAAGGAATGGATTTAAATAAATAAATACTCTCAGGGACTGGGTTTTCGTGTTTGCTGGTGGTGCCCAGCACCTGTAAAAATCACATAGCAGGAGTTTAGATTTGATTTCTCTGTAAAAGGTTATTTACCCTGTAGTTTTACTCCTGTTTGCAAAGAAATGCACATATATATGGACACGTTACCACATCAAAGATACTGTAAGTGATTGCAGTGATCTGTAGTTTTTGGAATTGCTGTTTTAGGTTCAAAATCTAAAGATAAACAAACTTCAAATCTTCTTTATCCAACTTAGTAAACTTAGGACTTTAAAAAAAAGGCAAAACTTAACCTTAACTCTACTAAATACAACTCTTACATATATTCCTACATATATATTTCATTTTAAATCATGCCTGCCTAGTTTCACATAAGTAGACAGGGCCTTTTGTCCTCCAGAGGTAGGCTTCTGTCTTTTAAATGCGGGTTTCTCAGGCCAGCTGTAAAACCCTTAATGATAACAGCCCACAAAAAAAAACAATATGTGAACAAAATGTACACAATGGAATTAATCATTTCTTGGACTCTGTTGGCTTTACTGATATCCCTACATCCCCAGAAGTTGTCGAGCAATCACATCCTCAGTAAAATAGCTCCTCAGGGACACAATATTGATGAATAATTCAGTTTTTTTTTAACTTCCATTTCTCATATAAGCTATCAGCGTATGAGAGGATGCCAACTATTATAATGGACTGGAATGAGGAAATAGATGTCAGTAATTTGTTACTCATTGGTTCTGAAGGTAAAAGCAATTAAATGTGTCATCTAAAATACATTTTAGGTGCGATAAAATCCCTGCATCACACATCTATCACCAAACCTGCTTTTGAATGTACAAAATATTCATTATTTATGAGATAAATCCGGGTAAAATACACATCCCTTGTGGATTTAACTTTAAATTTACAAAGCAGATGGTGTTAAATCAACAGAAAGGAGTTGAGCTTTAAGATAATATATATAAATTGTGCAAAAAGGGGCTTCAAGTCAAGTCTAATACATTCAGTGTATAAACACACTGCTTTTCTGAATGATTGATGACTGAAAACACATTATTGAGTCAGTGTGAAATAGAAGGAACAACCTGAATGTTCTCCTCTCAGTTGGGTTGTAAGTAAATTCAGATGTTTATGCTTTTTTTCTCTCTCATATGATGATAAACTACAAGGTTAAACTTGGACTCACTTAGATAAGACAAAGGGGCGCCCAGACTTCTCCACACTCATGCCAGTCTACAGTAAAATCACCCCATGGTCCCGGTGCTCCGGGGGCTGGCCGGGTTGTAGGAGTGCACGTTCCAGGGGTCGTGGTTGGATGGATCCAGCGGCGTCTCCCGGGACACGTTGCGCCCTTCATCCCCAGCCTCCACTTCTACCTCCACCTCCAGCTCGGCGTCGTCCTCTGGCACGGCCCGGGAGTCCGAGCCTTCCTCTGTCTGCCCCAGGTAGAAGTTGTGCGGGTCGGAGGGATCCACCACCTGGTTCCTCTTCTCCCTGTGCAGCAGGAGGCGCTCCAGCGGCACCGTGTTCTTCTTGGGCAGGAAGAGGGAGGTCTGCGGCAGGTTCTGGCCCGCTGAGTACACCTGCCGGGAGCCTTCCAGGTTGAACAGGATGCCGGTTCTGCAGGAGTAGTACACGTCCCGGTTGTTCTCCAGAAGTTTATGGTTGAACAGGCACTCGTCCCTGTGGCAGATGGGCTGAGAGAGGAGGAGGAAGAGATGAAGCTCCAGCTTGGAATAAATGTGTTAAACATCTATTTGGCACCTTCTATTGATTATAGCAGACTTATTTTATCAATATGCACAGCTGTTTCATTCTCTTTTAGGTATTATGACCAATCAGACGAAAATCTGCAGTTATTAGACTATATGACAAATTCAATAAAAGTCTATTGTAAACAACTAAAGAAAACTCCAAACCCAAATCCTACAAGAAGGGCTAATGTGGCAAGAATAGTGCACATTAAAGTGGATATTTCTGGTGCAAATCACTTTCCATTTTCTACATATCAGTGATTTTCCTTCTTCTGTCCGTACATTTCTTCTTGTGTTAAGCAACTAACTGATACTTAAACTCTTTTAGCATTTCTTTAACTTAATGTCAACAAAATCATAAAATAGAAATCATAAAGTTTGTGCGTAAAAGCGCGTAAAAGGATAGAAAGCGATGTTAAAAACTATGCGTAAAACCTCAAAAGCGTGCTAAGAAAGAGAAACTCAAAATGAAAAGATCAGTATGATAAATCGATTGAATCAATAATAGAGTAGAAACTAGGTATTGGCTTACAGAGCTGAACGGGTTGCCCTCCAGATCCATACACAGGTAGCGGCTACTTTTGACGCCGAGGATGGCGATGCGCTCCCTTGTTTCAGCTTTCAGTAAAATCACACCTGCAGAGAAATAAGAACAATTTGAGTGTTAAAGACAGAACTTCAGACTTTGACACATAACAAAAATTAAACTGACATTTCTGGGAAAAAAGAGGGAAACTCACTATATGAACTCCTGACTGTAGTTTTGCGCACGGTGCCATCTAATCTGATCTCCAAGTAGAAGTTGTTGAGGTCTGTGGAAGTCTGCAGGTGAACGTATCTCCTCGGGTTCCCCCAGTTGGATCCGACCAGCGGTGATGGGTTCGGGACCGTCTCCCCGAGAGGAAATCCCTGGAGGACAGCGAGTAAGAGCGCCAGCACAGTGTCCCTCATTCCCAGTCTCCTGTTCTCGTCCATCCTGGAGCAAACAGTTGGTTTCTACTTCGAGCTGCTGGAAGTTTTCAGATGCTCTGTTGTCTCAAAGTTTGGAGACAGTTCCTATTTAAAGCCCCCCGAGTGCCACTCCTGCTCACATCCTTTACGTAAAAAAAGAAACTCGCCCCCAAAGCAGATGTGCGGGTTTGCTGCAGCGGAAGGGCCACTTCCACCTCTGTCTGTTTATCCCGATGCTCTTGGTCAGACAACAGGACACTTATTTTTGGTTACATAAAGTCTTGGCTCACGCATCTTAAACATTATTCTAAGATTTCGTCCTAATGGGTCAAAGTTATGACTGGAAAGTGTGTTGGGCAATTTAAAAGAAAAAATATATAAAGAGCATAAATACAGACTCGTTTGTTCATCAAATCAGGGATAAAACATGTTGTAATATTAGTTTTAGATGAGTTGCATTAACTTTTAAAACTCGTGCAAACGCCAGAATTTGGATCATATTAAATATATTGTAGTTTTGTTTAACTGCATTGAACTGGACGTCCTGTCATAGTTTGAAGTTCAGTCTGCTGATTTTACGCACCTGCCCAACTCAACACTTGCACCATTTACCCAGCAGATGGAGCCACTCCCTAATTCTGTCTTCACTGCAAGTTTCTGCTCATTTGACTGGCAAAAACTGTATTTTTGGATGCTTGAGTTTCAGCATAGGAACCATTAAAGATCCCCTCCAGCCATGACATTAAAATATCTCTGCTTGGAATTTTAAAAGTCACCTTCTTAAAAATTCATGAAATTAAATCTACTGAGTCTACCTCATTGAAAAATACAGAATCTATTAATATGCAAATATTCTTTTTATGTCAAACGTTTAACTGTTGGACACAAGATGTCTCCCAAGTCTATTCTCAGTGTTTGTGCACTGGAGGCTTCAAGTTTCCACATCAACTTGTGTAAGTTGCCTTTTGAACCATGATTGACTTCCAAACTAGTTGTGATGTCACAAAACCGTGCTTGTACATGCAAATCTTAAACTCAAAGTCAAAGTGAGCACTTTAGTTCAGCAGATGCATGTGAAGACTTCTGCTTTCTTCTATTGTCAAACTTTGCACATATATGTTTTTTTTGACAGTGAAGCTCAAACATCCAACTGAAGTGACAATAAGAGAAACAATTTTTGAGTGGAGTGGGACTTTAAAAATTTACATTTTCTCCAGGGAACTGAACTCAAACCCAACTTCCCAATTGAGGATAATTCAGTTAAATCTTTCAAATGTGCAAAATACACAAATTAAATACTAAATACAGTCAAATCAGTGTCCAACTAATGTGACAGAGAAAGAGCACGATACTTTACCAGCAACCAGTTAAAAAAAAAAAAAACTTTTATTGGTATCTCAGGAATACAGTAGACTGCTGTGCACAGCACATACGTACAAAAATAAAAGGAAAAAACTTTAATATCCTTACTTAGCATTGTCTGTTTTCAGAAACAAATAGCTGAAGTTTGTTTCTTCTAAATTTACAGTCATCAGCAAACCAAAACTAAGGCAGAAGGTGAGGTATATGAGAACAGAGATGAGAGGAATTGAGTGGAGGCTCACTCCCTTTATGAGCAGGAGTTAAAAAAAAAAAAAGAATTCTGCTTATAACACATGAAGCACACACCCCTAATCAAGCTCGGGGCTCATGCATGCTAATAGTACATTGAACATTATAAAAAAAAAAACATATTCCTCACCTTGAATTAATTTTAAATTGATCTATGATAAGCCGTGGAAAGAAAAAAAGAGACAACAGATAAATCTGGATAAACTTTTTTGGTCAAAGCTGAAAGGAGAGCTTTTTAGTTTTAGACACAAACCTTCACTCTTTTAGGGATCCAGCTCTATTTCATGACAGAGACGTGTGAGAAAACTCACTTCTTTACACTAGTTTATAATCAAGATGTTGTTAATAAGGTGCTACAAGAGACGTTATACATCTTGATTGTGAGGTGGCAAAAGGATTCCTCATTGCTGTGCATGCGCAAAGTTCACTTCCACACCTTCCTCAAATGAAAATGTAGATTGCTTTTTTTTTGCTACTTCGGCCAAAATGATGACAATTGAAGCTGATTCAAACACCCCAAACAAGAAATGTACATCAGTTGTACTGCATGCAGCCTCATCTACAACAGCAACAAGTCTTTTTTGTTTTATGAAACTTTGAGCCAAGCTCCCGAAAAAAATTTGCTCTGCTTTGCAGCCTTAGCAGGACGTTATCATTCACTCGTAAAATGTCCTCAGACAAAAAAAAAAAAGAGAGAGAGAAGAAAACTTAATATGTGAGCACAATACTGTCATGAATCAATATGTGCGTCACAGACAAGAGTTGAGCAGCAGGTGATAACTGTGTTGTGCCAGCATGTGGTGAAAAGTGTGGGGGGTTGAGGGAGAGCAGCAGTTAAGGGCACGTCCTGAGGATGGCCGGAGTGCCGTCCTGCAGGATTCGGGTGCAGCAGGAGAAGGGAGACTCTGCATGACTCTGCTCCTCACACACACTGCGTTAACTCTGCAGATGTCCCCTCCCCAGAAATATCCCAACACATAAGTAGTTGGAAGGGGGAGGGGACGTCGTGTTGTGGAGCTGTATTTCAAAGAGGTGGGGCTCAGAATTCAGAGAGGGAAGTAGGATTGTTTCAAAAATATTATGCAGATTGTGAAGCTTTTCACTGCAGGATCTAGTTTTTATACACCAGACGCAGCTGATGACTCATACTGAGGACCAGTAAGTTGGAGACTCCAGTGTCATCAGTTCAAGAAATTATATTGTGTTTATGTATTGAATAAACGTATGCATCAAAAAGATATTTCAAATTCCTATTTCATGGAAACAATACGACCTATATAGACGACCACCCTGGCCACCGGGGTTGGGGCCAAGGCTGGTCTGTGACTCTGACCTTGAACTAAAAAAGGCTGAAAGGAGAGGAGGAAGCTCCTGGGTTACCGCTGGAATCCAAGGTCCCTGCAGCGGGTGGTGGGGTGTCGGGGTAAGGGACAGGCAGAGGTGGGTGGTGGGGATGATACAGCTCAGAGGGGGGTGGGGGTGGGGGGGTGGTTGCTCAGGTATGTGGGAGGCTGCCTGTCATCCTGGCAGATCCACATTCCTGCAGGGGGTTTGCCGAACAACAAAGACAGCGGGCCGGCTCCCGCACATACGTCTTTCCTGGATTGAAATAGTCCTGTTTCCTCTCTAAACACAAGAACGGATGGAGGTTGATGGTGCAACAAGCTTCACTTTTTCAAGTAAACAGCTGCAGAAACTGCAGAGATTCTCAGAAACTGAGCGAAGCAAGAAAAACATCTTTGCAACATGTAACAAGATATTAACCACATATTGACCCACATGGTAACAGTAAGTAAACAAACTGCCACTATGCATAGCAAGACCTTATCATATATTACAAAAGGGGCTCTTTTTGTGTTGATTTACTAACTTTCTGGCCTTTTATGCCCACTCAAATGTATAAATTCAAGCTAAAAATCAACAGAAATGAAGACACTGAGCTCTGGAATCACATGGCGTGCATCCAGTCCACAATCTGCACTGTCCTTTAGTCCTTCAGGGCACATGGTCGACTCATCCATAATTGCATTTCAAACTATCTGCCTACAGCTCCCAACACCTCGCTGCCACTGCAGTGCTGCTGCAGAGCACACAGACAAGCCAGGGAAACAGCCGAGGGCACACACACGACATACTCCACCGAACACTCCGACACAAAGATAAATTAAAGAACATATGGGAACAATTCTTACCGAAACATTTAGGCACCATCATCGATGGTCACTGTGCAACCTGAACTCTTTTTGCCTCGTTCAGGCAACTGCGACAAAGCAGCATAAAAAGCTCCTGAAGTCTTCTTTTACATTTGCGACTATTTACATGGTTTTGCATTGGTTTCATGGACAGTAGACATCATTTTTGAACAGCAGCTGCTGGCACTAAAGCTTTGCGATCTGGACACGGCGACCCACTTTAGGAGCGCTGTCCAAGACAATGTGCAGATTAATTTCTACTGCGCACTTTATCTGCTCGATTCTGTGTGATTTATGTGCAGACGCAAGCCAGGTCCAAACTAAAAAAAGAGTTTTCACCGAATGCTCGCACAGATAAGCGCTCCACCCTGTTTATTTGGCGATGGCACACAGTCAAACTTATGGCCTTGCACCAGTCTCTCCCTCCTCACATCTATGGCTGACGGCTCTCTGGTCACGACCACAGATTGTATATTACTTAATCGATCTAATTACGGAAAAGAAAATAAACCAGAGATAGTCAACCCCCCCCCCCCACCCCCCCCCTCCCCTTCTGAGGCCCTCTCCGGAGTGTCAGCCCTATTTCTGACTCCAGCGGGTGTCTCTTACATGCAAGTTTAAGGGGGCCACAAGTGGGAACACCAAGGCACCTTTAAATCGTGCAGCAAAGGTAGTGCATATAAGTAGTCTCTTTTTCTCCCCACTGCCGGACATCGATAATCGAGCAGGGAACCATCAAAGCGCTCAAAGGTTTGAAAGAAATGATAAACTTAGCAGATATTTGAGCAGAACTCCATGCATCCCTTAATCTAGTAAAGTGGTTCTTTGAGGTAATAAAAAGTATTCATTTCACTCTTTAAAAGCACAGGATATAGCTCATCCTCCATCTCAAAAAAGGAAGTGACACATAGTTCAGTTACAGCAAGCACCAAGGTAAAGTGAGACAGGCAAAAGGCTTCGACTCTCCCCGTCCATAACCATAAAAACAATAAGCAGCACAGTATGGCATACATATACAAAGATAGCTATCCAAATATACATATATATAAACAGAATAAATATTTGTGGGTTTTTTTCGCAGTCCATTGGTGTGTGTATATCATGAATATGCATTTCTATATTACCTGGAAGAACATTCACATGTGCAAATTACTGAGTTATTGCCAGTTTCACTCATAGTCGCGGGAGGAAATGTGTGACGGTCATGGCGGTGGTGGCCTTGTTGCCTCTCTTTACGCGGCCATGCTTGCTGAGGGCGATGTAGAAGCCCTTGTAAACAAAAGACTCATAGGCGTTGTAGTTGTTGGGCAGCAGAGTCTCCTTGAACTTGCACTCATCCACGAAGACTCTCTAAAAAAGCCACAAAAAAAAAGACAGAGAGAGAGAGAGAGGGGGAGAAGGAGGGGGGCGCGGGGATCAATAAATCAGGACAGACACAGGATGAACATCGCAACATATGCACCGTTTCCACGTGACCTTTACTTTGGCCATCAGCCTGCCTAGAAAGCATGCTTCGAGGGAAACTGGAGGAGGTGGCATGTTGTTGCAAAAGAAATGCCCTTTTCAAATGCAGATAGCAGCCGCCTGCTTTTACTGCTGAACTCATAAAAAATCCCCACGTACCCTAACTAGAAAACTATCTAGCTGCTTAAATTAAAATGTTGCCATAAATCAAAAGGGGAAACACTACTGAATGAATAATGATTAAATGCAATGGAGAAGGGCACATTATGGTTGAGTAAAAGTTAAGTGTCTGAAACGTTTAACACTTTGTGCTCCATAGAATTCATATTTTCAACCACTTTTGGACATAAATATAGTTTTATATCCTTCATTACAATCATAAGGCTAGAAATGTTTAAATCCTAAAACAATATATTCCTCAAAGTAAGTTTGAATGAACACGTTTTTCTACAGAAACCTTTTTGCATTTAGCAAAAGAAGCTTTTCAAATGTTAAATGTTGTTTAAACACCACCATCATACCTGAACTTTGCATTACACGAAATAGTATAAAAGTGACAAAATTATGATTTAAATCAGAAACTGTGTGATTGAAGAACAAGTAAAGAACGAATCTGAGCAAACATTTACTGTTAGATGTCGGTACTTTCATGCTACAGATACATTTCAGTTGGTACCAAAAGAGTAGGTTCAACACTACAAAAAACTGTTAGATATTTGTAGAATAAAATTAAACAAACTAATTTTTAGAAGAATACCATCATTTCTTTTATTTTCCCCATCAAGAGCTACATATTGGGCTCTTTTTAGCTAAATAAAACCAAACTTTAGGCTCATAACAAACCAATGGAATAAACCATTTAATGCTATGTTAAGACATTGTAAAGATACTTTTTCTGAAAGTGTCATAGAAAAAACACTGAAAATGCATACTGTAATAGTTTTTTTAATGGCCACTGCATTATATGATGCCAATGACCTCTAAATATATATTAATGTCACATCTGCCTTTTTTAAGAGTAGAGGGCAACACACACACACCACTTGCTTAATCTCTTCTATGGTGCAGGGAATCAATTTCCCTGAAGATCCAAAGAAATATATGTATGTATGTAATATATATGTATATATATGTATGGTGGACAGTGTCTCCGCCTGGACACTTTTTAAATAAATCAATATAGAGGTGATAAGTGTGGGAGGGAATTGCCTTTTTTCTTTGGATTACATCTGCCTTTTTAGTCCTTTTGGCCTTTTTGACCTTTTTAAGACATTAGACAGTAATTCATGACTGGCCCACTTTTATACACAGAACAGCTCGATTGCTGGACTGCAAACTAGCAGCAATGGTAGATTAATATGGCAAAGTTTATTATCTGCTTTGTTGAACTTGTTGAGGAGTAAATAAGATTGTGACACAGAGCAGAAGATTTGAGCTTCCTCTAAATGGGACTCCTTGCACCCCACTTTAACCCCCCACCCCCCCACCCCCCCCCCTCCCCTCTAACATCAGAGCATATTAATAACACAACAGTGCTCATAAACCCACGGATGCAGCAGCTACATGAACTCATCTTACACTCAGCAGGATGTGTGTATGTGTGTGTGTGTGTGTGTGTGTGTGTGTGTGAGAGAGAGAGAGAGAGAGAGAGAGAGAGAGAGAGAAAGAGAGAGCGAGAGACCGAGAGAGGGAGGGAGAGGGAGAGTTGCGCACAAACGTACCGTTCCGTATAACCTTCCCCTGCTGTTCATTGCGACAAACATCTCACTTCTCACTCCGAACATGCTGATCACTCCTCGGTCCACGGTGGAGATCTCTATTAGACCTAAACGAAACATAATGTTAGAGCAGCCAGGGGAGCAAAGACTGTCACGCTGCGATTGGGGACAAAGTAACTGGCCTATGCAGCAGTGATGGGTGTAACCTTGCAGGTGCATTGCGCATGGATGATGCTCTGTATAATCAATTAGCCCCCTGGAAATATCCACCTATATGCATTTAAGACATTATGATGCTTTATGAGTGTACTTTACAGCGTGCTGAGTGTGATCTATGTGTGTGTGTGTATGTGCAGTGCTGCTGCTGCTGCTGCTGCTGCAGCGGGACGCAGGGTAAAAATAAGTTAGCGTCTAAACTGGGTCCAAGCATTCATGTCATGTTTTTGGCTTGGGAGGATATTTCGCACTGCACGGATGCAAGGCTCTTGGTACACTGTTTTTGCTTTCGGAAACTTTCAACCATGCTGACACCTCTTAGGCTATTAAATATCATGCAAGACAAGTGACGCGCTGTAACTTTTACACAGCTTGCGCATAGGGTTACACTCTTTTTCTGGTACAGTGCTTTGCCCGGATGCAACTCACTGTATTGGTTCTCATTGTGTACACCGCTTATCCTGCCGTCCGGGAGCACCTGCAGGTGAAACCCAATGCCCACGTTGCAGTACAGTCGCCGCACTCTTTTGATACCCTGCAAATAGTCACTCTCCCAGTTCAGCTCCGATTTTCCCCCAGCTATACCCAGATAGGAGCGGGAGAAGAGGGTCTCCCATTTCTTTTCCAATAAAGTTGCATTAGTCCTGCTCGGAACCGGATAGGATGAAACGATCCCCAAGAGAGAAGTCCACAGTACAATAACTGCTGGCAGCGTCCAGTGCGTCCTGACCCCGCCGAACATACTGTAGAGGCACCTTTGCGCAATGGCCATCCAGTTTACCTTTGGGGCACGTGGTCAAAGTTACCTGCCCTAAAAATGCAACTCTTCTTATTTTTTGTCCTTTGGCATGGTGGTGGTAAAGGCTTTTTTTGGGATCAAGGCAGATCAAGGCCCCATAGCCCGAGATCTGAGCAGGAGGAGAGGGACAGAGCGCGTCGGAGCTTGAATTGGTGCCGGTGGCGATGATCATCTTTCGCCGCTCCGCGCCTCTTTACAGGCAACGCTGGCCGTGGAGGGACACCACTCACCGCAAAACCAGCTCACCTTGGCCCCGACTCTCACATCCTAAAATGACATCACTGTGACTTCACCGCTGCACCCCCCCCATCAAAAAGTAGGAGATGGGAGGAGGAGAGAGAGAGTTACAGGAGCCAGGCAGCAGCAGCAGTTCTGATAGGAATGATGGGGGGTGCTGCACCTTCACATCAGTGCCAAGCAAGCAAGACAGAATAAGAAGAAGGGTTTCCTGTGCTACGTTTCAAAACAAAACCCTTGGTGCAAGTGTGTCCCTGCATCACCTTATCCTCCAACTTCCACTTACATAAACTACAGACAGGTGCCGAATTAAAACCAGAATAAATGAGTGAGGAAACGTAACAAAGGTACGTACATAATGATTTGAGGCCTTCACAGTGACCAAATCTAAACCCCATTTAAATACCTGGGAGAATTTTGACCAACATATTAGACAGTGCTCCACTATCATCATAAAAACACCAAATAAGGGGATATTTTTGGAAGAATGTTGTTCACCCTTCCAAGTGTGCATTGGGAGCACAGAAGCTATTCTGGTGGCTCAATAACACTTGACCTATTTTTCAAAAGTGGAGCCATAACAATATATTTACCCAGAATGATAAGGCCAAAATAGGATAGGATAGGATTGGTTGTCGGTGTGGTCTGTGGTGAGACTTGGGAGTTCCATTTGAGTTATAAGAGTTAAAACAAACCTCAGGTAAGCTGATGTTGTTGGAGTAATTTAATCAAGCATAAATATTTGCAGGTTCCAGCCTCAAAAATGTGAGAATTTCCTGCTTTTCTCTGTTTTTAGTCCCTCTAGAAAATCATTATCTTGCGATCACAGTAATTAATGCAATTTCAACCAACCTCTGCACTATCTGTGGGGGTTTGCAATTTTGCAAAATTCCTGCGATTTCTCTGCAACACTCCCTTCAGGAAATTGCGATCTTGTGATTGCAGTAATCAATATGAGAACTTGCAGTTTTTGCTAAGTTACCGCAACTTTTCCACATGAAATCAAGTTCAAGTTCAAGTTTATTGTCATTCAAACTCTACACAGTAAAGGTATACAGTAGGATGAAATTTCATTCATTTCAATGACCACTTGTGATTGCAACTGCATTTCATGTCATGGTAACTTCCATCATTGCAGCTCACAGGAAGTGATAACATATGACTCTCCATTGGTAGTAGATCTTTGCTTGCAATTTTTCCCAATTCCTGCAAATTTACCACAAAAAGAACACATAAAACATTGCAAATTGTAGCGCAATTTTTGTGAAAAGTTGCAGCAAAATCAAGCATTTTTGGCCAGGATAATCACAAAAAAATGTGTGCAATATGTAAAATAATGTGCCACATGGTTTATTACACAGAACCATCTGAGAAGTTGTCCTTTGAAACTGTTTGGAAAAGAGCAGTTACTTTCAAAAAAATACATTGCAGGTTATTGGATAAACCATCTGTCTATTGTGAGATCATGCAAGAATCCTCACTGGACGCTGATTGATCCGAACCACCGGTGGTTCGGACACAAACGCATAACTTGAAGCCTGATAAGATGGATTCTTGTGTGATCTGGCAATGTCATGATCTCGCGAGTCCAGCTGCCTCGCGAGGAAAGCGAAATCCTGGAGGGACTGTGATTTATATAATTGGGAATTGGGAGTATTGGCTGGACATAAAAAGACACCTGAGGACATCACCTTGGGCTTTCAGAACATGTAAAAGGCATTTTATACTTTTTTGACATTTAATTGAAAAACGATCAAAGATTAATCGTTAATAAATGTTATTGTTTGTTGCATTTCTAAGCCTACAGAGCCCAAAAAAGATGGTATTTGAGGAGCGGTAAGCATACATTTTTAAAGGAGTGTTTAGTAAATGAGGTTAAAAACATAACAGCAAACACTATTTTCGCCTAAATGACATTTTCATATCACAAAATATATATGAGGTAAATCATAATGATCTTTTATGCTTTTGCTTTTATTTTGAATACATTTTTTTAGTCTTCCTGTGGCTAATTGTAGCCGACTTGTCGTAGCTCTTCCTCACATGGGAAACCTGCAGGAGGGGAGGGTGTGAGTGTGTGTGTGTGTGTGTGTGTGTGTGTGTGTGTGTGTGTGTGTGTGTGTGTGTGTGTGTGTGAGTGTTTGACTTTCATTGGCGTTGAGCAATCATGGGATGGATGGATGGATCCTGTGTCCAGAAACCAAATCGGGACGGTGGTCATATGTCCTGGCAGCCTGCTGCCTTATTTAGAAGGAAGGTGTAAAAACAGTCACAGCCAGTCACAGGAGAGCAAATGGCAATCCTGTCTGACACTTCCTTAGCTGTTTGTTCAGGAAGTTTACACAACCAAATATTTTGCCTGGTCAGATTGCGCGTTATTATTGTAAGACCACACCCTGCAGCTAACAGAATAATGTAACCTGCATGAATCAAATTCTGGTGCAGTAATTAAATCCTGAATGAAATGTGGGACACGACCAGCAGTGGGTGATCAGTTTTAAGCAAAAGTTGCCATTATGCTTCAGAAAAATCATCAATTTATGCTTTATTTCCCCTTAAAAGGCCTCATTTCCCAAATTGATCATAACAAATTGACATGACCTGTTTTATGCTATATATGATTAAAATGTGGATAAAAGTCGGTGCAAATAAAATAAAAATAAAAATAAGTCTGAAGCCGAGTTCAGTGGGTTCGCCTTTCTTTACATCCCTGTTTGCATCCCATCCTACAGGGTGCTGGTAGGGAGACGCAGACTCGGGGGAAATTCCCAACGTGTCACACAGCACCTGGCGCTTGGGCCCCGAGGTGTTCTCGGCTGCCAGGGAGCCTCAGGCCCACCTTAGCAACCGGAGAGGCCTTGTTGCTGATAAACAGCAGTAACGAGACATTCTATGATGGAAAACAACAAACAAACAAAACATCTCATATGTATCCTAGAATGTGGAGACACATTTTTAAAACTGCCATAGAAATATGTACCTGACAGTTGATAGTTACTTGATACTTGACAGTTATTTTAATTGTTAATTTAATAATTTATATAATTATTTCTAATTATTAATTATATTGGATTAATTAATGTCCACTGTATAGATGAATATATGGAGGATGAATTTAATCTAACTGTGGAAATATTTAGGTAATTGTAATCAATAAAAATATTTTTGATATACTGTAAATACTGTATATAATCACATATAATATAGAATCAATATTCAACCTGATAAACTATGTCGTACTGTTATGCATTACATCGGTCAAAACACTGCAACATATCGCAAAATATCGCCTTCAACAGTGGTGGAAACTAACTAAGTACATTTACTTAACTACTGTACAATTCTGAAGTACTTGTACTCCATTTCAGCAAACTTTCTACTTCTACTTGCTACATTTTAGAGGGAAATATTGTTCTTATTCCTCCACTATATTTATCTGACAGGTACTTTGCAGATAAATATTTTACTTACAAAATGGTGCATAGTTATAGATTACCCAAGAAATGCTACTTATACATTAATGTATCACGATTAACATTCAATTACTATGAACTACTATCTAATCATATAACACTAACAGGGGCAACTTTTACTTTTGATATTTCAAGTAGGTTGTTTGTGAAAATATTTCTGTACCTTTACTAAAAAGAAGATTTTGAATGCAGGAACTTTACTTGTAATTAAGTTATTTCACCAGGTCATCCCAAGAACGACAGCATCTCGTAAATTCAGTTGCCAAAAATGACTTATAATTACGTATGAGTGACAGATGCCATCTAGTGGATGTAGTAATTATGACAAACTGCAGCAACGCGGCTCAGATTACGTGTATATAAAAGGGTAGATAGATGGCAAAAAAGTGTCACGTTTCCAACCACAAGTTAGGGCAGTTTTTTAAAAACCGTAACTAGACGGTTTTTAAAGAAAGAAAGAAAAGTTTAGGTTAGGGGTGTGGCTCTGGGAATGGCAATATCAGTCAGTTGGTTGCTCAGTCCACCTCTTTAGTCCAGACTGAAATGTCTCAACAACTATTGAATGAATTACTATGAAATTTTGAACAGATGCCCAGATGTTCTGGCCTTCAGTTACTTTCAAATAAAGCCAGTCAGACACCTTACAAGACCTCCAACACGCACATTTTATCTTCTTACCGTGAGATGATTTTGCTTGTATGTCTCTTGTTGTACAGATGAGGTGAATGAATGTTTGAATATGTTGTGTAAATGTGTGTATCTATGGCGGCCTTACATCAAGTTCAAATCAAAGTAGCTTAATTTAGGTTAAAGAAAATTATTCATATGAAATCAAAGTATCAAAACAACAAATAAAAGATAATCAACAAGCTTAGAAGCGTGCAGTTGAAAAACTGTTTCTCTTTATCGCATTTGGTTCAATTAACCTCTTGCTGCGCCGCATGTATACTATGTCATTGGCTGGTATGTGTCAGCCAATCAACTACAGCCAAAATATGCTCAAAAAACAGTTCCAACACCAGAGGATAACCTGACTTCACCTCTAACACCACCATCAGGTCGACATTTTTGGCTTTTCAGTGAAATGTCTCAACAACTATTGGATCGATCGTCATTATAATTTGGTGCAGACATTAATTTCCCCCTCGGGATGAATAGCAATGACTTTGGCTTTAAATTGTCATCAACCGCAACCCTCAGGTCGACCTTTTAATTCGATCAATACTTCGGTTCATGACCAAATATCTGTAAATATCAGACTCTGACATTCCCATCTGCCTCAACTGCTCTTTTTATTTTTCGCTAATTAGCAAATGTTAGCATGCAACAAGCTAAAATAAGCTGGTGAATATGGTTAATGTTATACCTCCTTAGCATTAGCATGTTAGCACTTTGTTAAAAGCACCTCTGTGTCTCACACAGCTGCTAGCATGACTGCAGACTCTATTTCTGGTTAATTCCAACTTGCTTGGACAACAGAAATTTGTAAAACAATAAGAACATTCATATTGCCTGGGTTGATACGATAACATTGAATTATTATCAAGTCCTAGCAATCAAAAACTGCATAATCTGAAAAAAGCTTCAGAGAGGAAACCTATCAAGTAAAAAGCTTGCAGCAACATACAGGATACATTTAAATTTAATTAAACACCACGTTCAGTTTATAGCAGCAGTGACATTTCACGCTTTATTTCTTTCTTGACATTTGTAATGTCATTCATTGATTAAAACTCTGGTTTATTATACATTACTCTCCATCATTCCTTCAAAACACCAGTGGTGAAATGAAGTGAAGGAGAGAACAAGGTCTTTTTAGTCCAGTGGAGCAAACAAACTGGACCACACTGAATGGCAAATTAATGAGACAGCTTTTTAATTTGCTGTGTAAGCATGTGGCTATGCAAACGAAGGCAACCAATAGCCTGAATAGACAAAACTACTGGCTTATTGACAGAGTGAAAGTTAAATCAATTGACAGTGGGCACTGTTAATGAGACGGTGCTGAGCTCTTGAGATTAATTCATCTAATACTGTTACACTTGCATGATGCTGAGGCTGCTTTTTAATAATAACATGTTTCTAAAATGCTAAAATGAGAAGCAAATGCACTTTTGACAGAACTGCACAACACCATACACTTATTCTTAAATACTCATTTACATATGGTAAAGAGGTTGAGTATAATAATGTGCTTTTGTCTGTTGTGATTCAGAGATCTCCAACTGAAATTCAACAAAACTCTTCCTTCTTTTAACCTATTTCCACAAGATTAGATAGAGTAGGGCTAATGCTTATTTTCATTGTTGATTAATCCACTGATTACTTTCTTGATTAATTATTTGGCCTATAAAACATCAGAAAGTAGTGAAAATGAGTCCAAGGTGACATCTTCAAATGTCTTGTTTTGTCCGACCTGCCGTCCAAAACCCAAAAGATAATCAATCAATATTATAATTTAAGATAGGGTAAAGCAGCACATTCTCACATTTGAGAGGCTGGAACCATCACCTGTGATGGCATTTCTTGCTTGAATAACTTAAAGGTGAACTCCAGTGGTTTACATTTGCATTTTTATAAAGTTGGGGAACCCAGAAGACACAGATTTTAAAAAAAGAAAGAAAGATCAAAATCAAAGCAGAAGATGTAAAGATATCCTGATTTGTAGTTGCTAGCATGAGTAAAGCTTCAAAAACATCCAACATTTCCCAAAATGCACCTTAATATTGTGTTTTATTCAACCCTCCTAAATGCCCGCTTCTTTCAAACCTCACACGTCCAGTTTGCAATGGATGCGTTTTGTTAAAAAGTGTTTTCCAACTTTAGAAAGCTCCTCCAGACCCACAGAAATCATTATACAAATGTACAGTACTCCTTGTGATGAGTAAATAAATCTTCATCTGTAAAAATCTGGTGGAGTGCCCCTTTAAGTCTAGTAATCAACTGTCAAAATAGTTCCAGATAAACCTTCAAATCGACTAATTAATTAATCACCTAATGGTTTCAGCTCCAGACTGGAGCAAGAGAGAGTCAAACTTTAAAAACTGAATAACCTCTACAACTACAGCTGAGTCACAGTCGGGCAACAAGAGAACACAAACAAACAGATGGAAACTTGCCCACATAACACAGCAAATTGATTTTGCTTATAGACCCGCCATGAATGAATATATTAGAGCTAAAGTAGACGACAAAGAAATGGGAGACTCAAGCAAGAGAAAAGTGTCTGCTGTTTACTATTGTCAGGTCAGCTGTCTTTGTTGCAATTATAGGATCTATTTAGTGCACACACACACACACACACACACATCAATCAGAAAATGGACCAGAGGGAATAGCCATACAAACAGCTTTTGTGCATATTATGAAAGTGTAAGTAACTGGATACAGGAGGATGCAAAGCTCTTTCAATTACTGTTTTATTAACGTGGGGTTTAAGAGACAATATTGAAACAACAGCTGGGGAGACCCGGCAATGGAAGGGGGATTTCTCTGGAATGACATCAGAGTCGCTGCCATAGACGGACAATAATAATCAGTCCAACTGTGTATCTACAGACAATATATCAAGGCTGCACAGGCCTTCACATGAAGAATTACAATTCTAAAACTATATTTTATTCATAAACAAGACCAGGTCAAAACCTAGTATATGTCTGGGCCAAGTATGGTCAATGTGTGAAATTGTGGCCAGTTTGTTACAGGTATAGTCAGTAATGTCTATAATGTGAGTTCCTGGATATTAAATGTTCATCTGGAATTTTCTGTAGTTGTCCCAGTAATATTTGCTGAAGTAGCATATCACATGACACAGTTACGAAACGTTTGATTAAAAAAAAAGGTTATAAATGCAGTTGCAAGTACAAAACTTTCCACTCATATCTTAAGATGTTTGATTTGAAAGAGAACTTACTTTAATTCTAATTATAACTATTCTAATTATCTGTTAACTCCCTCTGCTCTTTCATCTATTTCACTCAGCGGATGTCTCTCATTTTTCACTCTGCATTGAGTGTTTTGTCAGAGTGATAGTTATTTGGCGAGCTTTAACTGTGCACTCTCTCTCATGCCTCTATGCACCTTTTTTCTGCTTCTTTCCTGATCGATGATCATGGAGGCTGCGGTGGAAATTATAAATGAAAGTTTTGACAGCCTTTTGGGTGCTAATTCAGGAGGCTTAGAGTCAAATCAAGCGCACCTGCAGAGCAGCAGCCCTACACTAAACTGATATAACAGCTATAGGAGTCACATGATTTACCTGAAAGACTTGTGTTTTACTGCTGTTGTTCATCGTTTGTGATGTGAAAATGTCAGAGAAATAAAAAGCTTGCATCCTGGTGTTAGTTCAGTTATAAAACACAAAGCGTCTCTCCTGCTGGCTGCTGACAGCGCTGCCAGCCAGGGAATTGATCACACTGGACAGTAGAGGGGGAGACGGTAGAGACGCTGCTATGCGTCTGTTTAAACAAGAGTTTAGCTGATTTCTCTGCATTTAACACCAGAGCTGAGAGCGTCAGAGCTCGGAGCAGGAAACACAATCGCTGTGCGTCACGCTACTGTCCTCCACTTCCATCATCTCGCGCCGATTCATTTTAAAAGAGCAACTGCCAATAAGGAAACTTCAACATTTGGCTGGCCGACCAATGGTGTCACTTCATCACTCACTCACTCACTCACTCACAGCGGTCATAGGGCTGGTCTGTGGTCGGTCCAACTAACAATATTATTATTTATTTATTAATGCTTTTATAAGACAAAACAAAAGTCTACAGCCATGCTAGTTGCTTTATGACTCTGTACTTAAAGCGGCCATATTATGATTTTTCTGGTTTCCTGTCATTTATATACTGTTATGATGTTGGATATCTATGTTAAACATGGTCAGTGTTACAAAACTTGAGGTTAACATATGTAAAAATGCTCCCTGCAAGTCAAAAGCCCTGGTTTCAATATACTCTGAATGTTTTGTTTGCAACATTTCTTTCTACATTGCTGACAAGTTGCACACGTCTATAAACAGCTGTCCATTCTGATGCCTTAGTTGCTAAGGTTGTTGCTAAGGTTTTTCCATGAGTTGTCTGCGTTGCTCACTCTTGTATTTTGGGCTCGAACATGTATGGATGTATTTGAGAAGTTGACATTTTGAGTGACGACAAAATAGTGAAATCCTTCTACTATAGTTTGTTTCATTGTTTGTTGTCTAACCCAATCAGAACAAAGCAGGCTTATCAAGAGGGGGGTCTTAAAGAGACAGGAGATAAAACAGCCTGTTTCAGACAGAGGCTGAACTGAGGGTCTGCGTAAAGAACCATTACAAGATAAATAAAGAGTTTTGTGAACTGTAAATCATGCAAAGATATTCCAGTAGAGCCCCCGATTAAAAATATAGACCTGGAAATTTGCATAATATGTCCGCTTTAAGGTTCCACTATACTTCGTCAGAACTGCTTGTCAGACGGTTGAATAGCTTCGGGAAATAGCTTCCTGAAACCAGCAATCCGACCTTCACACTTATTTCATGTTATGATTGGTCAGCTGTGTGGAAGTGAGAAAAGGTTTAAGCTTCTCTTTTTAGATCTCTGTTTTCATTCTTGACACAATTTCTGCTATTTTTCATGAGAACAACCAAGTGCAACACTACAAATGCCTTCCAGGAGAGACTGCCTGAAAATCTTTGCTTAGCGTGTTAGCATGCTAATGTTTACTAATATGCACGAAATACAAAGGACGCTGAGGCTGAAGGGAATGTCATTAGTTCTGCAGGTATTTGCAAAGAGATAGTGTGTGCACATCCCATTCTCTAGGTCAGGCGCAGGACAAAAAATGAAATGAAGGGAAAAAAGCAGACTGGATCATATTTCCCAGAGTCAAGCGCAAAGCCTTTTTCCGTCAGTAATAAAAAGACTTTGATTGCTACAATCCAGTGTGCTTTTTCCCTTCTGTAAGTATTTGATCATAAACCAAAGTATTGATCATAAGGGACTTGCGGGCTGATGGTGGAACTATGACAAGTCAGAGAGTCAACAAACTTGGTATCTGTACCAAATTTAAATCCAATCCATCCAATAGTTGTTGAGATATTTCGGTCTGGACCAAAGTGTTGGACTGACCGATCAACCAACACTGACATCCATTGAGCCACGTGCGCTAAAATGACTAAAACTCCACTTCACTTTTGAAGAGCAGGAGATGTTATGCTGCTGCTGTTCTGTGTAACACTTCACAGACTCCAACCTCATTAACTTAACTGAACCGTATTTCACAGAGTAATATTACAGACCATTCATCTCCGGACTCAAAACCATCAAACAGCTATGAGATAATTTGTTCAAGTTAGCAAATTTCATGTTATTGAGCAGAGAGCAGTGATATGGTGATCGATCAAATATTGAATGAACAATCTTAGGGAGCAGAGGCTTGTAAAATAGTAAGGTACCACCCTGAAAGGAGCTTGGTGTTAAGATTTTTGCTGAATCAGCTGATGTATAATTCAACAGCCAAAAACTGCACTGGGTTATGCTCTTTCCTCTAGTAAGTACATTCGTGACAGGAAGAAGCAGTGAGTCCTCTGGGAAACTGATACTAACTGAAATGCACTGTTGCTTGAACACATGCAATAGTTGAAATATATAAGAGATCTGCTCTGCTTCTTTTCATTATTACTGTGTCAAGCTTTGGGCTGCAATGACAAGACAAAAAGCAGCCTGTCAGATGGGAGTGTTCCCAGTAAAAATATCTTTTCAAGGGTACAGCTTGTGCACCTTGCAGAGAAAGATGTGTCCGCTGCTAAATTGGGCATGGCGTGACTAAGGGGAAAACAAGCAAGGCAGAGGTGACTTTTACACTGGTTACAAATCCCAACAGTATGAGCTCATGACACAGCATTTTTTATATCCAAGTCAATTAGATAAAACAGCGACCCGTCTGACATCAAATTATGATGATCATCAGAAAGGTGTCCAGCAAAACAAGAGAGTTTACTGAGGGAATAGGTTTGTCCTACTACCTGTAAATGCAGAGTTAAATAGCAGAGTTACTGCATACTTGTAAACTCATAACCAATGCAATGACCCCATTTAGCTTACAAAGTCCATGTTACACGTATATAACGGATTCAATATCAATACTTACATACAATATCAATCAACTTCCAATTGTGGCGCCAAAGACAAACTACTGACCTAAAAATGAAAGGATCACAATTCCTATTGTTATTCTTTTTGACGATTCAAAGGAAATATTGTCATTTCTGTAAATACAATGTTTTAGGCAGCTGCAATGGTATCTAATATGTTAAAATTGCCATAATTCTAAATTGGATAAAACACCAAGGTTACACAGGCCTTCACATAAAGAATTTCAATTCCAAAATCACAGCACTTAATAAAATTCATAATCAATATTTACACTTACAAATGCTTTTATATGATAAAACAAGAGTCTATAGCCATGCTAGCAGCTTTGTGACTCTGTGCTTAGCATGGGTGTATTATAAGAGCTGGATACTGGAATGAAAATGGCGCCTTTTCAGTCCAATAAGAATTGCTCGCCTGGCGCATATGCCAAAAAAGCTTCTAGCTTCTGGGTTTACCTCCAGGGGTATGCAGCCCACTGAATATGTGCAGCAGTGTTTCTCCTGCTAGTCCCGCATGCGAGGTCCCACTCGGCCCATAGACTTTACATAATGGTGATGTCACGGATTTTTAAATGGCTTTTCTTGGCTTGAGGAAAGTTTTACAAATATAAAATCTTCATGGATCAAAAATTCATAATAATAAGAGTCATAATTGACCTTTTTTGCAGTTTGAGGTATGCTGTCAACAGTTTTACAGACGGCTGAGTGGCGGCGCCTTGTCCAGGTCTTATAATACATCCATGGTACATGGCGCAGTGGGAACTAAATGCTAAAACAGTGACAATGCTAATATGTTGATGTCAGGCGGGTATAATGTTAACCAAGTTCCCCATCTTTGTTCGGTGTGTTAGCATGCTAACGTTTGCTAATTAGCACTGAACAGGCGACTGACAGTTGAAGCAAATACTGACATTTGTCTAAATAAAATGTTTTAGGCAGATCCAATGTTGTAATATGCTAAAATAGCTGTAATGCTAAAAGGTTTGATCTTATCAAACTGGATCTCTGAGTCCTATGTTTCATTTTTTAAATCCCTCCCGTATTTCAACACCAAATGAATTGGAGTGAGCAAAAGCCATGGATGACCTTCCACTCTGAATGATTTAGATTGCCTCTCATCATGGCCATTGATCCTTCTTAAAGCTCAGTAATCACATTCTCATCCCAAGAGAGCTGAAAGATGTGAAAACGTCTGTTGAGCAAGATGTGATCAAACTGTTTTGTGAGCTTTCCACGGCCGCCTGTGTTACCATCAACTGTGCAATCTCAGCAGGGCTGTCGCTTCACGAAATCCTAAGAATGAGGTCCTAAAATTGGTCGTCAGGTTTTTAAATCTTAATGGGTCATTTATCTTTTTCCAGGATCCGAACACCAAGGAACAGATTTCAGGCTCGGTGCTCCAACACACACACTATGACTAATTTTCTCAGGACAAGTAGAGCAGTGATTGATGAGATATTTGATTAATGTGCTGACACATTCGACTACCACTCTTCCTGAAAACCCCAGTGAAGTTATTTTCGTAGATATCATCCAAATAAGCTACGTAATACATTTTCCTTGTTTTTTCTTTCCACTGTACCAAATGTTGAAATCTGGGCACATTGAGGCTTAGGTTTGTCCAGTGCCACATGCTCACCATAACCAACTGCTCCTTCCAGGCAAAAACTGGCAGACTTACTTGAAGCCACAAGGAAAACTCTGTTTACGTGGCCGCAATGCTGAAAAGTCAGATGATTTGGTTTATGGCTGTAGGAAGAGATAGAGATCAGAGGAGGTGTCAGCTGCTGAGTCGGCAGCCAATTCCCCTGGCTCCTCTTCCCTCTCTCCCAGGAACCCAACACCGAGCCAGGCCACCAGGACCGAGCAGGAGAATGCGAGGAATTCTCTCACACATTTGCTCGCTGCTTTGCACGTTCTCACCCCATGGGATGAAAAACACGCCGACGGCCCCGAGGATGCGACCACCTTGCTCCACAGTGAGTGAGCTCGAGGGTGGGCGAGAGGCGGCAATGAGCTGAGGATCAAGGCAATTTGGCTGATGGGTAGAGGAGAGCGCCTGGAATGGCACACTGCTGAGAGAGTGAGTCATCCTGGACAGGGATCCTGTCATTCTGCCAGCACAACAAAGATCAGATCATTTATTTTTGTCACGGCCCCTGCTGGCTGAAATCTATACCCACAAGGAGTTGATCAAAGGTTTTGGCATGTGGCCCGTCCTGGAGAGCAACTAATAACAAATGATATTCAAGAATGATCCAGAGGAATCATTTGCAAGTTGCGGTTTACTCATACCAAATTTTGTCAGAAAGTCATAAATAACAAATAATAACTAACTAGTTTGAGCTTTTGTGTTGAAGTGATTCATCATTTGTAGACTGCAACTAAAATTGAGTAATTTAAATCGAGTGATTTGTTTAATTAATAAACGATTTACTCAATAAAATGTCAGATACAGTGAAAAATCACAGTTTCCCAGAGCCAAAAGGGTCGTAAAAATGCTAGTTTAGTCTTACCAATGGTCCAACATTTTGTCTGTTTTTTAAATTTTGTCCCATTGAATACACTTTTTATAGTTGCACAACATTTCAAACAACATCATTTTTTTTACCTCTGTAACACTCACAGGTCTGGCACACAAAAGGTCACTGGAGGCAAAACAGATGTGGCAAAAAGTCTCTTCACTATTTCAAAAGCAGCAAGGACATAGCAGTCGAAAAAATGGACATTTAATGTTTTGACATGTCACAGTAGGAAAAGCACAGGTGTAAAATATTAAAATCAATTATGGCTGAATTCCCTTCAGCTGCTCCAGTTTTAGGGTTTTTGTATCGTGCTTGCTGGCTCACTGTCACACTTTCATGAGTCACTGGGACACTTTACTACAACTGAGCTGTCATTAATATTTTAGTGAAAAAGTCTGCTGTGTCATCAAGACACGTACACACTCCAAGAAGAGAGTAAAAGTCTGAGGCATCAGGGGAACCAAAGATGACCCAGCAGAAAGTGAACGATAGCTGTTTGAGAATGAGGAGCAGCTGTGTGAGAAGATGAATGAGTCAGGTGATGACGTGACACAGGAAACTCAATAGTGACGTCTGGTGGGCAGGTGTGGAATGACAGCAGAGGTTTGTATATGCAGAAATGAAGGAGGTGAACTAGGAGCAGTTGTTGCCACAATAACACGTTTTCTCATGAAAGCACATTGTGATACATCAGAAAATTCAGTTCATTTTCAGCAAACTTATTTCTAAGATTTGGGGCAGGAGGCACCAACATGTACTGGATCTGATTGGTCATTAATTTATTTCTTTATCTTGACATCAGAATGACTTTCAATTTCAATTTCACATTGTATGTGGCCATTTCATTTATTACTTTATGCTTCCCAATAACTTTCACTTTTAAAAGGTGCAGTATGTAAAATTTAGTGGCATCTAGCGGAACAGACTTGGCAGAAATGCAATATAATCTTCATAGGTATGTTTTAATTAGTTTAAAATCACGTGAAAATAAGAATAGTTATGTTACCTTACCTTTATATCTACATAGGGAGCGGGCATGGATGTATAAAGAGAACTGGATACAGCGTCAGAGGCGTGGCCCCATTCATACTTATGAGCTCAGTGGCGCATGAAGCCATAAAAGTTCAACTTCTGGGTATAAAATTACCTGGATCTTCCAGGATCATTGGGGCCCATGGAGCAAGCGCACTAGCGACTTTTGCTGGCCAAGCCAGCCACTTCCGTTTTGGCCCTCCAGCTAACTTGAATGGAGATAAAACAATTCAATCATGCGGCTGTCCTTGACTGTCGAAATGTGATATGGACAAAACAGATCAAATTCTGACAGTGAGATGAGTCATTTCACAGGGGTGATGCTCAAAAAAATGTATCCGCTGAATTACAGACAATTCTTTCACAATGTAAGTCTATGGGAAAAGGTCTTTTTGGGCCCAATAGCATCACATGCCGCAATGTCAAATTGACTTCACAGCCCGGCGCTGTTCCTGGGGGCTTGGGAGCGTGTCCTCTTCCACGGAGCCTGCCATGTTGCACCGGCACGTTTCTACAGAAGCCCAGAACGGACAAACCAAACACTGGCTCTAGAGAGGGCCTTTCACCTTTTTTTGCAAGTTTTGTGGCCACCGTAGGTTCTCCTACATGCTTGAGGGGAGGGCTTGGGGTGGGTGGGGGTATTCAGTTGGTTGCAATGTGCAACCTCACCACTAGATGCCACTAAATCCTGCACACTGCACCTTAAAACTATTGCTGAACATGACTGTGGTTTAAAAATGTTTAGTGAACAATAATCTACAAAAGACGAACTGTTAAAAACTAATCAGTTTGTCTAATGTCAATACAAAGTCTCTGCTTTTATCACACATGATGTATTGTCACTCTGTACAGTACATAAAATCCTCTCTCAAGATTTCCCTCACACAACAGGGAAATGATTGATCCCATCGTCCATCGCATTTGTCACATATTTCCAAATTCCTAGATTAGATAAGTGGATTAAACTGAATTAGTTTAAAGCCTGTCTGATTATGAGTCCACTCATGCTTTTTTTCTCTAATGAATGTAAAGCTGTGTCTAGCAGCAAAATAGCAGTGTTGTCATCTGGGGATTCATCTCAGAAATGTTTCTGTAACATTAGATGATGGATAGTTTTAATAGAACTGTGAATTTTGTTTGTAAATGTTTTTTTTTCTTTTATTCTGTTATTGACTCACAAAAAATACAAACACAAAATACAAAATTCTGACAATTAATTAACAAACAAGTGAGTCCTACCATCTCTAACCCTCTCAAACCAATTTACAAATCTAACCCAACCTACCCCTCAAATCAATACAATTACTATCCTTCAGTTATCACTGTATTTACACTTTACGGCACAGGTAACATGCAATAATAATACTGTAGAGCAGCACTGACAAAAAAGAGGACAATTACTGACTTAAGTCAAAAAAAGAGAAAGAGAGAGAGAGAGAAAAAAAAGTAAATGTAAAAAAATGCTCCAGCTCAACCTCAGCTGAGTTTCCATCCATCTGGCTCTCACATGTGGATATCGCCCTCTGCTGTCAAGCCAATGTTAAGACATCCAGCACCTGTCTGATGATAATAGGGATGATAACTCACTGCATTGCAGCATTGGGACTCTGGCATCTGGTTTGATGGTGATTAATATGACTTTACTTTGAATTAAAAGAAAACTTGAGAGAAGTGTATTTTTAGGATGAGAAGAATTCTCTGCGTAACATGTAAGCAAAAAAGCTTTACTCTATGAGTGATTACAGAAGCACATTAGCTTTGCCAAATGCATCATGTGCTGTCCAGGTGCTCAGCTAAACATAGTAAAGAAAATGGTGTCAGCCCCTGCATTGCAGGTAGTGTCTCAGTGGAAAATCTAGATAAAATAGAGGAACCTTCAGGCACCATTTGATAACTAATGGACCACAGAGCTGTAGGTTTAGATTACAGTGAGTTTCTTAAATTATTTTCTGGCTCTCTGACATCTTCCCTGAAGGAAGCAGATGAAAAACTGACTTTCTGCAAGTATTCATATCTAACTGACAAAGACGATATGTTCATTAAGCAGTTTTTGAGCAGGGGAAACTAGACATTGCTGAGTGCACTGAGAGCCTGGTGCTGTCAGAGGTATGTGGACGCTTATTAGTTATTAAAGATGGCCTCGTGTTTTGTGTGGCACAGGGGAGCAGTGTACTTTGTGGAAAATGCACAACAGAGAATCCGATACTATAGTCTATCAACAAATGAGACAGCAGCGAGTGCAGTGCATCCAAGGCACGACGAGACATAAGTCACTGAGATCTCATGTGCTTGTGTGTCCTTTTGCCTGTGACCTCCCTGTTAAAAGGCCACCCTAATGAGACTGCTCCCTGAGTGCCCTTCAAGTGCCACGCTGTAGTGCAGGAAACAATGCTGCGTTACAAATGCTATTTTGAATGGTGTCACGGTGTAAAAGTGGCAGGGTTGAATTATTGCCAGCCCTTTGATGCTGTTTATATCCCTGCTGTCTTGTCAACACATATAATCATACTGCAGATTCCTGATCCACGGCCTGATATTGCCAATAACGCAGCCCAAAAACAGAACATCTCGTCATGATGATTCAGCACAAAGGAATCTGTAAACTGCTGGTGGTTTTATTCATATGGCTCTGTTTGCTCTTAAGGAAACTAAATATGAATATAAATCTGAAGGGTCACCAGATGATTAAAGTGATTTAAAAAAAAAAAAAAGGTAACAGTATTACTTACCCCACTTCAAACCAAGTGAAACTGAAACCAAGTTCACATTCAAGAAAACTCATGACCACACAAAGGCCACAACCTGTGATGAGGGGGCGCAAGTAGACCTTGCTCCATTTAAAGGGGTCACAAGCCAAAACGTTTGAGAACCGCTCCTCAAACCTACTATTAATACCTTTAAATATGATAGACCGACATTAATGACCGTCAGTCACCTGCAAGGCCTTAAACAATCCCAGTTAACTGTGCAAAAGTCAGATTCATCACTTAAATCAGATTACTGTTGGTTACGTTGTGTCCTCCATGATAGCACTTAAGTTTTTGCAGTCACAAGCCCACACTTCCTAAAATCTCTTTGCGATTTTTGCCTCCGGGCTCTCATCTCCCTAGCAATTAGCTTTGTGGCTGCCGCGTGTGTACTCTAAAAAAAAAAGAAAATACCACATGTCCGCGAAAGCATGCACTTAAGAAGACGAGGTCTTAGAAAACAAACTCCGGAAGCCACTGACTGACAGATCTGTCTGCCCACTCTGGTAGCCTGGCTAAAGCCGTGGCTGCTGTGGCTGTGCTGTGGTTGCCACTGGTCCATGCCTAAAGACAACAGACGCAAGGCCATTTCTAGGTTACAATAACAACACCACACTGACACAACTGCAACGCCGGATATCCGAAACACTTAGGAATTCATCAGGCCATATTTAGTCTGGGGCTTGTAAATAACCGGTGCCCCCTACAGAACACCAATGAATTTTCTCAATGACAGAGCATTTTGTCTTCATGAGGGGCTATAAATATTTCCAACTTGCAGCATAATAACACACAGTTTATGAGTGGACAAATGTGCTTTTCATGCAAAACATGGTAATCATTTGCATCTCAGCTAAAATATCTCCATAGTAAAGAAGCAATCTATTTATTCTTTGCCCTACGTGGAATGTAAATAACAACATTGCAGTCTCCGCCTGCGGAACAACCATACAAGGACAACGGCGCTGGACCGAGAGCGCCCCACACAAACTACCACTCTCAGATGCCATGCAGTACATAATGATGGTATTCACATCAGTGGTTGAGGGGGAAACTGGCTCCTGACCACTTCCAACTAACAAGCTCAAATTAAGACCACTGATGACCTCACGACTGCCAACTAGGCTAGTAAATGGAGCTGGATGTCCAATTCCAAAATAGTCTGGTAATGCTGCCTGTCGGTGCTACGCATGGAGCTCATAATAATGGCTTAAATATCCGGGAATACAGCAGGTGTATATCATTTAATCATTTGCTCAAACACAGCTAATTAAATATGTAGTCAGTTATGGAAGCAATAGCTTGCATGATCTACCCGTGCAATTAGTAACAACTCTATATTTTATACATGTAGTTGATGATAGAAACTGTGTATTTATAATTCATATGTAACTATACTTTTCACCAACAGTCAACTTAACATTTGCTTGAAATTGTCCGCTGGATATGTGTGTACAAGCAAACAACAGTTTTGCATTTCATTGCCTTTTTTATGGTTTCAGTTGTGTGTGATACCTGAAAAATGCAGAATATTAACAATAATAACATATAAAACCCAGCAACAAAGTGCTTCACACAAGGCAGCAACTTATAACATCAAATATAAAAAGGAATCAAATTGGGAACTTTAAATTAACAAAATACATTAATTGGAGGTTTTAATTAACAGTGTATTAACTGCTAATGTGAAGCAGAATTAAACCAAAAGTTAAAGATCTCTATGTGCACAGATAAGTTCAGGTACATTTACATTAGTTATAGAAAAAGAGGAAAAATCTTTGTTTATTGTTGCTTCTCATTATATGATGATTTACACCTTTGATTAAAATGTCCTTCTTTTCTAATAAGGTTGGATGAAAACTTGAGTTGTGTTCATGAAGGGAAACTTTTTTGAGGCAGGTTTTATTTGTGGAGCTTGGAAGAGAAGATAAATATGACGTTTTATCTTTGCAATGTCATGTTATGTAAGAAGTTCTCTTCTTGTTTGATGTTTCACCGCTTCTTTACACTTCTTTCATACTAAATAAACTAACTCTTCACCATCATGGTTGAGCAGTTTGTTGGAAACTGGAAGCTGGCCATCAGCAAGAACCAATTGCTGTGGGCTTTGCTACCCAGCAAATGGGCAACATGGTGAAGCCTAACCTGGTGATCAATGTGGATGATGCTGGGTTCATTTCAATGAAGTCTCAGAGTACTTTCAAGACCGCAGCGATCAAGTTCAAACTCAACGAAGAGTTCGACGAGACGACTGCAGATGACCATCTTCACTTTTGAATACTTCTTCTTCACTTCTTTACACTTCTTTCATACTTTTTGTATGTGCATGACATGAATAAATAATATAACTAACTAACTAACTGGATCAGAATAAACAGATAAACTTGATTCTAGAGATATACTGAGAATAAAAAAAGAAAAGAAATAAAGAGATGAATCAAGTAAAATCAGACTAAACTCTCTCCATGATGTTTTTATTACTATGGTCACTTTTAGGGATCCAGACTATATAATGCAATATATTTTGCTAACATGTTACATTTTTGTGAGACGTCTGTAGACAAACATTACTCTAGGATTATGGATTCTATACCACTAAGCACAAGTGCACAATGTGCACTTTTAGTCAGACATTTAGGAGCATTTAACATCACATACCTAAACATTTTTAACTCAGGACAATTTTCAGTACTTAACTTTTACTGGAGTCATAATCTATGAGGGTTTTTCTACTTTTAGCTAAGTATTTGTGTACTACTTTGTGCACTCCTACAGTGGTCACGTGACTTTGTTTGGGAACATATAGCATAGGAGTGGAGGCGGTGCAATTTTCACTCCAGCAACATAAATCTAAATCATTTCCTGTGCTTAAAGTTAAAAAGAGATGTATATATGGAGTGCCAGATAGACGAGATTATCACCTCCTTGAGTGTAGTAAAGGTGGCTTTATGATTTCTCAGGTGGTTAAAAAGTCACTTATTGTAATCACAGCTGTTGTGACATCGTCCCAAATACAATATAAACATCTATATGTGCGAATGGAAGCGTGACGTTGTGACCGCAGTGTTTGCATGACTGGTTCTGATATTTTGGTCATGACTGTAGGCAGCGCTGGAGGAGTTTAGGAATGTGTGACCACAGAGCTCTTTGGCCCCACGGTCTTCCTCCCTTGTCTGGGTCCGAAGACATGGACCATCACATCCCTGAACGTCTCCTCCAGGTCCACTGTGTGACAAACCGCAGCCAACAACCACCCACTCACAAACTGGAAAATGACAACCCTTGGTATGGCTGCTGCTCCCATGGAAGTGCTGTAAAAATGGAGCGATTTCCCTTTTACTGCACTTCAGAAGGAGCTGTGATTGCTTCCGCCCTGAGTGTGGGCGACTGGGCGGCTGAGGACATGTCAGGTTCATGTCAATCAGCAGGTTGGAGGCTGTACCTCTGTCATCTGAAACCCTGAAGCTTCAGGATCCTGCTGCCATCTGCTGGACTGCTGGCTGCCCGGCTGAGATCACCCACTGACACCATGACACAGCCTGCAAAAAGGAGACAGAAAAGCTCTTCACAAAATCCACAATTTAATGATATTTTTTATTCTGAGCTGCCATTATTATTATGTTTGTCTATTTACACTATTCACTATAAGATGATAGAACTGTGATATGCAATCTAAATGTGATCAAATCTACATAGAGCCAATTGCAACTACATTTTATTTTCATTTCAAAAACGTGCAAGATTTCCATCAATGTACTTTGATAGTTTGAATGATGAACATGTATTTTTACTTTTTTAAAAAGGTTTCCAAACATATTTTTAAATAAACTAAGTGATGTTTATTTTTTCAGTGTGTGGGCCCCCACACACCTACATGTTCACTTGCAAAAACTTAGGTTTGGCAGTAGTAGTAAGTGTGGGATGAATAACTTCTTTAGACTCACATTGGCATGAAGTGTCTCAAAATGTTATGTTTTTTAATGGTAAGAGAAAATATTTATCCCAAAGAGTGTTCAGGTGGCAGGTGGCATATGTTGACCTCAACATGAGTATTTACAGAAATAAATACTGTAGCCTCAAAGTGTAAACCGAGCTTGTTACATGTAATAAAAGCTTATCATGTATACAAAGTAGAGCCTGATGCTGATGGATTTGTTATTAAAAAATCTTGACAATATATCCTTTTTTTTTTTTTACAAACATAAATGCATGACATAAAAAACATTTTTGATGAGGATCCCTAAACTTTGTTAACAAAATTGTAACCCAGATATGTATTGAGCAAGACATTTCACAGTCTAACAGTTGAAAACTGAAATGATCTCAAACACAAAGACAGTTTGCCATTTTTCACACTTCAGTTTTTGCACAGATTAAACAAATTACACTCAGTATAACATGTTGATTAGCGTGCTTTAGGTGCAGTGTGCAAACTATGCCGTGTTTTTTCAGGGGAGCTCACTTTTTCTTAATTGGGGTGTAAATTTGGGGTAAATTTGCAAGTAAGCTTCCTTGTTTCTTTTTGCATCTGTTTGCTGACTAATCAACAGAAAAATGAGTAATGGTGATTCGGGAAAAAATGCAGAGTGATGCGCAGACTGAGTGGGACTAAGAAAGTTTGTTTTTTTTCTGATATTTGAGTCAAAGTGAGTTAAGTTTATGGTATAGTGCTGCCACGCTGCAATGGTGATGGCAAGAGTAGCATGAATGCTGGAATCATCAAGCATGAATCATACATCAATAATAGCCCAATTTTATGCATGATCCATGATGAAGATACAGAAAAACAGAAATGCGTGGCAAAAATAGCATATTGTCAATATTTTGGAAACCCCCAAAATTTCACAAATCATGTTTTCAGGAAGTCCATGTCAAGGAGCCAAGTTCCCCCTGGATCCCCTGTAGTTCGCAGCCTGTTTAGGTGTATTTTGTTACATTTTGACTTAGCCTTGCTTGTTGTTTCCAGTCTTTACACTAAGCTAAGCTAACTGGCTGTTGGCTGAAGCTACATATTTAGTAGACAGACACATGAGTGGTATCAACTGTCTCATTCAACTCTTGGCAAGAAAGTGGATGAGTGTTTTTCTCAAAATGTGGAACTATTCCTTTAAATGATTTTAATTTGTAGTTGTGGTGTAGCTTGCACTGTAGTGGTTGTAATGTTACTGTATTGTAAAGTTCATTTTAAAACATTGAAAACAGTTTTTGGGGGACTGTAAAACCCAACAGTGATGTGACAGTGTACTGACAAAGACCTGGAGTACACCTTCACATCACTTCAATAAACTGAGAACTAAAGCCACTGGAGGTTGACAAAAAAGTTGGAGTTGTTGTTGCTTTTTAAAGGTCTGCAATTAACTGATTATTTTCTCAATAGTCAATTCATTGTTTAGACTATGAAATGTTACAAAACTGAAAAAAATGGCATTCACAATTTCTCAGAGGTCATGATGATGTCTTCAGATTGCTTATTGTGTCTTACTCACAGACTAAAATGTAGAGATATTCAATTAATTGTCATATATGAAAAGAAAAAAACAGCAAATCTTCACTTTTGAGAAGCTGGTGCCATCAAATATTTGGCTTTTGTTTTAACAACTGAAACAATGAATCAATTATCAAAATAGTTGCCGGTTTACTTTTATTTATTATATTATGTAAGTACACAACAATTCCAAAAGCTAGTATTACTGCTGCAACTAACAATTATTTTTATTACCGATTAATCTGTTGATTATTTTCTCGATTAATCAAATAGTTGTTTGGTTTATGCAATGTCAGATACTCTATACTATATATATGCCCTGTTATCTGTATGGGTAACTATTGACATTTCTTATTATTATTATTTATACATCACCTGGCTTCCCAGGTGAGTAAAATGATGTTGGGAGGTGAAGCTAGTTTGAACTACTTTATATACAGTTAGCTTAGTCCGATGGTTTCCAACCTAGGGGTTGGGCTCCTCCAAAGGGTCACCAGATAAATCTGAGGGGTCCTGGGATGATTAATGGGAGAGGAAAGAAGAAAAAACAAAGTTCTGATACACAATAGATGTACTTAGTTACTTTGCACCAGTAGTCACAGCATAACAACAATCCTGATAACATTATTAACATAACAACTTTTATCATTTTATATACCAATATATGCACATATTTCCTTCAAAAAGTATCTACTCTCCAAAATCTCAATGTTACAAGCTAGCAACTCTAAGCTAAGCTATTTAACAAAAGCAGATTCGACATTTTATTAAAAATAAAATAAAATGAATACTCCTTGATTAATTCACATATTTGGCTCTGCTATATAACATCTAACCTATTGAATCTTATTCATTTATCAATTATTTTATTCATCAAGAACCACGGAGATGATACAGGATAATAACGTTACATAATACGCGAATCGGGCGTCTGCATTCGTCAGATTAGTCAACAAAACGTCACTTCCTGTCCGTTCAGGCGGGCTGGTTAAACAGCAGCAGTAAAGTGCTAAAACTGACTGGTTTTGTATAACATAAGTAACTTTTATCTGACAGTTTATCGTGTTGGTTAGTTAGTTAGCTCTAGACACATTTCACTCGATGAATAATCAGAAAGTAACTAGCTAGGTTAGCTTCTCCGGCTAGCAAGCATTAGCTTTTGTCTTTTACAGGCAGTGTGTAAAATCCCGCTAACTGGACGTTAACGTGGTTCATTTTAGCTGAATAAAAACTATCAACTCTTAAAGCTACAACTCTTACATTTTACAAGCTATGGACCGACCACCGAGGTTTGTAAACCGTTTTTTCGACCTTAATTCATGGTGCCAGTCTGTCTGATATCGTTGTTGAAGCTAACACGTTATTTGTTATTTACAGGAAGACAAAGGTTGTGAATTACTGTGAAGCCAAGGACTTTGATGATGGTGAGATCATTTATAACAGTTTTTTAGCTGTTATTGCTGCCTATACATCTGTATTTCTGTGTTAAATGGGCGTATATTGCAAGACACACTTCAAAACTGGTTATCAGGAATATTTGATAACACATCACAAGCATGCTGACAATTGCTACTGCAACTAAAGGATCAGTTCACAATGTTTCAAGTCTGTCTTAAAACAACAGTCAGGAGCCCAATGAATATTGAAATGGGGTTTTCTTGCTGTAATCATTCCTCCTGTTCATACTGGCCATTAGAAGATCCTTTCATAATGCACTTACAATGTAAGTGATGGGAACCAAAAACAAGCCTCCTTCTGTGCAAAAAATGTATTTAAAAGTTTATATGAATCTTCAGTCATCCAAATGAGTCAAATCAACCAGATATCTTTCAACATTACAGTCTTTTTAGTGCCAGAGTCGCTCTTTTGTTACTATACTTCCACCACAGCTCATCAGGGAAACAGAAAGAGGGAATTTGATGCTAAAAAGACTGGAAATGTGGCAGATATCCACTTGATATTTCTAACTCTGCTGAAGCCTCATGTAAGCTTCAGATAAACTTTTAAATGTATTTTTGTGCAAAATGACTGTGTGGACACATTGTGGATTTTGGCCTCCATCACTTACATTGAAAGCGCATTTTAAGAGGATCTCCCTAATATTCTGTTCGGACCATTGAAGAGTTTACACATGCCTTTTGTAACAAGGAAACATCTGCAAAGTTGGTGTAACAATAGACAAACTGAGACCACTTAACCAAATTAACATATAACTCTGGTTACAGCTCTACTTGACTAGTTTAGCACACATCAGTGTTTCCTTTTCAGCTAATGGAAAAGTTGGAGTTTATAAAATAAATATTTTTTATGACAAATTGTTAACATTTTTGAATATTTTCTTTTTCATATGGATTTTTCTATGTTAACTTGAGGGCAGTTTAATGTCTTGTAAACTAAACTAAAATATAAATGTTCTTTCTTACTCTCAAAACATTTATATTTTAGTTTAGAGACTCTCTGTCACTCAATATCACATGGACTAGGCACAATCAGAGAATTGCAGCCTTCCCATAGGCAGAATTGACATTTAGAGACATTTAAACATGTATTTAAAAAAAAAAACCAAATGGTGCCAGTTGTTGCTCAGTTTCCGTTTCAAGACTCATTTAAATTCCAGGAAACTTTAAATCTTATCCATAGATTGCAAGGGAATACACACACATACTCATGAACAGACTCACTTTTTACTCACCACCAACATAACTCTGTTCTCTTCCCTCATTGTGACAGATGAGGATTTCGCCTGTGTGAAGGCTCCACCCAGCAAAAAGCTCAGAGAGGATGTGAAACAACAGGAGCACAAGAAATCATTAAGCAAGTCCTCAAGTCAGGAGTCCAACTCACAGTCCTCACTGAGCCAGAAGATTAGGTGGGTCACTAGTGAATGTGATACAGTGGGCCATGTTAATACAGTAACATGATGATGATTTGTTAAAGGCTAAGAAAGAGAGAAAAAGATTTAGAGCAAAACCTCATTCATTTATTAACAACACGATCAGTCTGTTGTGATTTGTGACAAGTAAATAAAGTAACTGGTGTTTTTCACAGAAAACCATTGGATGAGAAGTTGCATGCCAGAGATCTAGAAGCAGCCATTACGCTTTCCTTGCTCAATAATGCAGATATGATACAAGACCAGTCTCCCACCAGTACAGGTATGCTATAGCTTGTAAAATGTACTTTTAATTGCATATTTTAGAGTCGTTGAATCATATTCTGATTAAATTTCTCCAGGAGAGGTTACGGTTCAACTTCCAGTAGATGAAAACACAGACCCATCTTTCCGGCACCTGTCCAACTGTAGTGTGGATATCTCACTCATGGGTAAATTCCCCTTACTCTTATCTACTGTAGGCCTACCTTCCTTTATTACACATTTAATTGATTGTCCTTTTTGATAAAATACAGTTTTAGATAAGGATAGAAACAGTATGAAGTTTCTGAGGTTGTTTCAATTTTTTGTTTTCTGCAGGCCTTGACGAAATCACATCAGAGAAGGAGCCACTTGCCCAATCCAGACAGAGAAACGCTGCCTCTAAAGCCGCCGAGCAGCAGAGGAAAATCCTGAAGGATGAAGATGAGGACTATCAGCCCAAACTGACACCAGGTTGTCACCTTGTTATTCATCCAGAAATAGCTCTATTTAATTACAGATTTTCTTCCTTTTTGTGTCGTCGTAATAACACCAGTAACATTTTCCCAGATTCAGAAAGTGACGACGATTTTAGTGAACCAGCTGAGAGTGAAGATGAAGAATTCACAGTAAAGAAAGTCAGCAAAACAAAGAAGAAGGAGAAAGTCACCAAACATGAGAAGACCAAACAGCCTCCTGCCTCTAAAAAAGAAAAGCAACCATCAAAGCCGTCAAAGTCTAAATCAAAGGCAGCAGGTTTGTTCTTTAAAATTCAGTTTTTGGCTTTAATTGTATTTCTAACATTATAATAAGAACTACTTTGTCTCAGCAGCTTCCACACCCGTGAGAAGTCCACCAAAAGCCATAATTGCAGCCAAAAGGCCCGTCTTGACCACCTCAGTTTCCACATCTAAACCAGTTTCCACATCTAAACCAGTTTCCACATCTAAACCGACAGTCTGTTTGAGCCCAGCAGGGGGCAGAGTACCCAAGTGGAACCCACCAGGTACGAGAGAAGGGCTGCAATGTTATAAATATAAACCTTTAGAGACAGATAAGAATCTATTTTATTACTGTTTTCTTCACAGGTCAAATTGGTAAAAGTCCCAACTCTACGAGTCCAGCAGTGAAGTCTCCAGGTCAGGGTCTACGACTGGGACTGTCCCGTCTCGTTCGAGTCAAACCTCTTCACCCCAGTGTCGCTACTCACTGACCACCTGTCTGAGGATGCCTCTGTATGTGATAGTAAAGTCCAGTTCTTGTTGTCCTGATTTATCATTTATTTTAAAAAAGTTGCTTGTAAATATTAATCTCTATATGACGTGACTCCCAGGATACAACTTTGACTTGATGCTCTCAGCGTTGGTCAGATCTTCTCATGAGCACATATGCACCTTTAACAGTTATTTCACCCTGCAAAGGGGGAACGTCAGATAATCATAAAGTGTGCTTTGTTGACTCGAGATTAACACTACTGTCTCATTGTCACCAGCAAACTAATTGTTGATATGTCTGATACATGGAAAAGTGTGAATAATCCCTTTTTTAATTATTAGTCTCAGTCTTATTTACATAATTTTATTGCCACCTAAAACATACTTTCACCCATTTTTCTTTTGTGTGCAAACATTGTATATTGTGTACATATATATATAAAAAATAAAATTAAAACAAAGTTTAAATTTGTATGACATTTGTCTCCCAACCAGGAAAAATTATATCTGTTAAGATTTGCTCCTGCGAATGATGATGAGACTGATTAAAGGACATAAAGGAAGAAAAACAAATGCAGTTTGCTACTATATGAAAATGTTTATATACTGTAACTTCCCAGTCAGCTCTGATTTATCTCACATGCTTTTTTTTTTTCTTGTTCATTGATGAGTGATTCATTCAGGAATAGTTCATCATATAAGGTTGCGTTTGAGTTTAAAATAGTATCTTCAGTTTTTAAACAGGTCTTTCTGTGAATCCTGAAACGTCTGACTAAATATTACATGTTTTTAGTTCAGGATATTGGCTCTGCTGTGATGGTGGCTGTCAAAGAAATAAACAAGCCTTCAGGATTTTTTCAGTTTAGAAATTTCTATATGTTTATAGTTGGGATTATCTCTCCATGGAAAAAAAACCTTTCATTTGATTTTGGGTTAAAATCCTTAAATATCCCAAATCTGTGGATATTTTAAGATGTAACTTACAGAGGATCATATCAGTTTTGGTGATTCATGTGTCTCCAACTGAATAATGGTAATGAAATCAAAATAATTTTAATGATGATAAACACAGAAGGGACCCAGGACACCATCCTGGTTAATGCAGCACCAAAGATAGATAGTCAGATTTTCTAAAAATCATATTTTTTCCTATCTCCTATGTTAAGTACCAAAATAATCCTAAAATATCTACAGGAGGACTTGTGCTACACTGTACTTCACTGCGGGTTTACTGTGTACAACTGTAATTCTTAATAGTATTGTCTTCCTCCTCCAGCGTCGTCTGAGATCGTGGTACTGAAGCTACACTACTGGTCAAAAAATTTTTAACCAGTTTTTATTGAAATTTAAGCTGTTCAAGTCCAGTGAATAACCTTAAATGGTACAAAGGTAAGCGCTAAAGACTTATAATGGTATTTGAAACAAAACAGAAAAAGAAGTTAAAAAAGATACCATAATTTTTTTAATTAGTTAATTGTTTGTTCAAAAGCTGCACATGGTAATATCTTTCCTTACTGGCAGAGATAAAACTGGTGTCAGTAATCATAAAGGAATCAATAAACCAGGATGCAATGGGGAAGCAGTCAATAAAAGGACAGATGTGGGTCCACTGACTATGACAAAAGCAAACAACTACACATGTACGTCATAATACAGTAGGGGAGAACAGGGTAACATGAGTCACTTTTAACGTTTGATGATTTTACCGCAAAAAAAGGTGTATTTGTTTCAAATAATAGTTACTATATATTGTGTGTTAGCTACAGAAAGAATGTGTGTGCAAATGTCCTTTTGTGTACACAGACAGGTGACAAATTAAAGGGAAAACTGTTACAGGTCTGAATGCTTGACCCCTGAGTGCTTGTTGGCATTTTGCTGGCATGGTTTGGGTCCACTTGTCCCCTTAGAGGGAAGGGTCACCTTTATCCTATGATGAAACATCCTGACTGGAGTGGTCTCTTCCAGGATGACAGTGCCCCCATCCGTAGGGCATGAGGGGTCACTGAATAGTTTGATGAGTATGAAAATGATGTGAATCATATGCTATGGCCTTCACAGTCACCAGATCTCAACCCAACTGAACACCTATTGAAGATTTTGGACCAACGTGTTATAGACAGCGCTCTCCACCACAATCATCAAAACACCAAATGAGGGAATATCTTTTGGAAGAATGGCGTTCATCCCTCTAGAAGAGTTCAGAGACTTGTAGAATCAATGCCAAGGTGTATTGAAGCTGTTTTGGTGGCCCAACAACTTACTAACACACTATATGTTGGTTTTTTCTTTTAATTTGTCACCCGTCTCTCAACAATTAGGTATTTATTCATCAACATTGTAACACTAGTAACATTAATTTGAACAGTGTCTCTAGAATATCAGAAAATAATACTTAAATACACAGGTTACTCTGTACATATAAAGCCTATTTAAACTTTTGGGGGTAAAATGACTCATTGAGTCAACTTGCCCCAACATCACTGGCACGTTTTACCCCTCCATTTTGACAAAACTGTTTAACCCAGTGGCTCATATACACAATTATGCTAAGTTTATGACCTTGTTTTGTAGCTTACACTGACTTAAATTAACATGTAATAATGTCCAAACTTATCTGTTTTAATTAAGATACAAGGCTGATAACTTTAGTAACATGATGAATTCAAATTATTCAAATTATTTTTTTTTTGCTCTGTTTTACTTACCACTCTCTCTCCATGTGCTTGAGTCCAGGATGGATTGAGTAATGTGAACTATACTGGCTTATTTTGTGTGCCACTGGCTCAATTTACCCCGTTCTCCCCTATTCTGGGTTTATGCAGGTTCACACAATATACTCAACTGAAAGTTGTATTAAGCTGGTTTGTCCTGGAGCACTGCCCTGGCTGTGCAAACATTATAAAAAATGAGTGAAATGTTCCCAGCGTCACATGAGGTTATCATATCGCATTTATGATCACATATCAGCTGCAATATGTCCTGAAGTATTGCAGCTTTATTTAAAAAAAAGGATTTAACACAGATTACAGATATTAGCCTAAATCCTCTATTGTTCATGTTTGATAAGGTTATATCATCATATCATATCAGTACACAGCCAGAGGGACTATGACTTTTACAACATATAATATCCTCAACGGCCTCGGCGTCTGTCTCATACAGCATTTTGCATGTAGCCACTGCCTGAAAACACAAAGCAGGTATAAACTCTACAGCTCCACAACCAAGACTCCTCCCCTCCACTTCCTAAATCAATGTTTACCAAATTAGTTAAGAACACAAATGGGTTGATTAAATATAAAGAGGAATTCATATTTGCTAAAGTCTCAATAGAGCTTACTATGGAAGGCATTTGCAGGCATTGTCCCATACTTGAATAAACACAATATTCTTTGTGGTTCACAAAGCAAATAAAGGTGTTGGAGCTTTTGTAACCTGTAGTGAGCGTTATCTTTGATATACCAATGAAATTATGATATAAAATTTATAGGACATGTTTCTTAACACACGTATGTAATGTACGGTATACTTCATATTCTCCTGCGTCAATCGAGGCAGACAGATGGTTGGTACAAGGATGCAGGGTCCTGGCTGTATTTCATGTTGACATGATGGCAGAGATAATTAGGGAATATCAGGGGATTCTCTGGTTACATAGAGAAAGAAATGGGTTGCACAATGAAAGGGGAAAAAAACAAAAAGCGGCTGTAGTAATGGCTATGTATTAAGATGAGCTGCCAGAAAAGTTTCAAAGCACATTATCATTCATTCTCCTCCGTCTTATCCAAAAAGGAAATCTCCCATCGGTCACCAATTTAAGGTCTGGGATTTTATGTACTTTCATAATTCTGCTCATATGGTTTCAAACTTTTTTGATTACTCTAGCTTTTTCCAAATATTCAATCTGAACCTTTAAGAGGAAAGGAAGGACAACAATATTGAAAAAAGTTGATCCAAATGTTTAAATTTCAGATGGTTGAGGATAACAAGGTTATGTCGGACTTTAAAATATTCATTTATGTCTTATGATCATCACATAAGCTGCATGACAGGTTGAACTTGTCTGCTTTTTTTTTTTTTTAGGCATTTGTTAAAGTTCTGTTATTGCACATCAACACAGCAGATGACAACATTAAAGGCAGTGAAATTTGTGTTCTAGCTCCAATTAGATTATAAAATAACAATTATTTCAAAAAAAGGAGAGAGAGAAGAGGAAGATAAGAGAGACAAATGAAAATATATGCAAATATTACCATTGTGGTTTTGTTGTAGGTGCTGTTAAGATTGTGTGTTTCTGTGACATTTGATATATGGAGGAGGGATTTAAGCAAGAAAAGATTAATGAGCCTTAAAAGTTGTCCAGGAGTAAATATTTACAATGTATTGAATTAAGTATTATATCAATTTAAAACTGCTCTATGCCTGAAATCTCTCATGGTGAACTTTAACCCCTGTGTGAAGTATACAGGATGTGGGCCGATATATATTTTGGAAAATCAAAATGAAATCTCCTATTTGAGAAAATCTCTTGCGACTCCATTCATGCTCTTCAAACCTTTCAGCCACCACTAATTTATTCAATGTAAACTTACAGCATATCAGATAACACAGCCACTTTGCGTCTCTCATTGTGCATGACTGTATTTGTGTGCACAGGTCGGCGTGTGTGCAGAGGAGGAGGGGAGAGAGCACGACAGCACTTAAATAAAAGGTAGTGGTATACTTTCTCCTTCCTTTTCTTCCCATCCAAGTCAAAACAAAACGCATGACATGCACAGGACCACCAGAATGAGATCTAAATGGATCAAAGGATTACTTCTCGCCCTCTCTGTGGCTACAGCTGTGTTATACCTCATCTCTATTAAGAGGGAGGTCCACACCCATTCAGAAAGACTCCAGAGGGCCCACCACAATGACTCCATCAGGGGCCAGGGAATGCTCATGAGGATGAACAAGATGGAAGCAGACATCAACAGGCTGCGTGAGTAAAAGTTAAAGTCCAATAGCTGATTCTGTCTCTTTGTCAAAGTAGGAAATTCAAGTTTTTGATTTCAAATTTTATTTTGAACATGTTAAAAGAAAAAGAAAAAAACAAAACATTAACACATTTGCTTTAATGTTCGTCATCAAACGATTCAAAGAGGTCCGGGTATCATCGGATAATTCGTAATTCTCCGATGACGCCTGGACCGGACCAACCAACAATGCACAGTGCACTTTATGACAATTTCTTACACTGCTATTTGCAATATTTGCAATTATGTAATATATTTTATGACCTGTCGCTCGGTCAAGTCAGGATCACTGCTTTTTTTGCACAATACTATGCTGTGCAATACTTCAACTTATATGTAACTTATATACTTGATTGATGAGTGATGACTTCAGTGATTTTAATTTTTAAAATTTAATTTAATTTAACTCTTTTTTTTCGTGAAGGGTGGACTAGCAAAGTAAGAATTTCATTATATGGTGTAACAGTCCGTGTTTGCTGTGCACATGATAATAAACTTTTTGAATTTTGAAATTCATCACAGTTTTAACATTCACAAAATCATTTCTTAACCAAAATTTGGGTTGATTTAAGCCTGACAACACACGCATGTTGAGCACAGGCCAACAGAGGGTTCTTACACACCTGCTCCAGTAGCATGTGCTCCTGATTGCATCATTTTGATTATAAGCACAAACACTGACTGACAGTGCATATTTACATTTCATGGAGGGGCACCTGTGGAGTGCTACTGAATGACATCTGCGTGTCACTCAGGATACACTCAGGAACAAATACTCAGCTTCTCAGTTTGTCCACAGTCAATATGATGAATAAGCTTGAAAAGAAGGAACCGGTGCCACAGAAGAATGCAGAGGTGAAGAAGGAAAGGAAAGTGGTGAGGAAACTATACCCGAACTCATGGCTGTTCCAGAGGTGGGGTGAGGAGCTGTCAGAGGAGGAGCAGAGGGAGGCTGAGAACTTATTTCAGAAATACGGCTACAATGCTTTCCTCAGTGATAGACTCCCCCTCAACAGAGAGATCCCTGACACCAGGCCTGCCAGGTGACCATAACCTCCCACTCATATGATCATCCCTGCTAATAAACCACACCTCATGTACTGTACTTTCAGGTGTGGTTGCAACGATCTTTGTATGTTATTACTTCAACTGTCCATAATGGTTTTACACCCACATTCAAAATATATCCATCTACATGTGTAATTTTCTCTTGATAAATACAGTTTTTAGTAACATTAATTCGACTTTAGAAACATCTTTTTCCATAAAACAATTAATTTGGCTGGATTGTTATGAAACTCTCTTGTGTGGGCTGATGTATGACAGAAAAATTACAGTAAAATCACTTTTAGTCTGAATGAATGAGAGGTTTGTACATAACATACAGACAGTCCTTGATATAACTTAAGCCTTTTAATCTATAAACTTTGGTTGAATTTCTTGAATAATCAATTTTCAGTGACTAAGATATAGCTTTCATGAATAAACACAGGAAAATGCATCAAAGTTGAGTATGTTCAAAGGAAATTATCAACTAAACCCCAAGTTTCCTTCTGACATTTCATTTGCTTCTTGATTCTAATGATTAAAAACAAGCACAAGTCTACAGCTTTAACAAGAAAAGTTCAGATCATTCAAGTCGTCAGGTACAAATTTTTTGTCTCCTGAAAAGGTGTGCTGCGAAAAAGTACCCAGAGGATCTTCCTACCATCGGTGTTGTGTTAATCTACCTGGATGAGGCTCTTTCCGTCATCAAAAGGGCTATCCGCAGCATCATCGACAAGACACCAGCTCATCTGCTGAAAGAAATCATACTGGTGGACGATCACAGTAGCAACGGTAGGTCGGCATGCTCTGCAGCTGTTCTGTTATTGGTAGTTTTCCTCTCAAGTATTTTATTATCAGGATATGGTATCAAGAGAGACAAAGTTGACTTGTAAAAGGTTGGTAAAAATGACAAAAAACACATTTCCTCCCTTCTCCTAGTTATATGTAGTTATGTAGTTAGGGTTAGGGTTAGGTTAGGATTGGGTTAAGGTTAGCATACAAATCTCACAAGTTCGGCAAATCGTCCCTCTGGCCCATCCAATCTAGCACCAAACCTTCAAGTTATGCGCTTGTTGGTTCGGACCAATCAGCATCCTGTCAGGATTCTTGCGTAAGACGGTGATAGACAGATGGTTCAACCAATGACTTGCCAAGTATTTTTGTGCCTGCTCCTTTCTAAACAGTTTCCAAAGACGACTCGGAGGTGGGGGGAGAGGGGAGGGGGGGGGGTTGGTAGTTGGTAGATGACTAAAAGTGTTCATTACATCAAATCTTCACCATATGCCTTTCTGCAGAGGATTTAATGGGGAAACTGGATGAATACATCAACTTCATCCATGAGGAGCGTCCAGGCCTGGTGAAAAAAGTCCGGCACTCTGAACAGCTCGGCCTCACTCAAGCCAGACTGTCAGGATGGAAGAACGCTGTCAGTGACGTGGTGGCCATCCTGGATGCTCACATTGAAGTCCATGTGCAATGGTTGGTTTAAGTGCTGAGTGAGTTTTTCTTTCTGTGCTACGGTGTTGATACTTTTGTCATCACATTAAACTATCACTGTTTGTGTACAGGGCAGAGCCATTACTAGCTCGCATCAAAGAGGACCGCACTGTGATATTGTCGCCAGTGTTTGACAGAGTCAACTATGATGACTTGATACTGACTCCCTACAAAACTGCAGCTCATGCCTTTGACTGGGCTCTGTGGTGCATGTACGAGAAGTTCAGACCTGAGTGGTACGCTCTAAAGGATGAGTCACAGCCTGGCAAGTGAGTTCCAGTTTAAAAAGTTCACACAAAAAAAACATTTGACACTTGTAGGACTGGTTTGACATTTTGGGAAACATGCTTATTCACGTTCTTGCTTTGAGTTAGATTAGAGGAATGATACCACTCTCACCTGTCTGCTCAATATGAAGCTTGAGCTAGGAGACGGTTGGCTTAACTTAACATAAAGACTCGAAACAGGGACAGCAATGTGTTTTTTTCCATAAATAATATTCTAGTTTATATGGAATAACCCCCTCTCAGTTTTCATTACAAACAATATTCTAAAGAAGATAAAAAAGAGTGAAAACTGTTATACTGAATACTGAATTTTTTGTTCTAAAGAAAGCAGGAGGAAGTGCTTCAGATATACTGTGGCATTAAGTTTACAAGTGCAACATGTTTCCCTTTTATAATAGAAGAGGTAGTTTATAGTATTTTCTCCTCTAACAGGACATGTTTTGAATAGATATGCAGGATCTAAACAACACATGGATATGTGAACATTTGCATAATATAGCACTGTAAGCATGAACTAAATGTAAAGCCTTTGTGTGTTGTTTGCTCACAGTTTGTGGTTTAAAGTGATATTGCACACCAGCGATAAAGTTTCTGTTTAGTCAGTTGATGTGGATTAGATTTTATGTGACTATAGAATACTGTATGTACAGCATTAATGTTTGAGGTTCAGCCTCTGACCTCCCTACAAGGCTTTAGAAATGCTGTTTGAATAACGGCAACGGCAGTGACATAATGATTAAGAGAGTGCATTAGGTACACAGTATACTGGAGTGAGAGGAGTATGCCATGTTTGCATAGTGGCATGCTTCAGTTGAGCTGTTTGAAATAGCTTGCAGGCTTTGCAATATTTCATATGAATTTAGTGAATTTAGACAATCCTTCCTTTTCGTTTAAACCAGTGGTCACCAACCCCTCTCCTCGAGAGATACTGGCCTGCATATTTTAGGCATCTCCCCACTCTAACATACGTGATTCTAATTATTAACTCATTATCAAGCCCTTGACAAGCTTTAGTTGCTTGATAACAAGTTAATAATTAGGATCAAGTGTGTAAGAGTGGGGAGATACCTAAAACATGTAGGGTAGTAGCTCTCCAACCCTTCTCCTCGAGAGATACTGGCCTGCATGTTTTAGGCATCGCCCCACTCTAACACACCTGATTTTAATTATTAACCCGCTATCAAGCCGTTGACAAGCTTCAGTTGCTTGATAACAAGTTAATAATTAGGATTAGGCATGTAAGAGTGGGGAGATACCTAAAACATGTAGGGTAGTAGCTCTCCAGGAGCATGGTTGGTGACCACTGGTTTAAACAGTCTCTTACTCTTAAAGTCGTACTGGTACATTTACCAGCATGTACTGCAAAAGTGACCTGATTTCTGGCAGAGGAGGGAGTCACCTTTAGATATGGACACTGTACAAATTGCTTCAATGTTGTCAAAACTGAAAAAATCATTCACATAAAGCAATTTTTTTTAACTGCAATACCACTTCTGACCTTTTAAAAGGGGACATAACATGCTTTTTGTGATTTTCTGTCATTTATATATGTTAAACTTTCCAAAACTTGAAGTGAACATATGTAAAAATGCCACTTTTTAGTCAAAAGCCAGGGCTTCAGTTTACTCTGAATGCTCCTTTTGCAATGTTACCTCTACTTCCCCATCGAACAGTCAGATCGTTTGCACATGCCCACAAACTGTTTCATAGCCTTTGTTAACGTTGTCAGCTCGCATATTTCGGATCGGATCCGGGCTCAAACATGTACAGATGTATTTGAGAAGTTGACATTTTGAGTAAAGAACGAGAAAAAGAAGTGAAATCCTACTACTACGTTTGTTTCCGGAGCCAGTGGATGCTTCTGGAAGCTGGCCAATCAGAGCAGAGAGGGCTCATTGGAAGGGGGCCTTAAAGAGACAGGAGCTAAAACGGCCTGTTTCAGACAGAGGCTGAACTAAGGGGCTACATAAAGGGCCAGTATGAGATAAATAATGAGCCTTTTTAACTGTAAATCATGCAAAGATATTCCAGTAGAGCCCCGGAATAAAAATATAGACCTGGAAACATGTACGATACGTCCCCTTTAAGTTTCCATGTGAGCAGTTTCATGTAGGGTGCATTTAAGGACTGAATGCAAACAGGTCAAACCTTTAGTTAACACACATGCAAACACAAACAGCAGGGATCCTGCATCTCTAAAAGCCTTGATTCCAGCCACCTCCACTGTATTAGGGCTACAGTAGAAATGACTAAAGCTACCATTGAGAACACTAAGGTCATGTCCTCACTATTTTCTCTGGGATTTGGGGAAATGTTTGAAACTTGGTGATTACATGTGAGTATGATTAGGCTGCTTTTAAGCCAAAAGAAATGAAAGAATAAATAAAATATTCAAAGTTTCTCGACCAGAATTAAAGCATTAGAGTTACGTTTTAAAAACAATGTCTTTTCTGTACGTCTGTGTATATTTTGGGTGAACTGATCCTTAAACCAGTCTCATATTTAACATGCATTGACAGTTTATGAAGTGCAGGTGGATTTTTGATTTATTGCAAATACTTTATTTGTCACATGGTGTCATCAGGAGCCCCTCCGTCATGGGGATACTTGTGGCTGATCGTAAGTTCTTTGGAGAGATCGGAAGCCTTGATGGTGGAATGAAAATATATGGTGGGGAAAATGTGGAGCTCGGCATCCGGGTAAGATGATCCGGAGGTGATGACCTGTGTTTGAGTGTACTGTAGATCTTTGTCATTTTCAGTTAACTGTTTGCTCTCTCCGCATTACTTCCTCTGCAACACTCCAAAACATACAATTAACTTTGCAGCCAAAGTGTGACAAAATAAACATCCTGGACAAAGAACGAAATGTTTGACTGCACAAGTTTAGCATTAGTGTGAAGTTTTATGTTACTCTGCAACACCTGCTAAAATATTGTTTTCTGTATACGGTATGTGACCTTGTGCAATGTTGAGTTTTGCTAAAAATAAGCATACAACATGTGTGTGTCAGAAACTCTTTTAACAGTATTTGACCTCTTCTACTTTTGGCAGGTTTGGCTATGTGGAGGAAGCATAGAAATTATACCTTGCTCTAAAATTGCCCACATTGAACGAGCCCGTAAGCCTTACCTGCCAGACCTGAGAGTGATGATGAAGCGTAATGCACTGAGGGTGGCAGAGGTGTGGATGGATGAATATAAATACAATGTCAAGATTGCCTGGAACATTCCCCTAGAGGTTAGGAAGTCAAATAACTCATTAATCACACATAATCACCAGGTATACAAAATTGTAGCTCCTTTTACCTATCAAAAACTCTTTTGTGGCCTTATTATTCCTGTTTTTTCCCCCCACAGAATCATGGGATAGACATTGGGGATGTGTCAGAGAGAAAGAAATTAAGAGAGAGGCTGAAGTGCAAGCCCTTCAAGTGGTATCTGGATAATGTTTACCCCGAGCTGGTCTCTCTGAATGATGTGCTTGCTTATGGAGCAGTGAGTAGAAACAATATTTACTGTAAGACACTTCACACCTTCACCACAATCAAATAGATCTTTTTAAATCTGTATTCATTAGGGGTAGGTTTACTTACAAGGTCTTCCTCACTGCAATCATTCCTCCTGTTCATACTGGCCATTAAAAGATCTTCTTCAAATGTGCTTTCAATGTAAGTGATGGGGGCCAAAATCCACAGTGTGTCCACACAGTCATTTTGTGCAAAATTGCATTTAAAAATTTATCTGAAGCTTATATGAGGCTTCAGCAGTCTGAGTTAGTTATGTAAAGGGGATATCTGCCACATTTACAGTCTTTTTAGCATCAAATTCCCTCTTTGTGTTTCCTCGGACAGTGTTTTCCTGATGAGCTGTGGTGGAAGTATAGTAACAAAAAGAGGAACTTTGGCACTAAAAAGACTGTAATGTTGAAAGATATCTACTTGATTTCATTAATATGGACAGCTGAAGCTTCATATTAGCGTCAGATAAACTTTTAAATACATTTTTGCACAGAAGGAGGACTGTTTTTGGTCTGCATCACTTACACTGTGAGTGCTTTACGATGGGATTTTCTAATGTCCTGTATGAACAGGAGGAATGATTATAGCAAAAAAAAAACCTGTTTCAATGTCAATTTGGGCTCCTGACTGTTGTTTTAAGACAGACTTGAAAAACTGTGAACCTGTCCTTTAACTGTCCAACATTAAAGGATGAGTGTGGTGAAATTCTACATTTTTCTTGTCAACAAATCAAATGAAAGACCAAAACAAACAATGAAATGATCCTACCAACAAGTGTTTTCCGTGTATCCTGATGATATAGCTTATATATTATTGTGCAATAGAGCTCTATTGTTGTCCGAAAGCTATTAAAACACATAATTGAGCCACAATGGGTGACACGTTCCCTCATTACAATAAACATGGGCACTGTAATTTATTTTGAGTTTAAGGAACATCTACTAAGAACTACAGCGCCCCCTTGTGTTTTTTACAGAGCTATTTTTAAAATGAACATAAAAAGATGTGACTTTAAAGATTTACATTTTCAGTAGGAACAAATGGGCTGAGAGTCACGCCACAATTGTTGGTTTTGGTCTTGTTGAGAACAAAAAATATTAAATATTGCTCGCCTTTCCTGGGATGGAGCCTCAGGAGATATATCTCTAGATTATTATGTTTTATTTGATGTAAAGCCACTTTGTCTAATGGATGCTACAAAGGATTACTTGTAATTTCTTCTTCTGTTGGCAGCTCATAAATGATCTGAAGCCAGATCTCTGTATTGACCAAGGCCCAATGCCGGGAAACACACCCATTATATATGTATGTCACTACTACTCGGCCCAGGTATGTTCACTGCATTGCTTTTGCATTGCATTGCTGTCTGATTTTGCCTGTGGATAATAGCTGTTCTGTGGTGTAGCACTGTTTTTATGGCACCAATGGACAAATCTACATCGGTGGAATCAAATCTCACAAGTACAACAACAACCGATGTCTGGTGGACCCCGGTACAGGAGTCGACCCGGGTCTGTACGACTGCAAAATGGCCCAGCAGAAGAAGTTCCACACGCTGTGGGATTTTAAACAGGTAAATGTCTTCTACACCAAAAAGGAGCAGCTATCTTTCATTTTTTTAATGGATTGACAATAAAATGTTTGTTTTTTTTCATTCCTAGGGATCATCTATCCAGAACAGAGAAACAAAGAGATGTCTGGAAGTTGCGATGGGTGAAGATGGCATTTACAAATTAGTTATTCAGAATTGCAGTGGTCAGAGCTGGAAGATACAGAATCTTAACAAAAGCCAATAAAAGACGAGTGAGCAGGACCCAGAAGACGAGATCATAAATGAGACTTTATTGCACAAAAAAAGAGAAAAATTTAAAATGGCTGCTTGTGTTTGGGGTTTACAGTTTACAGACGGTGCATGAGTAAAATTGTGAACCGGATCACTGAGAAAAAGAGACATTTTTATGTAATGCCTGGTTTTGCATTACATTTTTGACAAATGTAACTTTGTGACATAAAATATGAACTAATGTGTTTATTTTTTAATGCAGCCATGTCGATGTAAACATGTGTTTTACAGTTTTTATGTTCTTTTTTATGACAACAAAAGATTGGTTGTGAACAACTTTGATGAATCCTGTGGTACTAAAATAAACTCTCCTGTGAATTGTCGTTCTCATCAGGAGACAGCTCTTCTGTGGGTGTTTCAGGGAAGAAACATTCAGTTCAGAAATTCCTGAGAGGTTTATCATGCCTTCACTGGTTTCATGACTTCATTGGCTACCTGTTACAATTTAGAATCAATTTGGTGGTTGTTGTTTAATTCACTGATTACTTTTTGTCAAGCTTCACAAACAGAAAAACAAATACAAACTTGGTGCAGCAGCCTTCAGTTCATAAATCCCTCCAGTGTATCTTCAAAGGACCTCAGGTTATGATAGCTTCATTTCAGCCAATATTTACAGACACTTGGATTGAATTTGAATAATTTTCATAAAGGCTACTGATGGCCTCCAGGTGTCTGCTTTAGTTTAGCGCTACTATAAACATTGTTCAAGTCAAACAGGATCCTTTGTGCTTTTAGCTGTCATGAATTATCCAAAATGAAGGCGTCCCATTTGTTTTTCCACATGGCGTGGCCCATGTCCTTCAGATGAGCTGGCAGGGAGCTGTACCTGCAGGCAGAAGGAACTAACAATTAGAGTAAGCTCTTCAAACAATTGTTAATTTGCTTGATACAAATCTAGTGAAACACGCCCCAGGAGCAAGCTTTTAGATGTCAGAGGGTTACTGAACCCACCATCAGGAGGAGATGACACCTCACTGTTTACTACAATTATACATTCATATTACACTTGCTTCAGGACACTTGGTAACACTTTATTTAGCATTTATGAACAGAATATAAACACTTAATAAATGGTTCATAATACTATAATGTAGTTAACAGAAGATATAAGTGTTTTATGAATGTATTTATGAAAAACTATAACTGCAGGCACCTGCAAGTGTAGGCTGGTGATGATGAAAGACAATTTTGTAAAACACAGTTGTAACAATATAAAAAATGTCTTCATTTATAAGAAAGCTTTAAATAAATTTTGTTTTTGTCAACAAATTCCACAAAAAGACCAAAACCAACAATAGATTAGTCCATGTCTTAATACTTTCTGTCTTCTCCAGCCTGCCTGTGGCACAACTGAAGATATAAACCTTTAAAAACAGGTATGAATATATACTTTCATTTTTTAAAAAGGGCTAAAACAGCTTGGCACCATAGTTTTTAGTACTGTATCTGTTGGGGACTATTTTCAGCCACGTATTAATACACATTTAGTGTTCTAGTGAGTATTGACAGAGCAGGCATTTGTATGTAAGAAAATACAGTAAATATAATCATATACAGTACATATTTTTTAATAGTTTTGGACAACAATGAAGGTCTTTGGCACAGCAAAGTGAGATAAATCAGGCGTCAGAGACACAGAGAACACTTGTTAGAGGGTTCAGTTCATTGTTGGTTTTGGTCTTGTCATGTGATTTGCTGACAAGAAAAAAAAAATATCACCAGATTTAATCTTTAAACCCATCATGCGTTTGCAGTTAACGGGCTAAAACCTAAAAAAAAAGAAAAAAAACAACAACAGTACGGTCCTTTCATCCACAGACAAGCTCATATTAGCTCTTAAGAGTGAAGTGACATCAAAACACACATGAGAGAAATAAAATATATTGATTCTGACCTGATAGAGTTGACAGCCAGCTCTTTCAGAGTGCCAAGGTTTGCTTTCAACCCTCCGATGCCCACAAAGGCTTGATAGAAGTCATAGGAGAGGCCTGTGGTACCGAACAGAGACGGGTCATCAGAGCTGATCACCATCGGGTGACCCTCAGACATCAGCACAGTTGCAGGATGGTTCCTAAGGTCCGATACCAGCTTCAGTACCTGCAGGTCAGAGGTCAAACACACCCAGGTGCTTTATACTGTATATAAGAAGACTGGTACACATTTTCTTCTCTGACAATAGGTCATCTGACCTGGTTTGAGATGGGGCATAGCTCCACGGCCACGTTTCTTTTTCTGGAAAGCTCTTTAGCAAGTGGGTGGTGTGCCAAAGCATATCCGTGCCCAATGCGTGTGGTGTTGAACAAAAGGGCATCAAGAATGTTTTGATCTATGTCAGTGCCTTCATCATCTACAAACACACACAAACAGCGCAATCAAAGTGAAAGAGTCAGAAGAGAGTGCGTTTAATTTTCTATCATTGTTTTCAGCGGTAAAATGATTTTAAAAACTTTCTGCAGGTGCTCAGATGTGTAATTAATAATAAAATATTTTACATTTTTGATCCGCCCACCTGTCTCTCCTGCGTGAAAGAAGTACGGCAGTGTGACACCCAGTTCAGCTGGCAGAGAAAGTGCCTCTCTAAAGTACCAAAGAGTTCTCCCGCTGTCCTCCCTGCCAACCTTCAAACCATAATGTTTGCTCAAGGATAACCTAGTTAAACTCACACACCAAACAGGCTTGATTTCCACTTAACAAGAGTTGATTTTCATTGTGGCATAAGAGGTTTAACCAGACAGTTCATTTCTTACCATGTCAAATCCTGCAACAACATCGGGGAAATCTTTTTGTAGCTGAATGGCCTCTTTCACGGCTGCTTTGACCTCAGATACACTCAGAGCCCTGAAGAAAGCAGGTTAAATGCAGGAATGATTATTCAAGATAAAGGTTCATCAGAATTCTCAGAGTACATAATACCTACTCGGGGGTTTCATATTTATATAGCTGTTTTTGCATTTCTTAAATGTAAAGTGACAAAATCACTAACTGACTCAAAAATCACAAGAGCTGGTGCAACAGACAAAAAAATGTGCTGGAAAACAGAAGTAGCTCACAAGTAGACCTTCACCAACACTGACAAAAATGCACCTTAATTAAAAAAAGTATTTGCATAAAATGAACAACTACGTACTAGTTCGCTAGTGATAAAACTACTACAACTACTTCCATAAACTTGTGAGAAACAGATTAAAGAAAGAAATGTCAAAATTAAAGCAACAGAGGCTGAGATATCCTAACTTTAAGTCCCTTGTATGAGTCAAGCTTCAAAAGCTTGTCCAGAGCACCACAACTGATTTCACGTGTTAAGTAGAACTAAACTGGTGCAGTGCCCCTTTAATAACTCTAATAACTTTATATCTGTTTCCGTTTCCAGAAAATAGGAAACTAAATAATTATGAGATAATATATTGAATTAAAGTAACAGAATTATTTTTTTCAAACTGGGACACAGTTTCAGATCTATAAAATCATGGCTCATTGTACAAATTCTGGCCATCACTGAAAATGGATTTTTTTCTGATACATCTGTGAAATTAAAGGTGCAGTGTGTAGGATTCAGTGGCATCTAGTGGTGAGGTTGCGGATTGCAACCAACTGAATACACCTCCTCTTCCCCTTCCAAGCCTGTAGGAGAAACTACAGTAGCCACGTTTTCTACACAAGGGTAGCATTTGAAAGACCTTTTTTTTCTGTGATCTTACTGATAGATAGAGTACCTGGGGACAGATATTATGACACGAGCCCCGAGAAAGTCCGGATGATCTGCTACAAACTTCTTTGTAACTTCTTGAAATGTTTTCAGAGTCCAGACCTTATCATGAATGGTTCCATCGAGCTCGTATGTCTGAAACACAGCAAAGGTGCGGATAGAAATAAAAATACAACATACTTGATATATTTTGTCTTTCCATAAATGCTACTGGTTCTGTACTTCTACTGCGGCTCTTTCAAAGAGGCTGAAGTTTGGGATGTGAACAAGCAAGTGAACACAAACCCTCGAGAGACCGCTCCTGAGCTCCAGGTAGATGATGTTGTCATGGTGAAGTTCCTCCAGGCCTTTATAGAAGTAGTCCTTCAGCACAGGAGCATGGGTGACTAACCCAGCAGCTGTGATGAAGGCTTCCTCAAACTTCTCCCACACAACGTCTTGGTTTGGGTACTGACCATCTGGATCCTCAGTGAACAGTGTGAGGTGCTGCATTAAACTGAAAAAAAACCCCAAAACAATTATCCTGGATTATGTCCAGTCCTCCCATTACATCTTGACTCAAAATGTGTAGGGGAAGGTGATTTCCTACCTGTTATCAAAGCCTGTAGGGTCTCCAATTTTGGCTCTTAAAGTCTCAAGCAGCTGCCAGTAGAAGCAGTCCCAACGCGGGAAGGGCTGGCGGTCGGAGAACAGGAAGCGGACCGAATTGTCCCACGTGAAGCAGATGTAGCAGTGTGGCCTGTAGGTGACGTTTTTCACCAGCCATTCAACACTGACCAGAGATGAGCTGTGGATGTGCAGAGCTCCGCCTGTCACCGAAACACCAGAAAAAAATAACTTCAATCTCAAGATTGATTAACTGAACCAAGACAGTGTTATAAAAATGAAGATCTTGGTTCTTGTTGGGTGCTGTAACCATGGATGGATTATATGACAACGGCAGCCTGGCACAGACAAAAGTCCCTCAATCCTCCTACATACCAGCATTCTGTGTCTCTTTGTGGTCATTTTAGTGTCTTTGTAGTTGTTTTGTGTCTTTACAGTTGATTTATGTCATTTTGTGTCTCTTTGTTGTGGTACTACAGACGATTTGTGTCTCTTTGTAATCATTCTTTATCTTGTTGAAGTCAATTTGTGTCTATACGGCCATCTTGTGTCTTTGTAGTGTTTCTGTGGCTCTTTATAATAATTTTGTCTCACTTTTTATTCATTTTGTATCTCATTGTATTCATTTTGTGTTTCTATGTAGTCATTTTGTATCTTGTTGGATTCAATTTCTGTGTCTCATTGCAGTCGTTTTGTCTCTTTGTAGTGATTTTGTCTCACTTTTTATTCATTTTGCGTCTCACTGTAGTCACTTTGTGTCTCTTGCAGATGAACCCAGTTTTAAAACTGGACCTGAACTTCGGCAGTTAGTTCACCCTGAAGATGAAGAGAGACTAACTCTTTCCAAATCTTCCTGCCACAGCAGATCCAGACTGACTCAACTCTGCATATATTATACTAAATACCACAGCAAACAATAAAAAAGAGAGCCTGAAATGCAGGTTCTGTTTTCTTAAAGCAGAGCTACTCCACCCTTAAACTGATTTAAACTGATTTACAATTAAAATCACGCTGTGTACACTGTGCAGCTGTAATGAAGGTAAAAAAAAATGTTGGATCAGATTTGGTTGAGCCTGGCCGGCAGGTAATCTATCCATGGCTGTGACATCACCTTTAGGCATCTTCTGCAGCAGTTTGAAGATTGAGCTCTTTTGGATGAGAGGCTTCGCTTTGAAGAAGTGGATAGCAGGAGGGAACTGGGCAGCAGACATCTCTTGCTCCTTTAACCGATGGAGGTAAGCGTCAAGCTTCTGCTCAGCGGCTGTCAGAATCACTCGGCCGCCTGTCTGTCTGGACGCCTCCTCACGCATCAGCATGTCCCTCTGAGTGGGGTCAGGCATCCCTTCAGTCACCCTCACAAACCACAGAAGGGGCACATATGTGACCACAGCCTGGCAGATTAAGATCACCATGTCCTCATGTGCCACAGGAGGGCGCTGTATTCCTCCTAGAACATGATCACACACCTTCCACTGTGAGCTGCGCTGTAAAGGAAAGAAATACTGTGCGTGAGACATGAATTCATGACATTTAAGTCTTCCTGCCTCAGAGAGGTCGGCTAAGTTTTTGCGGTGTAGTAGGTAAATACATTTGACAAACTTGTTTTAAGGTCACAAACATGATAACATGCTGTTTAGCTTGCATTACGGTGCTGACAGAGTCCATTCAGTAGTCTGACCGTGACTGCTTTGCCTTTTAAATCAAGATTAAGCGAAGGGAAAGCGAAGGAAAATAACACGCAATCCACACGTCTTAAATGGAAACTTTCTCAAAGAATGAAAAATCTTAAAGGTAAATCTAGCAACTTTAAAATGTATGAATACTTACAAGTAAGAAGGAGCGTCTGTTGTCCTGCGTCTCCGCTCAGCCGTCTCCCAAAAGGCACAGCTTGTTCTGCACAAGAAACTCCACTATCAGAGTAGCATGTCAGCGAAATCCTCAGAGCAGCTGGACAATTGGGGCATTTTTGTCTGACAAACACCATGTGATAAACTAATGAATGAAGGATGAATGGCCAGTGTTACGAAATAAAAGCAAAAAACTGTCCACCTCTCAGCAACGGGGACACCGTACAAGTCGGAAAAAAAAAAAAAAGGACAAAGAAGTGATACTAATGATTTATATTTTATTATGTTGTACATTTCCACAATATATCATTTTCAGTTGGAGACACAATCAAAAAAAAAAAAAAAAAAAAAAGACAGAACAAAAAAAACAAAACAACAACCACACATACATAATTTAATCTGGAAACCTCATATACATACAGTGCATCCTCTGGAATGATATCACCCACTCCTTTAATTCATGACAGAAGAATAACATACAGTCGATGTAACATCAATAAATTAACTCTGTCAAGGTCATGTACGGTCCTCAGTTTTGTTTCTAGGATTTTTTTTTCTCTGTGATTGGTTGGAGGAGACACCCATTAGCAAAACAATTCCCCATGCAACTTATAATGCGGGGGTAGAGGTTAATGAAACTGGGAGGAAACTGCGACACAGATGCTGTGTTTGTCATTGAAGACTGATCCAATTAGAGAGCAACCTGTTAAACATCCAGCAAATCGACCAATTCTGTTGCCTCTGACTAATCGGTGTAAACTGAGACCCTTGAAGGAGGAAGCAGCAGAGTAAACTAGTCATTACAACTGTGCAGTATCCACGATGAACATCTGTAATGTTGAGTTGCAGCGTCTATCATGTCCCTTAATGCACAGAAAAATACAGCAATACATCACACAACAACAACGCGTCTCTTTTTTGCGTCGGAGGAATCATTTCAGAGACAGAGGAATGACGTCTTTCATATGACAAAATAAAAAATAAAAAGGAGCGTTCTTCTCTTAATACAGGAGGGCTTCTCAGTCCATAAACTTGCGGTTTGGGTTGGCACCGAAGAGAGACACTCGGATTTCAGGCATCATCTGTAAACACAGAAAGAATGTCAAGTACAAGAATACAGAAAAACAACTAACTAAAAGTAATTTTATTCACTTATTTGACCGGAAAATCCTTATTAAGACTAAAAATTTCTCTTTTTTAAGAGTGTCTGGACCAAGAAATGCAGCAAAAACAAGGTACATATGTCACAAAATCATAAATCCTGAATAAAATTTCCAAGAAACTACCTGAAATGACACCTTAAGGCAAACTTAAAACAGTTTACCAGTAAAAATTAATAAGACAAATCTAAAAAAAAAACCCATCAAATAATAAATTAAAGCAAGTAACAACATATACCACAAAATATGAAAGTTTGTTAAGAGCTGCACTCATTATTTAAAAAGGGGAATAACATTTAAGACTATGATGTTAGTGTTAACACTTCCATACTGTTCGTATTCTGACCCTTCACAGTATTTTATGTGTTCTGGGTCACTTCAGGAAAAGTAATAAAATGTCAGGTTAAAGGAAAGGTGTTCAGAGTATATCTACTGCTCTCAAATATTTAAAAAAAGGGTCAAATTTGACCTGAACAGGACGTAAGAGTTAAATTAATGTTCCGTATTTATTTGAGCAGCGAAGCCTCACTGAGGTTATGAGTGGTTACCATAGGAACCATCAAAACAAACACACAAAACCAATGACAAACTAAAACATTGCATTAGATATCTGTCTAACTTATAATGAGTGATTTCATTTGCGGCTCCTCGTGTGAAATAATAAAAGTTCAGGTGATTCGAGTGCTACGAAATCCAATTTTTGTCAAATGCAAGTTTATTGGTGACCGAACTCCTCACTAAAAAAAAGGGGGGAAATTCTTTTAGGCAATTCTCTTTTCATTGACTTTTAAAGCGAGTGAGATCATCACAGACAACAACGACACATATGAACATGAGGACCTTTTAAATCTGAGGGGGGGAAAGATTATAAAAAGATAAATAATTAAAAGAAACAGACACAACGTGAGGCTAAAACTACAGTGTGAGATGAGACAATATGAACTTTCTGTATTTCCTACCTGCTGAGCCATGAGGTCCAGTCTGCTCTCCAGGGTGTTGGACACCTTGATCTTCCCATCACCATTATAGATCTCAATACCTCCAGAACTGAAGGAAGAAAAAAACACCCAAACAAGACACTTAACTCAATTTTCAACAGTACTTTTGACTTTTTTTAAAGTCCCCCTCTACTGAAAAATGTGTTTTTCTTCTTGTTCCTACAGTCGGATGTTTGAGCTTCACTGTGCAGATCGATGTATGTGCAGAGTTTTCACAATCATCTGCTCAATGTGGAAAGCTGTCTGTGCTCACCCTCAATCTGAGTTTAAGGTGTGTACCTACGAGCATGATTTAAGACATGAAAACTAGTTGTGAGCCAATCGTGGTTGTTGAAATGGAATATATTTGCATATTCATAGATTCTGAATTTTCTCCATAAGGGAGGAGTAGATTTTTAAAGTCATTTTAAAGATTTTAACAAGGTAATTGAACATTTTCTTGTGGAAAAACCTCATCAGACACAAATTATCATTAGTATTGGTATTTTCTATCTCTTAAAACATGTCTGCAGGGGATCTTGAAGGTCAATCCATCTTTCAATTGCGTGATGATGCTTACATGTCTGGGGAGAGGAAGTTGTCCTGGTCGACGCGGACCTCCAGATTGTTCTTCACAGCTGCTTTGTATATAGGGATATTCCTCTGGATGGACGCCTGAAAGACAAGGATCATAATAAAATTCTGATTTCATAACATTGAACATATTCAGACTGACGAATACTTAACTCACCTGTACCAACTGCATGTCCTGTTTACGGCAGCGAATAGTCACTTTGGACTCCAGGAGCTGATAGAATCCCTGATAACACACATTGAGAAAAGGTTTGTTAAACCTTTCGACACAGCCTCCTTATAAACATATATAGAAGTTGAGAGTATGAACTAACCTGTAAAATCAAGCCGTCCAACAGAGCCGGATACCTGGCTTGGTCTTTTGCTACGTTAGCGAGCCGTTGGCGAGCCTCATTCAGCATTTCCTGAGAGTACCAATCAAGATAAGATTTCCATTATTACACAGGAGGTTGTAAAGTTGGCATAATCAATCTCTCTTATGCATCATAAAATATGACAAGATTATGTGCAACAGCTTACCGAGATCATATCATCACGGGCCTTCAGTACCTTCAGTCGAGCCTGATTCATCAGGTTGGACATTTGGCTGTTAAGTAGACAAATAACAAACACATTGGATCTGTTTAGATTTCTAAGTGTAGGTCTGTTTGTGCGGAAACCCTGGAGACTGTTTGTACTGGTTACAAAAGAGTCATTGTGGGATGAAACAACTAAATAAAATTATGGAACTTCTGTGTCACACGTACAGCTAATCCTTTGTTCTTAAAAAGACCCGATTAAGACTTGACTTGATGTGTCCTGTGATCTCTGGCCATGACTCACATTTTCTTCTGCTGCTCAATCTGCTTCTCTTTCTTCTCGTAGTACTCCATTATCTTCAGCCTCTGAGTTTGGACCAGACGGCCCTTCTCGATGTTGAACTCTTCTTCCGCCTGCAGGAGGAGACAGAGTTCACTCAGCAGAAGTCATCGATCATAAGATCATTTTTAAATCATCACTAGTCACTTTTAGTTAGTACTTGCTCTGCTCCAGAGTTTTTTTTAAATTCTCATAAGCCTTAAAAGGGGTCACTATAATCAAAATGACACTTTGATTTGTAATATTTAAGACATGTTCTTTAAAAAGATTTGGGAGGAGAACGCATTTTTCAACTGTGTTTTTTCATTTAAAAGCCTGATTTTAGTGCTATGATGGAGTGCTATGATGGAGGAAATTTAGGGCACATTTTGCTTGATAAATTACTTAAAAAAAACAATAAAATGGCTGGTTATTAACTGTCTAGCAATCAGTTAATCAACTTATAGTTTCAGCACTACAAAAACATTTTTATTCATGTGATGGAGCTGCTAGAATTTAGCTTAGTTTCAGATAGATTTATTGTAATAATTCAGAAAATTTAGAGGGAGGATCTGTTTTGGACCTGTGTTTGAACATCTAAAACCAATACATATTGTCCTAATATGGCACTAAGGGTCAACATGTTTTATCTTTTTCCATCATTAACAAGCCCTTCCTGTTATTACATCTGTAACTTTGAATAATATCTGAGGGATAAGATAGGACTAAGCAGCCAAAAATACACATTATGTGACACCACAACCTTTAGTTTTTATTGTTGGTTTTGTATGGTTTTATGCACAGATTCAATCAAGCTCCATCTGTGAGGAATATATGATACATTCATCTAACCAAACTCCCATGGCAGTGTGTTCAACCAGCACCGAGAGGTCTTTATAGTAACTTGAACTGTTTGTTCGGATGTGATGCACTTTAAGTATCATGAAATACAACACATTTTTCTAAAACTTTAAGAATAATGCAAGATGCAAGATAATGGCTTTAGATTTTCTAAAAAGCAGCAAACTGACCCTCATAAACATTTGCACTTACTGGGCTTTTAGTGCCCCTAGTGGTGCATCTCATCAAAGAAACATCTCTGATGGTGAAGATGCATTTTGACGCTTTTTGTGATGGCATTTAATACACTGTATTGTCTGACGGGGGAGTTACAAATGCTTTCTTTCCCCATTTCTTTTTATTCTTTTAATAAATTTTGCTCATCTTTGAATTTATTCATATGCTTTTGTCACTGTATGTTTTTATTTACACCGTATGAAGCACTTTGTGCTCCTGGTTTTGAAAAGCATAAAATAAATTTCCCTACTTACTGTCCCCATATCTCTTCCCTCACTTCCTGTCATCTATCTAGTGTCTAATTAAGTCATAAAATCCCCCCAGAAACATTTAAAAAGACTGAATAATTACCTCTATTCACTATGTGTGTTTGTGAATGTGTTTATACCTTTGCATCAATCTCCTCTGCCTTCTCGTTGGCCTCCTGTTCGATGAAGGCCATCATGTGCTTGATCTGCAAACACGAACAAGAAACACAAATGATAAACAAGACTCACATTAATATTATGACTTCACAGCATCTACTGGGGGATTATACTGTTACACACAACTCACTGTGAAGCATTTCTTGAGTACATCTTTAGGAAAGTTTCAGCTCTCTCATTGTGAAAGCCAGGAATGTTTTCTCAGCCTGCTGTGAGCTTTTCTCATAACAGTGAGGAATGTTTCTACCCATTTTGCTAAAAGGTAGTAAATCTCAATAAAAACTATAAAACTTAAATCCTGTGCAGAGTTGACTCCTCTAGCTTTACATTTCTGCTTTTGGGGCTTATTTTGGGTGATTTCTGAGATTTCCCCACTGAATGAGTGTCCAGACAAGTTCCTCATCAGGCCCTGCTGGCATGTGTTCATCATGTGATCACTGGGAAATATGACCCTTCAACATCTCAGCCATATCTTCCACACAACACTAGCTTCAAAATGAATGCTTATTTTGATATAACTAACATTCTTAGGCACAAAACCACCAGCTAATACACCCTAAATAACGTATTTCAGTTCATATTTGCGTTTATTTTAAATGCTAACCTACTGCAGCTCTGTCAATGTCACACGCAATTACATCTACAGTTACAGCAAATAGCAACATTTTTTAATGTTGTAACAAAACAAAAAGAAGCGTATAATGTTTTGCTACACTTATCCAGCGAGGAATGGTTGATTGGTGTCATTTTGAAGGTTAAAACGGTTCAATACCTGCTTCTGAACGTCGGCATCGCTGAGCGCCATGGTTGCAGCTGTCAAAGATCTCCGCAGGCCTGCCAGGAAAAACACACGAAATAATAAATAATAAAAAGCGCTGCGACATCAAACAAACTGTTATCGTCAATAGAGAGATTTCAATCAAGCAACACCAGTTTCATAGCGACGTTTATTTACCCGAAAATCACAGAGGAGGAGATATGAATTAATCCCCGCAGTCGTGACTCGTAAAGATGTCTACGGTGGATCAGCTGATGTGCAACATCACATGATGTTTACTTCCGGTCGAGCAGCGAATCAGATGCGAGAGCGAAGAGACCAGGAAGAGACGAGCTTGTCTTCAGATATAAAAAGAGAAAAGGAAGAAACTGATTCAGTTTTAGTGAAAAATTTTGAATTATTTGACATTGTAATGCTTTGTATAATTATACTAAATACAAAAATATGTATTTGAAATACTTTATATCCACTAACTTACATTTTTAGTAAAACAAATGCAATCTAAACTCATTTTATCCTCCTTTTAAGTTCTTTAAGTATAAAACCATAAATTCAAGATTTTTATATTCTATTTATACAGCAGGATTGGCAAGGATTCAACAGAGAATACATTGGATGTAAAAATAATAATAATTATTATAATAATAATACATTTAATTTGTTCTGCACTTTTTATTCACAGTGAATCTGAAAGGTAAATAGGAATTGGAGGTCAACACCATAATTGAAGATGAGGAGTGGGGGAGGTCCGGATGTCTTGGCATAAAATGCTCAAGTAGCCCAGCTTGGAAATAATTTGGTTGGAAGTTGAGAATGAGATTTTTAAAAACACAAACAGTAAAATCCAACCATGACAATAAACAAATTAAAAAACAAATTATATAGGCTCAAAACTCTTGTGTTAATAGCCCATAAAATGATCACAATAAACTGGCTAAAGCTCAAACCACCTACTTTGGACCAATGGACTCAAAGACTTAAGGTCGAGAACTGTATGGAAAATATAACCGTAAGACTGCAACTCTGGATGGACATTTATTTAGAAAAATTATCTTCTGTTATATTGTATATAGCAAAGTGAGCACACTGTAAACATTTAACTGGATAATTTAGGGTGAAAGTGAAAGTATGTATAACCTGTCTTATGTCTTTATGTTATTGACTTTTTTTCATACCAATATTATTTGTGTATGTAAAGTTGTGTGAGACTCATTGTAAAACAGTTTTAATAAATGTTCAAAAAATCTATTTAAATTTGTAATTCATTTTTAAAAATAGTTATTGAATAGTTAAAGATAGTTTATCAAATGTATATAATGGAAAAATTGGCTCTGTATTTATTATTATTATTATTATTATTATTATTATTATTATTATTATTATTATTATTATGTCTGCAACTAACAATTCTTTTCATTACCGACTAATCTGCCAACCATTTTCTCGATTAATCAATTATATTTTCATCTAAAAAGTGTCATAAAATAGTGTAAAATGGCCATTATAATTTCGTACAGCTCATGGTGATGTCTTCATGTGTCTTGTTTTGTCTTCATGTGTCTTGTTTTGTCTTCATGTGTCTTGTCTTGTCCAGTAAACATTTAAAAATCCAAAGATATTCAGTTTACTATCATGTATGACACATAAAATGATCAAATCCTCACATTCAAGAAGCTGCAAACAGCAAATATTTGGCATTTCTGCTTAAAAAAAGACATATTAAAACGATTACTTGATTATCAAATCAATTAATCGACAAACCATTGCAGCTCAAATCATCATTATTATTATTTAATAATACTCAATCAAACTTTATAGCACCTTTCGTACAGGTCAGTATTATTGAAAGTGGTTTACAGATGACTGACAGGCCAATAATAAGACAGAACAAATGTAAACAGCAAAACAATTTGAGACAAAAAAGATGAAAATGTAATAACATAAGAATATTATTATTATTCTCTGTTTCTCCTTGTAAATGAATGCCACAGTACTGTAAAAGGAAATATGTTCTTTTTCTCCTTTTTAAAAAATTATAAGTAATAGTATTTATTTTTGTTGAATATAAACAGTAAATTGTCAAGCAAGAAATATGTAAAGTATTTTTATTCTCCTTCTGTTGCCAGTAAAAAACAAAATAAATTTAAAAAATTGCCAAAAGAGTAGCTAAGAACATGTTTAATTTGGACAAACTATTATCATTTAATATATTCCTAATGTATGGGAAAGTAGTAATGATGATATTTAATGATTTTTATAGTGAGTTCATAGTGAATATTATTCTTTGTGGTATGTCATTTTTGGCTAAATTAATTAAATTTCTTGATTTTTTAAAATTATCCGAGTTCAGAAAAGTCCTACAAACACTATAATTATCATTTTTAAGTTTATAGTTGTTCTCATTTACTTCACGGTGCTTAATTCCAGCGGTATTACCGAATTATTGTTTGTTTTTGTTATTGTTATTATTATGAAATACAGTGTGTTGTTGTATTCTCATGGATAGATTATGAGACAGTCGGCCTCTGGGCACAGACATGTAAAGGCCCCCATTCCTACCTACCAGAGCGCTTTGTTTACAGTCACTTTGCATCTTTTTTCCTGGTATTGTGCAGGTTTTTTGTAACTCTACTTTGGTTTGAAAACTACAGAAGAGGATCAGGGCCAAATGTGAAAAATTCTGAGGATAAAGTAAAAATTAAGTAAATAAAGTAATAAAATAAAATAAAATTCACATGTGGCCTTAATCATCTTCCGTAGAAAACGGCACCTGAACTTCAGCGTTCTATACAAAGTATTGTTTGTAAAAATGTGTGGTGCAGGTTATATAACTTCTAAAAACAAATTATAATTTAGGCTTTCTGCAGCCCAGCTGTGCAGTATGTCCTGTGCAGCTGTGTTATTATGTGGAAAATGAACAATAATATAATAAAAGTATGTACATTCTTCAACATTATCTTTATTGGATTTAGGACATAACAACCCTTAAGCTGAATAATGCAATAATCTACAGAAATATAATGACATAGATGTCAGACCAGCCCTCCTCTCCCTCCCTTCAGGTCTGACCAGTAATTTCTTCAGAATATGTACCTATTCAAAGAGAAGAGAATAAATAGAAACAGTACAGACTATTAAAAAAAGCAATGTAGTTGCAGAGAGGGAATAGATAACAGCCCTCGTGTATCAGTTTAGTTGAAGGAGCAGAATAAAAAGTAAACAAACAGGTCTGACTCACACATGACAGACAAAAAGAGTGCTATGTTGAGGTCTCCAGAAATGTCAGGAAACCACATCAAATCTTTTTAAACTCTCCCTTCAGGTTATACATTATCTTCTCATTTGGTACATATGATGCTAATTCAATAGTCCATCTAGCAGATGTAGGTGGATGTTCATCTTTCCATTGCAGGGCTATACATCTGTCGGCATTGATAAGGGCAATTCTAATAAATTTGAGGGTTTTTTTTATTGAGTTTTATCATAGATGTGTCAAAATTATGTACATTCTTGATAATAAGAAGGAAGAGGTGTTGATCTACATTTCTACATTTGATCTAGACATCGCATACTTTTTACTGAGCCATGAGACTTTCCAATAAAAAAAGCAGCTCTGCAAACTCAGATTTTTATTGTATAATTACTCTGGTTGTTTCTGTTTAGATACAGTCCATTATAAAATACAAGCAGTGTACATATCCTGCCATAGTTTCCAGTCCTGTAATGCATCTTGCCAGTAGGGAACTAGAACTTGGAAAGTTCAGCTTTAGAAATAGCTTGTCTCCCTTTCTGACATGCATTTTCCACTGTGTGTCATAGCCTCACAGCATACTGCGGAGTCACTGATAATCTGCCGTTTGGACAGTGAGCATACAACTGTTTGCTGGCATTGAACACTTACCCACTGACCTCTGTTGACCTTTCAGAGACACGCAGGTTCAAAGTCAGATTCAAGAGTGAAAACCCTTCAATGTTTACCCACATTATTCAATGGATTTCTCAGTCTGAATGGACAGCAAAGTCACTACTGACTGCTCTCCAGCCAACTGTTATGTCATGGATTTGAGAAGTGGGGTGGGTGAGAGAGAGAGAGGGAGAGAGAGAGAGAGAGAGAGAGGGAGAGAGAGAGAGAGAGAGAGAGAGACAGAGAGAGAGACACACTTTTGCACAGCTTGTCCATCTTGTTATTCCCGTGCCAGCTACAGCGTGCATGTCTGCCTATCTGTTATTGTGTGGCTTCGTCTCTGAATGCACGTCTCACTTTGATTTCCAGCATCTGCCTCTCATCTAGCAACTCATTTAGCCCGAGAGCACCAAGAGGACCCAGGTATGCTGAATGTTGTCTTTCCTTTTTTTTTTTTCTTTTTTATTCACATGACACAAAGTTTGAGCAAAGCCTTTAAAAAGAAAATCCTCCACAGGAATCACAAGAAAGTCTGAGGAAGAGCTGAAGCCTTTGAATCAAGAATTTGATTAGATTTTGTGGCCTTTGTGTGACCATGCTTTGTTAAAGGTGTTTTATCTGTAAACATGTCAGTGTAAAGGTCAGTACGGGTCACTCTGATGAAATGAAGGGCAAAATCTAACCTTGTATGAGACAGAGAAACAAGACTTATCAGCTGATTCTCCAACACTTCCTGCATGTGACATTGAAAGCTGACCTTTTGTAAATTGAGGTATCTAATATCACTCTGCATACACTGTGCCCACCACACATGAGCAAGGGAAGCGTGCCCTAAATCTCACTGGTCATTTACTTCACCATGAGTCTCTTATCACGGGGATAGGATCAATCTGAATCCAATTACTCAAGTAGGCCAGTACGTAAAGGAGGATCACAGAGTAGAAAAGGTTGATTGGTTAGCAGCAACACAGATGTACCTCTCTGTCTGTGTGTGTGTGTGTGAGGGGTTTAAAATGTTAATGTGTGTTAATGTTTAAGGCAGCTGTGTCACTGGAATTGAAGTCTGCAGAGGCGAAGAGCAGCAGCAGCCACGACCCGGGACAGACAACATGGCAGTTAGTTGGTCATTAAGTCAGTGACATCTGGGAGGTCGTAGTCTGCTCACTCTGGAAGAGGTGGAGCGATGCGACATCGAGGATTTTTGTCATCGAAGCATCAGAATATACAAAACATCCAGATAATAAGAGCTGCAATGATTGGTTGATTATGCGGCAACGATTTTGATAACTAAATAGTCGTTTAAACAAATTTTTGCAAAAATGGCAAACATTTAGTGGCTCCAGCATCCTAAACGTGAATATTATCGTATTCCTCTATGATAATAAACCAACTATCATTTAGAAGAGTTATCATGGGCTCTGGGAACATAGGATGAAAATTTTTTGCTATTTACTGACATTTTATGAACCACACGAATAACCAATGAATTGAGAAAATGATCAATAATGAAAATAATCATTAGCTGCAGCCCTACAGATAGTAAACAAGAAAAAATGGATCTATTGAGTTAGTTCTATCAGTCTATCACAGCTGCATACTGGAAATGTTTATTCAACACCTAAAAAGACTTTTTTTTTTTACTGATTTTGTCCAGCTGCTAGTTTTGGAGTCAGACGTTTTTATTGCACATCAAGTAACAAGCTGTTGCATAACAGCCAGGAAGGGGGTTTACTTTCCTCTGTGAGGCAACACAAAAGAAATAGTGTTTCAATTTTGGAACGCAAGTGCATGTGAGTGCATGTGTTCAAAGCGTAGTAAAATAGTGAAATAATGAAAATCTGCTCGCCTTAGTTTCGCCCCATAATTCTTACATATTGAAATATATTTTAGTTACAGCTCTACAGGGACAACTTTCACATTGTTTTTATGTTTTAATGTGGATGGTGGAGAGAATCTCTAAAGCATAAAACCAAAAAAAAAAATGTAAGTTTGGATGAGTTAGTTTAGGTGAAATAATGCAATTCCAAAACTTCTGATATGTAGGTTTGGAGCCCAGATACAATCTAGATGTTGAGTTTAGACATTTTATCTTTAAATTAATAGTAAGACACTTGGTTAATATTTTTATTCACTCTCTTGCTGAGAGTTACATTTGTAATATAAAGGTTGCACCAGCAGCCGGTTAGCATAGCTTAACATAAAGAGTGGAAACAAGGGGAAACAGCAAGCCTGGTTAAATCCAAAGGTAACAAAATCCACCTATACCAGCACCCCCTAAAGCTCGCTTATTAACATAAATACGTTATGTCTTGTTAGTTTAAGCTGTAGAAAAACTGAAGTGTAAATATGACAAGTTGTGTTTTTTATGATTGATGATGGTTTGACGACTGAGCTTTAGAGATGTTATCTATGGATCTTCCTGTTTCCAGTCTTTGCGCTAAGCTAAGCTGACCAACCCCTGGCTGTAGCTTCACAGGTAAATACACTTATTTCCCTGCAGCTATACTAATATTTACTTAGCTTTCAGTAATTAGCATAACTTCTTATATTTTGGATTGACAACTTGTAACGGATAGTCAAGCCCTGAAGAGACTGTATAGAGATTTGTCCTCGTTAAGGGACGTGTGCTGAAACCAGAGAAAACACAGACAGGCAGCATGTTGTAAATGTGATACAACATAGACAGCGAAGAGAATATCTATTCTGGGGTTGGCACAGCGGTAAATACTTTCTGCAGTCACAGCTGAGACGTGGCACAAGGGGTGAAGTGGGTCACCTTCAGACCAAGAGGCACGTTTGAGCTGAATTCATACAAACAGCCACGTATACAGTGGTATCTTGAAAAGTGGTTGATTCAGAAATGAGGATTTCTGGACTAATAGATAATTAAAGAGAGATGGACTACTGGAATTTTAGTTTTTCACATAAAATTAAAAATATGCCACTTCCATTTTATTTTCCTACTCCTGCTCGATTCTCACGTCATGTGAAATCACTGAAATAGCTTCCACTCTTGGGTGACAGATGGAGATGTATATAGTGCCTAAACATAGTAAGATATGCAGGTCGAGGCTATAGATAGTCACACAGCCGCTGCAATAGAGAGCAGCCAGTGAGCAACTTTTTCCAATCACGGTCTCACTGATGTCACTGAGAACACGGGCACGTAAAAAATAGTAGATACCAGAGGAGCCTGTCAGTGGCCATGTTACACATCACTATTTTACTGACGGGTATTATATTATTCTGATTTTTGGAAGTTTTGATGAAAAATTAGATAATAATGGTGAAAATTGATACATTTTATGTGCTGCTTTCAACCTGTTTATCTCAGTGTCCCGGCAGCGACATGCAAAGTCGTCTTTTTTGCTGTGACTAACAGGGGACGCCAAAGTTGAAAATTTTCAAATTCTACACATAGTGGCTTTAAAAGTAATTGTGATTTCATTAAAATGTAAAACATTATGAGAAGATTAATACCGTTCTCATGTCTGTCTGTTAAATATAAAACTACAGCCAGCAGCTGGTTAGCTTAGCTTAGCATAAAGACTGGAAACAGATAGACTTCCTCTGTCCAAAGGAAACAAAATCCACACAACAGCTCCTCTAAAAATCACTTATGAACATGTTTTATTTAATCTGTATAAAAACAGAAGTTCAAAAACAACACATTGTGGATTTACAGGGGTTATGTGTTTCTTGATTTAACTTTCTTCACTGAACTTTAGAGGTGCTGCTACACCTACATTTGACAGAACCAGGCTTGGCTCAAAGTTGGTATGAGAGTATGGGGGCCCAAAAGTGGCACATAAAATAATAAATAAATAAATGACTACGACTGATTAAAAATAAATACATACATTTACATTTAGCTAGAAAATAATACATTGTTAAATGCGCAAATTATTAAAAAAATTAAATTTCATATTTATTTATTTCCATATATATAAAATAAACAGATAAAGAAATAAGGAAAAATATATTATTTCTTTATTATTTTTACAAACTTTATATTCATTTTTATTTATTTATTTATTTCCTGTATCACTTTTAGGCCTCCATATAAGAGGGGTAAAATTAAGTTTTAGACAATTTTCCTGGCAAAGTGTATATTTTGAATCAGTCCAAAGTAGCCAAATATGAGCACTGGGGAAAAGTGTGTTTGGCACCTGTGCAGACCAGCAAACAGAAGATATCTTGGATTCAGATTACACATCTGAATCTAAATAATAATATGAATGTGATAAGCAAAAAAAATGGATGGCAACATGCAAAACAAGCAGCTCATAAATTCCAGATGGAGACAAAACAACTTTGTTCAAAACTTGTGGCTACACAAACTAAGGTGATTTAAGGCTGTAGCATTAATGGTTTTTTGTTAGCTATGGCCTAACATTATTTAAGTCCTCAAGACAGTAAGTGTGGTAACGAAGTATCTAAGACTTATTGTTATGTTTATTGATATAAAACTATTAGTAATGTCTCACATCAGCTATCCGTCAGTGATGGGTGGCTAGCAGTAAAGTTATCCTAACGTTGCCACTATTTCTAATTCCATTGGACTGAAAACACAAAGTTTAAGACTTGGGACTTGACTTGGGACTTCATAGCCAGAACCTGACCCTTGCTTGTGACTTTGTCTCACCTCTGAAGTTAATCTCTTTTGTCTCTGCAGCAGCCAACCTTCATTCTGGAGGGAAAGGCCCCAGTCGAGTCCAGCAGGGGGGATGGAGGTGGTGGTGGGGAGGCTGGTTCCCTCAGCCCCAGCCCGGCTGCTCTACCTCTGACCCAGGCAGAGAGCCTTGGACCCTGGCAGAGCGAGAGCCTGCTGGCAGAGTCCTGGTCCACAATGGGTGATGTGGACCCAGAGGACACTAAGAGCCTCGACAGCAACGACGGGGGGGTTCTGGCCGGAGAGGAGAACCACTCCTCCAACTCTGACATGGTCCACCTGGAACGAGAGGAAGCTGAGATGCTCGAGGAGGCAGAGAGGGAAGTAGCTGAGTCGGGAGAGGAGGAGGAGAGGAGAAGGAGAACAGAAGAGGAAGAGGAGGAGGATGAGGAGCTGCAGACAAGTGTTTTGAGCGTGTTGGGTGGGGAGAGGGAGCTGGTTGAGCTCAGGGAGGAGGAGCAGGACCTCCAGGCCCCAGAAACTGAGGATTTCCTGATGTCAGCAGAGGAGCCTCACGTGGAGAAGGCGCCTGCAGAGTTCATGCAGGTGGTTCCCCCGATGGCCCTGCCTCCTCTGCCTATCGTCAGGCTCGATCCCCCCTCCGCTACGTCCACCCCGGTCCCTTCAGTAACAACCTCTGAAGTAGAGGAGCTATATTCTATTCAGGGGCTCCACCCTCCATCAATCCTCGCACCGATGGAAGCGGAGCCTCCGGTTGAGAGTCAAACTCTCGAGCAACTAAAATTCTCACAGATTCCCCTCTCGGATGCGGAGGAACATTCTGTCAAAGCCTCTCAGGCAGCACCAGAGAAGCCGGAGCCACAGCCCACTGATCCCAAGACTACCAAACCTAAGAGCTCCACTGAGCTGCCAGTGTTGCTATGCGGAGGCGCTGCTTTAGTAGCCGTTGTAGGTGTTGTGGCATATGGTGCTGTGGCCTACTGCAGAAAGTAGAAAACCTCTCTTTAAACCCCCAATCACCCTTTTAACACAGGTCTTTTTGGTTTTTAAATCTATTCCAAATGAAATATTCCACATTTCTCTCGAATTCTGGATTTTTCTGTCTCACACTCTTTGTGTTGTAGTTATAAGACACATTGATTAGATATTTCTGATTTGTTTTGTGCTACCTCAGCTCACAGCAGAGCTCATGGCCTTTGTTTTTCTGTATTCAATAGATCTGTCTGAAGAAATGCAGCCAATAAAATGTAAACAAGGAATATAAAAACGTGTATGGTACAATTTTAAAGAATCCTGAAGCTTGAAATGTTTGTTTGATGTTTCTTTGTGTGATTGCGTCTCTCATTATTTCACCAGAAAACTATTGACAAAATTAGACACCAGTTCCTCTTCTAGCTGTCATGTTACTCTAGCCTTCACCAAACAACTTCCACCAGATTGTTCAGCCAATAGATACCCGTTAGTAGCTTTCTTTGTCTTTAGGATGACATTTTCAGAATATTGGCCATATTACTGCATATCATAATATCTACACACACTGGTACTTTCCACTTAAAGGACCAGTGTGTGAGATTTAGTGGCATCTAGCTGAACAGACTTGTTTTAATTCATGTATAATCAGCCGAAAATAAGAATCGCGTGTTTCTGTTACGTTACAGTGAGTCCTTTATATTTGCAGAGGGAGAGGGTCCCCTTCCATGGAGGCAGCCATGTTGCACCTCCATGTTTCTACAGTAGCCCAGAACGGACAAACCAAACACTGGCTCTAGAGAGGGCTTTTAGTGTTTTTCGCAAGTTTTGCAGCCACTGTAGTTGTTCAGTTGGTTCAGCTGGTTGTAAGCTGGTGTTTTTGGCCAATTGGGGGGCAGCTGAAACAAGCCGTGAACACAACACTAATATCACCTTTATAGTTGATATGGCAAACTTGTTAGAACTTTTTGTCCACTTAACATCAGATACAGTAGATACAGAGCAGCATTAGCGCTCATTTGGAGTCGTGTTTGTGTCCACCTAGCAAACAAAAGTCCAACATTACCTCTACTTTTAGCTCTGTTTTTGGTCTCAACTAACTCTAAAGGTAATATCTTTAGCTGCTAAATGCTACATTCACTATTTTCACTAGCTAGTCACCAATTTCTGTATGCAGTTTGGTGCTGGATGGGTAATGTACAGTCAGTTTTTAGAGCATTTCTGTTTTAGCCTGCTGCTGCCAGAACAATGCTATGCGTGTGAAAGTGAGTGTCCAGAAATCAAATAAGTTATTTGTTTTGGTTACACAAAATTTCCATAGAGCTACGGGAACTGCAGAGCCGGTGTGGGTTTGTCACTACACTGTCACGCCATGTGGTACACTATTATAAAAATACCTATAGCCACTTTAAGGCTACACTACTCATGACTCCTCATCAAAGGTTGTATATGTCTATAAGTTGCCAGTAGTTTTACCATCCAAAGATTGACGTTCTTCTTCTCAAAATGTTTCATTTTGAAAGTATTTTTAGAGGTCTGAAGTTGGGAAAACTCCATTATTTCACAGTAAAAAAAAAAAAAGCAAAGATTAGGAAAAAATGGATTTGCTTGGCAGAGCTTTTGCTTAATTTTATCTTGCTAATCATCTCACAACCCCTCAGATTTACCTTTGATTTGATTTACCACTGATTACCAAATACTGCTAATTTGGGCCTGAGCAAGACACGAAACCCCTTCCAGCTCCAGAAGTATGAGCCCTGACCTTTGACCTCCATGTGGGCAGCAGAGGAAGACAAAATAAAACGCTCTCAAGCTTCTCTGCAAAGTGAATCTGAAAGAAGGTGAAAACGTTGAGTGCAGCAAAGTAAATGCTCCTTACACGACTAACTAACAGCAAGTTTTATAAGCGTCACTCTTCAGTGGTTTATAGTACAGCATGCCGACTGTTCTCTTTAGGGCAGGAATTTGGAAGTTATGTGTGTATGTGTGTGTGTGATTTACGGCTCTGTCCTGCCAACTGCTGGTCAGTCAACAACATTACAGTTATTTATCAAATAAATTATGAAACCAGTGGCATTTGAAGATATTTTAATCAGATCCCTTTGAAATAAAAGGATACAGAAAATAGATTTTACCGTTTTTTAAATATGAAACCACTTGTGCTTGTTGCATCAATCATTTAGTCTTCACCATTCATATATTAAAAAAACATCTTATCCATAAGTAAACCATATGTCTCATACTGTGTTGCTTTAGAGAAGGGACCCGCTGGATAACCAAGGAAGACGAAATAAATAAAAAAGTTATCTGTGCCTGCTCAAAAAGATTAAAGGGCTTTGTTGAGATGTAAAGGCTTATTAAATGGATTTTAAAAACTAAAACTAAACTATGTGCATTGGTTCTTTTTATGATGCTCTCACCTGTTACACAAACATGATTTCACAGATAGAGATTATGACTCTGCGGTCACACCTGATAAAATGATTATGCACCAGTGGCTTTGACACTTCTTGGTTTTCATCGAGTGCCAGTAAATTAGGAAGAACAATAAGGGTTGACTGAGCTGCGGTTGGTCTGCCGTTCCCGCATCGATGCCAACATGCACGTAGCTATTGAATTGAGAAGGGGAAGGAAAGTGCTTCTTTGTTTGGACAGATAAAGCTGCAGCATGCTGGCTGTGAAATTCACCGTAGCACCTCCACAGACAAGCATGAATCTTTTTTTCTCTGTCTCTCTTTTTTTCTCCTCTTTTTTTCCCAGCTGCTCACAAACACCAAAACAAACCTAACCACATATTAAACGTGGATTTACTGACACCTTCAACATTATCATTTACAGAAAATACTGTAGCAGTAAATGTACTATATTAAAGCAAATGATAATGTAATGTCAACTCTGTTGCAGCATCAGTTGCTGACAAATGTAATTAATACATCACTCAGTTTTAATTGCATTTTCAACTGACATTTTACTCTAAATGACAGAGATTATGAACAGCTAAACAGACTATTTTGTTAATTTTGTTTTCAGATTTCTTCACTAAATAACTGCAGGTGTGTATTCAAAACTTATGATTTGATGCACTGTGTTGAAAATAAAGGTTGTTTTTCTTTTTGCTGTCTTGACTGAGTTGTTTTTGTTTTTTTTGTGACAGTATTTTCTCAGTATGTTATTTTCTTCTTCTTTATTAAGAGTGTTGAGAGCACAACATAATTTTGAGTGTGCATTTGCTGTTTTGCAAGAAGGAATATCGTTTTCCCTCAAAACTGGGCTCAGTGTTTCTAACAACACATCCAAACAAAGATAAATACTGAAAATGAATTACCAAAGTAATCTACTGGATATCTTCTATCTAAATACATTATACAACAACAAAAACAGGTAATCAATGACTTTGGATAAGAAGGAAAATGATTAGAGGAGCATTTACTATTAGACATTTTTTCACATCAGCCACGTGCATTAGCATTAAGAGGGAGGATGAATGACAAATTCAAATTTCACTCTGTGGTTTGATGTCAGAAATATTAATCATTTTTTTTATATTTTAGATTTGTTTCCAGGGAAATAATATTGAGTCCATATCATGAGTTTCCAGTTGAAAACATTGCTGTTGCTGCTTTAGTGACAAAATTTTGTTCTATCTATTATTCTAGTAATTATATCTAATCTTCCTGAACTGATACAAGTATCAGGCACCAAATCAGTCAGGACTGCAAATGCATGTGGTAGTTTTTAGTATATGGTTTATATATTTCTAGAATAGAATAAAACACTGTGAATTCAGGTAGTAAAACAACCACAAAACAAGACTAATAGCCTACAGCCATGCATATATACACTGCTCATAATCTTAGTTAAGCATCTGACTTAATCCTCTAGAGACAATCAATGGAAATCCATCTAATAGCTGTTCAGATATTTCAGTCTGGACCAAAGTGGTGACTGACTGACTAACTGACAGATTGACTAACACTGGAGAATGAATAGTAAATAGTATTTGATTAGAGTAGTGTGAGCTCAACCGGTATTACAACAACGATGAAAAAAAGCATCCCACATTACTTCCCTGTTGCAGATGACTGCTGTAAGTGATCTCTTCAGGTCAACCAGTGATAAAGAGCGCTCATGAATAATGAACATAACATTGTATATTTTACATTTTTGTTATTTGGTAGACGCTTTTATCCACCAAACCATATAAAATAGTTGAAAACAACCTTTTTTTAAGACCTAAAAGACCAACATAATGGAGCATGAGAGACAAAAACTCTGCATCCCACACAGCACCAAACACCAGCACACAGCTGTCAGGCTTCAGCTGCGGCCCAACAGGTTGCGGTCTTTAATTTATGAAGTTGATTTGACAGAAATTTCACCCTGAATGGGAAGAGGGAAAGACGGAGTGGGAGAAAGGACGAGGTTTGTGGTTCTTTGTTTTTATCAGCGTGCTGCACAGGCAGGAAACACACACAAACACTCTTATGCGCCTCACACACTCACAAACATTTGCATGCTTGCACACACACACACACACACACACACACAGAGAAACTCCTTCCTCCCCTCCTACACGCACAGACACACATGTGCACACAACATGTTAATTTACTGTGAGAAAGTGTTTTTCTTAACCGATGGAAAAACAATAAAATGAGTCAAATCAGACACAAATCAGATCACATCACATCAAGATGCATTAAACTGACTGAACCAGTTACCTAATCATATCTATCTTTGGCTTAGATATAACCTGTGCATCTCCATTTCTTTGTTTCCATGATGTTTCCAGCTCAGCGTTCAGGCCTGACTGCCACCACACTTAACTGGGCTGAAAGGGGAACTTCAGGACCAAGTCAGTTGATATTTAAAACTGCACGCCTGAGATAAATGAACTTCTCAAAAAGCTGGTGTTTATTTGAAGAGGGGGTTGGCTTTGTGGAATAAAAGCGCCGGCTGAGTTTAACAGTGATCACCACATTATTAACCATTAACCTTTACAATCACATTTATCTGAAACTGTGTTTATGGTATTCTGGTTAATTGGAAATTCAAATAGCCACAACAACTTATTTTAATTTATCTTCAGTTCCACAATAAGCCCACATACACCTGTGGCTTACAGTATATTGAGGTTGTTTTAAGTGATATGAGGATTTAATGAAACACTCTCATTAAAAGAATTTAAGTGTAGGTGCAAAAAAACAACAGCTTTTAAAACTGTAACAGAAGCTCATTTGATTTCTGCAGCAAATTTTAATGACTGCACAATTAACTTTTCTTAAAATTTAAGCAAAATTAAAGAAGCGTCAACGCCAACAAATGTCCTTGTGTCTCTTTAATGATCATGAGCGACATAAATGTGCTGCAACAAATAAAAAATGTGAGAAGAAGAGGAACCAAGTTTGTTATTTTGTTGTTGACCAGATCAGAGCGTTTGTGTTGTTTTTATCAGTTATTAGATTTCAGGAGGCAAATATGCAATTATAACTTTTTAATATTCCAAATAAAATAAAATAAAAATAATGCTGAATTTGAAAACAATGATTTTATGAGATAATTTTGCTATTTTAGTTTTTAAATTGAAGTTAAAGAAATATTTATAATAATTGAATCCTTTTGATTTGTTGTGGCTCATATTTGTATGCAAATGTTCATCACTTTACTATGTTGACAGAAAACAAAGTAGCACAGAGGAAAATTTCCCGTAACTCTACAGAAAAGTGCATTACTGAAGAGCACCGATAAAAGACATGTATTTGAGATAGATATCTCTCCTGTATGCAAATTCTCAGGTCACTGGGAATTGGTGCTTTCCTGGGTTGAGCGTGCAATAAAAGAGTTTTTTTTTGTTGTTCGTAGATTACGATCTCCACTATGAGAGAGTGTGATGCTTAGATCTGATCTATGCTTCCAAAAAAGAGAAGTGTGCGGCTGCAGTCCATCATGACGTTAACACATTTAAATTGACCGGCCTCTACCTATTCATGTGGCTGAACAGTGAACAGGTATTGGAGGTCTGCAAGATATATATATACCTGTCCAAATAGTGTACACCTGCACAAGTGCAGCGGCGTTCACCTATTAGGACGGAAATGGCCTCAACTGAGGGCAGCACTCAGTCATACAAGATGGTGAGTTGTGAGGATGCTGCCTTTGATTTTCATTTTAATTACAGAAATATGGAAGATTAAAATTAACTTTTGAGTCTCCTATAATTTAATAGTGTCTTGCTCCTAATTTTCATATTTATTTAAGGGAAACTTTACCTGTAAAATGTAATTATGTTATAGATTATTAAGTGTGAAATTAAGGATTCTGTTCCTGCATCTTCCTATTCTAGGGTTCCTTTGACAACGACATCAATCAACATTTCCAGGATGCAATTGATGTGATTCAACAGCATTCAAATCATTCATATTATGAATCAGGTACAGCAAACATCTTTTAGACAACCTGCTCTGCACTTTACTGCACAAAATTATTAATGTAAACATAACATTTCTGTTGCATTTCTTTCTTTTTGTCATTAAAATCCACAGTTTTCTTCCTTTTTTTATCAAAGTCAAAGACATTTTGAGTGATTATGTGATTGTATTTTGACATTTGATGTATTAATATCTTAATTTAACACTTTTTTCTTTTCAGAGTATACATACTATGAGACTCTGGGTCCCCAGCAGCCATCTCTGCAGTGTCAGATCTCCTGCTGCCTCGTCACACACCCTTCTGATGTCCCAACTTCCACATATGACTGGAATGACACAGCTGTAAGTAGCACAAAATAAAATCTGCATTTGTGTGTCTAATAAACAGATACATTTTTTAGATTAGATTTAGAAACATGGGAAGCCTTGCTGACTTTAAATATCTGTTTTACAGCAGCAGGCCTGGCCTCAGGTTATCCCTGATGTCTCCTTGAATCACTCACAAACTGAATCTCCTCATTTCTACTCCATCTTGCCACCACAGAGGAATAGTAAAGGTAATTATGTTTAGATTTTCAGTACATTTTACATGTTGCTTCAGAGCTTTCACCACTAACATGAGGATAAATTAATCTCCTCAGGTCGCAAGAAGCTCAGACTTTATGAATACCTCCATGAAGCTCTGAATGACCCCAACATGGGCGACTCAATCCAGTGGACAGACAGCGGAAGCGGCACCTTCCACTTCATCTCCAAGAACAAAGAGAAGCTGGCTGAGTGCTGGGGCCAACGCAAGGGCAACCGCAAGACCATGACCTATCAGAAGATGGCACGAGCCCTGAGAAACTACAGCCGCACCGGTGAGATCATCAAGGTGCGCCGCAAACTCACCTACCAGTTCAACCCAGACATCCTGCACAGGCTCGGCTCTGCACAGGTGCCCATGCACCTGCCCTGCCACCCCGCACAGGAGGAAGTCCACATCCAGCAGCAGCAAAACCTGGCTGAACAGAGCTACTGTGGCTCTGCAGCGCCGGACTGGCACAGCTGGTACGGACACTACCAGCTGCAGGAAGATTATGACCTGGCTGCCAGCTTCACTTCACACAACGCAGCCAAGCTCTGAGATGAAAGACTGTTTGAGAAATCTCTTAAACCCTTAAAGTTTGAAAAGGTTTCCAGAGACTTAACTTTTTTTTTTACTGTCAAACTTCCTGGGTTCATTTTCATTCACTGCATGTTTTTATACGTCAAAGTGGGACTGTTACTGTCACAAAGAGTAACACTCAAGGGATTTTTACACAGCCAGTCAAAAGTGTTTAAATACCTATATAGTTTTGCATTTTTGGTTACTTTAAATTCATTGTAAATACTTTGAAACTACAAAACTGCATGTAAAAAGAATATATCAAAACAAAAACAGTGATCTGCATTCAATAAAGCACTAATTAAGAGCCACATTAAGATCTGAGAGCCAGTTAAATGCGATCTTAAATACAAAGATTTAGTTCTTTGGTAGCAGTGCTCATGAGAGAGGAAACGTCAGGTCAGACTAAAGAGAGGACAAGCTATTATTATCTGAGGGTGAAATATAATCTGACAGAGAACCTGTAAAAATTTAAGTATCTCAGAATGGTGGCTTAAACTGTGATATTATATCTAAAAGACATCTGGTAAGGCTGTTCATCACGTGTTTTTTCTGCTACAAGTGTCTATTTTGAACAGTACAAAAAAATCACAAATATTTTCCAGTTCACTTGTAACTATCTCTTTTATATATTTAGAGCATTTGCTTATGGTTTGACTCAAAATGTTAAAATATAGGATGTTCAGACACGTTTCATTTGCAGTGTACGTAGCCTTTCTTGGCTCTTTGGTTTTATGAGGCTGTATAAGAGATAATTGTGATTATATTGTACAATAATAATAACAATTAATATTTTCTTTAGCTCCTGTTGTAACAGCAAACAACCAGTAATAAGCATGTTCTATGTAATGAAATGTAAGTGTTTGTATATTTTATTTATTGTGTATCAATAAATGTTGGTTTTTCACAACATAACAATTCATTTTTATTCGAATTTTAATTTTTGCATAATTTGTTGGACTCTTTTGAATACGACCAATAAATAAATCTGGGTACTCTATTACTTGTTTTTACTGACTTCATAGAAACAAACTGCAGCCTCTCAACTCTCATTGTTTGTCCCAAAAAGAAAACACATACACTGTTGGACAAGAATATAAAGACTGCGTTCAAATCAAACATTTTGGCACCATCTCCACTGTAGTGAAATATTACAACAGGCACACTAAAAAATATGAAATTAAGACACATCCTGTGAGGAAAAATGTGGCAGCAAGTGTGTTTTTCCTGAAAAGAGAGCATTGTGTAGAGCCTGCCTCCAGGCCAGGTCTTATCTTGTTCAGCGGGGAGGATGTGGTCAGTGCTGGGAGGCTTTGTTGATGGGTTGACTGGTGCTGGTGTTGGGCTTTGTGGGATGGTGGTCATTGTTCCTGTGAGCCCGGGGTAGAAGACGTCTGGTGTTATGCAGAAAAGCCCGCTCCTGCGGGGGGTATAATAAGAGTCCGGGTACCTCAACGTCTCTGTGCATTTTGTCTCAAACTCAGTTTTGTGAAATTCAAACTGCAGGGACTTTGCTGCATTAGAAACAACCACATCAGTGATGGTAAAGAGCAGACACTTACTGCAAGGATGACATTAGAATTACATAAATAATTAAACACTGAATGCTAATTTTGAATGCTTTAACCTCCAGGAGACCCAATCAGATTTGGAGGTGATCTTGGAATTCCTAGAGGAGTACTACAGACAAAACACTGGAGAAAATGGTAAGGAGAAAGGCTGGAAAATGAAATTATAATGCTTCATATGATTTAATTTAAGTGCAATCTTTGAGCAACTTTTTTTCCCCCCCAGCAGACAAGGTGTACTGGGCTGCAGGTGTGCCAGGTGTGGATGATTCATCATGTGAGCAGCGTGGGATGTCCTATGAGTCACCTGTAAGCATCAAAATGTTTGTTTTAGTCATTTTTTCCCCACATGACACACACATAGAAAAATATCCACATGTAACAAAACCTTTAAAGCTGTCCAGTGCTCTGCAATCTAATGCTCTGCTATTGTTGTTATTTCGGTTTCTCCAAAAACAACATCAAACCTGTACTTCAGCCCTTGCTGGCACACGATGCCCCACCGGCTCTTGGCCAAAACACGTCAACATTGTCTGATGGTGGGTCACTGCCAAACTTTGTATCAACAAGACAATCAACCACACACCAGGCCACAGCAGCGGGGAGTGGTGAGTTCTCCTTTTTTTGGTCACTAGATACTGTTATTGCCCTGGTTGCTAGTAGCCTGAGGGAAACAATACCAAGAGAGCAAATAAGAGATGTTCCCTTTACTGTAGAAAAACAATGGAGCTGTGCATGGCTTAGCTCAATAGCTGTTTTTACATATCTATCAGATAACCTCAGTGTTTACAGCTTTATCCTCACTACTTAAACCCATCATTGAAGAAATTTTCTGGGAATATCTTTATGTGAGGAAATGATTAACCGTAACCAGCACTAACTGTTTTAGTGTGGCACAGCTGTTGGCGATATTCCCTAAATCCTCTTTCCTGTAAAGTCAGTGCTAACTGTACATGCCACTTACTGTTTCCTCACTGGTTGCAGGTAGAAAGGTGCGCCTGTTTCACTTCCTGTTTGAAATGTTGGAGGATCCAACCATGGCCCACTGTGTGTCCTGGGTCCCAGCAGCCACTGGCGTTTTCCGCTTTTCCTCCAGAAACAAGGACCAGTTAGCGGCCCTCTGGGGGCAGAGAAAGGGCAACAAGAGGCCGATGACTTACCAAAAGATGTCCCGGGCCCTCAGGAACTACGCCCGGTCCGGAGAGATTTTCAAGGTGAAGAAGAAGCTCACCTACCAGTTCAGCCCAAACACCCTGATGTCACTGCAGAAGTGTCATCGAGGAGATTTGTAATGTAAACTAGATTTTTGTGTAGCTCATTATCACCTCATATAAGACTAAATTATGCTCTTCTTTCCTGTTTTTAATGTGTAGAACCCTTATAACCTTTCATTTGTCATGTTATATCTTTACATTTGCATAAACTGAGTTTGTTGTATAAATAATAAAAGACTTTTTCTTACTGTTGCAGTTTGTGCTGTCATTAGAGTTAGTTAAAAAAAAAAAAATACAAATATGAAAAATAAATCTGCTATGTTGTCACATAATCTCAGGATATCAAGACTAAAGCTTTTCTGACACTAGTTGCACCTTTCATTAAACCTCTTCAGCCCCTTAAAAGATGAGAAGGCCATAATTAGCACATAATTCAGTCAGTAAGTACTGTATATGGAAACTGACTGATTAACCATTGTTTGGCTCAACTTCAGTACATCAATTTTGATATGAAACAATGATTAACAAGTTGAAGAACCTGCTTTCAGCTTTAAAGGTGTGTGTTTTCATCCATATCGAGAGATAACTGTAGAAATCATCGCCCTTTATAAACAACCCCAACCCTCACCCTCCCCCACAGCCCAACAGTGCAGTATACTGTGGAACAACAAATTGGCTGCAGTACAATTCCCAAGACCTACAATAACAGATGGAAATTAGCACTTAAACCTCATTGTTTTTAGTGTGAACACCTTTACAGAGGGGCCACACACGCACGCATAATAAAAACAAACAAAAAAACGTGACTACTATAGTGATTTAAGTGTGTTACAAGCAGAAGTAGGGAATATAGTTTATGCATCTATCTGGCTGATATCTGATATGTTCATGTATGTGTTGATATGTGATTTGTGGGTAAGTGCATGGATGTTAAAAACAATAAGTTAGTATATAACTAAAATAAAAAGAGTCATGATTGGTTCGTTTGGTGCCCTGAGGCCTAGACCACATGGCACAGATGAGGAAGCACACACTGAGTACATTTACATGTGCACAAGTATCCTGGATCGGGTTTTTTGAGTATTCCAGTTATGTTTTGCCTATGTAAACAACATCATATCATGGTTTAGAGAATGCCTATGCTCTCTGGAGATATAGTATAAACTGGGATAATGTGGCATATGAATAACCCAGTTTAACCATCTCCTGAATATGACCAAAACCAGAAAGGATACTAATGCCCATGTACACATACAGAGAGGCAGGGACAGGTAGGGCTGCCTGTCTCCAAATCTTGTTGTTTCCTCTTTACATTGTTTAATTTCAGACCCAATTAATGTGCTTTAGTTCAAAACTAAAACAATAGAAAATTTTCCACTGAGTAGATTTCCAGAGCAATGTCAAGCAGCCCTAAAAGTTTCTGCTGTAATATCAAAAATACTACCCCCCCCCCCCCCCCCCCCCCCCCGAGAGAAAAGAATCACACAGCAGCGTAATCTGCCTCTCGACCTGTTGACAGGTGTGCATGTGCATGTGTCTTCCTCTTAGTAGCACTTTTTATGGCCCTTATGAACCAGTGGGTGTCAGTGTAGTCCATCTCAATGCCCGCAGCATCTTCTCTTTTTTCTCCCAGTCTGGTGTGACCTCATGGCTAAATCGCCTCTGTGATGTGAACTTTCGCCCGTCTCAGGCAATACCAAATGGTTTTGTGCTCTTTGTAGCAGACCCACATGATACTTCCCTAAGCCTAGTATTTACTGCTGGAGCCCACTCCAAGTTATAAATGGGCTAACCGAGCTATGAGAGTCTGTTAACCGAGAAAGGCCACATACTTAAAACTGAATTATTAAAAAAACAGTTGTCTTGAAGGCAGGAGAGGGTTCTTGATTAAAAACATCCAGATGCAGTATTGCTCCTGTTTTGTAGCATTGGTGACTCATTTGAGGATCTTCCCGTAATCAGTGATGACAAATTTCTGACAGCAGGATATAAGCTGCATTCCTGTGCACAAACAAATCTCCATGTGGCCCAGAAATAGAGCTGTGCCTTGCCTCGACTGTCCTGTCTGAAGAATGAATTGTGCATGTTTTAAGTAAACTTCCACGTTGAGGTCATTAACATGCTCAAGCGGTTATGATATTGTTAGATCCTTCAATGTGTTGGTTTAAAAAGCTCCTGCCTTGTTGCTGCTCGTAAATCCAGCAGCTTTAAGCCTCGTTTTTTAATCTTCAAGGCCTTATCAGAGACCTCACCTGATTTATCACTTGCGGTTGACATGCTAAAAAGATTAATTAGGACCAAAGCAGCCACATCAGTGACATAATTCACCATCAAACCCTCTTTTCATGTCAGATACACATGTCAAATGTCAAGGTTCATGACAGCTTTCTAAGTATAGGCCATATAACCACCGCCCAGGCATCTCCCCAGTATTTATTTGCCAGGTCAGAAAGCCTGCTGTTCTTGGACAGCATTCCCCCTGGATTAAACTGATATCTGGCATCTGACATCAAATCCCTGCATGTCATTTCAAACTTTTCTTTTATAATAAATCCACGGATTCTCTGAATATGATGTGTATCATGTGAGCACAGGACTGGATTGTCAGCGGAGTGTTACATCAGCCTCAGACCTGTGACAATGACGACACCTCTCCCTTTTATATCGCACCTCCTGATTTGTTAGTCTCCTCCGTTTTCACCTTTTTTTCTCTAGCACTTAAAGGATACTCACATCTGACACCCCATCTGACAGCCTTCACCCTGCTACTGAGGAGGAAATCTTAAAGTAATGAAGACATGTCCTGTCAAGATCAAACAGGCCTCTCTAACTGAATTCACAAAGGTTAACCAGCTATAGTGATGTTGACATTTTGTGGATCTGCAGAACCTGAAGTAGTATTGCTCCAAACGTGACACTAATATGCCTTATTTTGCACTGGGTGATACGTTTATTTAATTATGATGAACATGGGTGCTGTAGTTTATTCTGAGTTGATCCCACATACATCTCGCAGCTATAAATAATCGCTAGCTCACCAAATCCACAGCTGAAAATAGTCCCCGACAAATCACTATTTGAGTAACATTTGATAAAACAGTTGATAAAAAGCTACAGTTCCAAGGTTTTTAAGGAGATTAGTTAGTCTTTATTAAAAATTAAATTGTGTGTTTGTGACCTGTTTTTAAAGATTTAAATCTTCAGTAGATGCTAAAGATCTTCAGGCTGAGGACCACAGACAGGCTGAGGAAGCTGGACTCCTATACCTAGTTTGATCTTTTCATGGGATTTATTGACAATAACAAAAATACAGAATATCTTTTGACTGATCCTAAAAACATCAAAGTCTAGTAAATGTCACTTCTGTGCAGCAGCGTAGCATGAAACTTCACATTTACTTGCTGCTGCCTTTTATCCAACGACCTGGCACAGCAGCCAGTGAGTTGGGGACAGTGATGCTCCAGTGTAGGACAGACAGACCTGCACTGTCCACTACAGAGAGGAGGAGCATGTCCCCTCTCTATATAAGGCCTGAAAGCCTGTCCCTCCTTGATCTGTTACTGTTCCTCCTCCTTGCCCCAACCACCCCCCCACCCCCACTGAGATTTCCAAACCGTATCCTTGTGCCCTCCTCGTCTCCCATCACTCTGGTCCGAGGGGTCCCAGAGGTTTTTTCTGCCACTGCCACTATCATCATCATCTCTCTCCCTGCTGGACTCAGGGCTCCCAAGCCTCACCTGACCTCCCGTGCAGTCACACTGTTCTGAAAACCGGCACCTTTTTTTGACTCCTTGACGCTTTTCTTGGGACGCGGCGCAAGATGCCAGAGCCCACAAAGAAAGGTAGGAGTGTTGTCAGTGAGGGTGAGATTAGCATGTTGCCTCAGAAAATGACATCCACACATGTTTTAACACATTTTAAGGCAGAAATGCTGAGTTTTAATGCTTGTGAAGCCACTTAACTGTGTTGTACTTCTATCAACGCTGCTTTTTTTTCATGTTTGCCTGTGTATTGTTTTTGATTGAGGGGAGCAGAGTCAGTTTTTACTCGCTGCAGGGAACTCCATCACTTTATGGCAAGTCTGCCAGCTTGTTCATAGGAATCTTCAAAGTGACTTTGACAGTGGTATTGTATTACTGATGCATGCGTGCTTCTACTATCCCGGGGGCAAGAGAAGATTTGAGGTTTATGAACAGATACTATTGTTGAAGGGGGTTGGCATACTGGAGTCTTCTGAGTGAAAGATATGATGATGAAGCACAGTGAAGGAATGTTGATGAGCACTGAGCTGGACACAAGCAAAGACCCTTGATGGATGATGCAATGTGGATGAACTTGCCTTAGGATAAATAATACAGCTTATCCTGATTGTGGTTGTCTTCCTGATGATTGATGGAAGCCAAATAGGACCCCTCAGACCTGCCCTCTGCCCATAATCCAAGTCCATATTCAACCACGCACAACATCTTAACCCATCCCCTGTACTGCTCTCACTTTGGATCTTCCCTCCACACCATAACGTCAGTCATCTGTACCACCATGTCCATCAACATTCCCTTTTAATCCGCTCTTGTCTGTCATTACGATATGGTATTACTCCCACCCTCCCCGCCCCCCATTAGCTCAGCTCTTTGGGTGTCTGCTGTCAACCCAGACATGCCCATGTAGAGGAAATGGAACATTTTGTTGGGATCTTGGAAGCCTTCCTGATGAGAGCTGATACACGTTTTTAATAAACCCGTGATCCTCCAGAGGTTGATCTGTCTGTAGCAGTTCTTGACACGTCAGGCATGATTTGCACATCGACACTAACACGTGTCTTTGTACACATGATATCTGTTGCATGTCTGTCCATCCTGGAAGAAGGATTTTTTCCTATTATGTTCTTCCCGATGCCTCTTACTTTTTTCCACATTGAAGTTTTTTACGGAGAACTTGGGGTGTTGACTTTGAGGCCAATTTGTGTGGGTGAATGAATGGTATGAATAAAATTGACTTGATTTGACTAGATGGAGATTTTTTATACAGGGTTCGTGGAGGCTCTTTCATGGGCACTGACATATTCACGGACATGATGAATTCCCAAAATGTTTTCTGATCTGACACTTTTTCAAAATCCAAAATCCCATTCCTCAGCATCCAGATTTCAGTCTAGTCTCTTGTTGGATTATTAAGTGGGATTAATAAAGTAGGAGTTTGCAACAGCCAGAGGAAGCCAAAGGTATTGAAGTGATGTAAAGCTCAATGCCAGCTTGTCCTCAGTCATTATGTACCTTTGTACAATAGATTGCGTACAGCTTGGTTGCCCTCGCAGTGTCCATCCACTGCCATAAACATCCCTGATCCCCTCGGAGACAAAGCTGTGGGGAAATAGAGGCAGCAGATTCCAGTCTGCCACAAACACTATCCATAAATAGCAGCATCGCCCTGAGGAGCAGATAAATGAGGGTAGAAAAGTATTGTTCTTTAAATGAGTCTGAACAGCTGAAGTGGAGGAGGCCGGTGCTGTTGTTTTAAACACCCCACTCTCAAGCCTTTAAAAAGTCGGAACGAGATGACGGACTGGCTGAGTCGCCCTCAGATCTCTTGGGGCTGGGATTCTTGTCCCTGGAATAGTTCAGAATGAGTGCACTTTTAATCCCCATCCCTTGTTCCCTGCCATCTCCCTCCGCTGCCACCCGACCCCCCCTCCTCCTCCTCCTCCTCCTCTCCTGTGCCACACACCAAAACAGACATCTCCCTGCCACTCTCCGTCTAGGATGGATCACTCAGAGATTGGCCACCTACCGTCAACCCTTTGACCTGGTGCCCAGAAGCCTTCCAGCACAGTCCTCGCTGCGGTTTCCTTTGCACTAGGTTTTGGGTGTCAGCTGTGGTGAAGCCCATGTCTCCACCTCATGATATTTATTGTCACTAAGTTCCATCACTCTCCCCGAGCTCGGTCCCCTGACACTGTTGCTTTGTGTTACACAACAACACCTCATAAATCAAACCCATGGTTGAATGCAGGAGGAAAGCCTGTCAGCAGCTAATTGCCGCCCAAATACACCTTTCAACTACTTTCAGACATTTAAAGTCTTAAAAAAAAAAGATCCTTGCTGGAGAGCTTGTCAAACCAGATTTAATAGAAATAAAAAGTAAAATAAAGTGAAATAAAGCACTACAGCAGGGGCAATTAGTAGTTCATTTAAGCTCATCGTTATTAATGCAATAAAGGTCTATATTAGGAAAAAATAAAGCTGCCGGCAGTTTGGCTCATGTCGGAGCCTGTATGAGCCCTTCTGTCTGCACGCCAGCAGGGGCAACAGCTGAAAATACCTGCAGCCTTGTCAGCTGCACTGGGAGTCCTCAGAGGTAAAACAAAACCTTTCTCCACTCTCATTATCTCAGGGGTGATGAGACAGAGAGCGAGCGAGTCTCATTCTCGGGTGCATGATGTGACCCTGCAGGATTGTGGCCCAGTGGCCAGCGACACATTGTTTTGAAGTGAGGTGGCAGTGAGGGCTAATTTTGAGCTGGAATGTTCAGAGGGAATGATTACAAATGGAGGGATATCAGAGGCTAAGACGCGATAGGGGAAAATGGTTGTTGAAAACGGTGCATTGTCGGTGGACATAGATGGAATTATGGTTGCGGTATTCATAGACAACAGCTGGCTGTGAGAAAGCCTCTTTGAGGGCAAGAAAGGTTTCTCTGAAAGAGACGCTGAAAGAGGAGCCTCACGTCTCACAACATTAGATGTGTTATGTGAAAGGAACAAACATCGGATTATTGGCCATTTATATTCAGCATTTTGGGGAGAGAGTCAGACGTTTAATGTCAAGGATACTGGGTTTGAGTATTTAAATTTATGCTCTTCAACTACTGAAAGACAAGTTTGAAAAATACTGGATTAAATTTGACTTTTATTGTTAGGAAACAAACACTGTTTAATGGTCTTTTTTTTTTAGCATTTTCCTTATTTCTTCCTTCTGTTTCTGCAACTGCTCTTAATCCCTGTTGTGACAATCTCATTCTCTCCTTTAAATTAAAAAAAAAAGCTAAATTAGCTAATAATAAAATGTAATAAAAAAATAAAAGTTGAGGAAAGATTGTTTCCAAGAGAATCAACAATGAGTCATACACAGGAAACCTTTAAGAATTCACAGATTGGTGTTGACGGTGCTCCTCATGGAGGGCTTTGTGAAACTGACAGGTTCGAACACGTGATGGCAACAGAGCTGTCAACTGTCATCACTGCAAATATGTACCGCTAATCCCTCTGCCCACTTCTTTCTGCCCATTCCCCTTCTTCTCACACATGCAGACCCCCAAATGAATGGTTGACTGAAGTATTGACACCGGATGACAAGCTATTTCACGCTAATGGTTATCAAAATTGGTCTCAAAAATCCATCCTGCATGCACATGAGACATTTGATTTATTTCAGTGATTTAATGTGAGCAATGTAACTTTGATCACCATGATAGATACTTTATTTATCATTTAAAGCTGGATTTATTCTTGACACGAGTGGTTAACAGTTGTCCCAGCATAGATACCTGTGGCATGAGTTTTGATTTATAGTTCAGCCTTTCACCACCACAACACCAGATGCAAGTGTCATACATGATCTGGCCGGAGACTGTCCCCCCAAGACAAATGACAGCATGCAATTGTTTCAGCACATGACCCTAAACAGCATACGTTTGCCATAACAATGGACTCTAACACAGGAAGCCACTGCTCGCTTTCTGTTTCCTACAAATAGTCAATGTGGGTTTTCTTTTAACCATGACCACATTGGTTTCCTACACACTCACACAGGTGATTTCACTTATTCTGTATGATTAGACGTCTTCTCAGATGTCTGTGTGTGTGTACAGACTGTTTGATCGACATCTTTCTAACTTTAGTTCAATTAATCTGGTGACCCCAAGTACCTCCCAGCATATGTTTTAGCTGAAAAGACTTCTGCTCATGTTGAAAGTGAGCAAAATTCACCTTCATCTTGTGCAGAGGTCTATTCAGCCAAAATAACAGCAAACACTTGTGGGGTCGTGTAGGGCATTTAACCAAGAAGTTACTTTAACCAAAAACATGATCTTTCCCAAACCAAGTCGTTTTTGTGCCTGACCATGGACCAAACCTTATCCATAACAGTGTCAGATCAGAAGACAGTTTTAATTTTGCAATTTTCCTGACAGCATCAGCATCAGAAAACGCCATGAGGGCAAATGCAAAAAAGTATATTGCTGTTTAGATGACTTGTTGTCGGAATGGGATTTGGACTTTGATTAAATGCCCCACAGTAACTGTTTGCAGTCTTTCATTCACAGTGGAGAACAATGGCTCTGCTAGACGTGAGTTACCGAAAAGCAGCAGATTACTTTTTCCAACTTCACTATCAACAATCTCCACCAGCATTGGAAACTTGTAGCAGAAAAAAACAAGCAGCAAAATCTGACCAATTACAGTTCTTGTGGTCCCCTTGACTACAGCAGCTTCATGTGTCCCCCTTAAGACTTCGTTGTGCACTTTTGAAAGCTGTTACAAACAATCTGAGCAAGGATAATAAAAGAAAATTTGCTCCAGATGTTGCAAAACTCCCATGACTACTAGGCAACCTCCCATGGCTCTCTGCTCCACTAACCCATTAATAACAAAAGAGGTTAATTTTCTAATCCATTGCATGCCAAAGGCTGCATGGATGCTTTGATCAGCTGGAGCCCTGCATTGAGTCCTGTTACTCCAAATATGTTTCTGTTGCTGCCCCCACAACATTAGTTTCATAAGTCTAGACAAGGCAGAGGGCAAACAAATGGTGTGTCATGAGGGCCTCCTTCATAATCAGTTAAGACTACATGGTGTCTAAGCATGAGGAGCCAGTCATCTAACACAAAGATGATATGGCTTAGTGGTGAATGTATATCAATAAATTAGGTCAATGTGTACAAACAGAAAGACAATTTTAGGTGATTATGCTGATTGCCTTTAAAGACATACAACAAGATATCTCGATGTCCTGTTTGACACTGATATCTTTTGTTTTTCTTTCTTTAGATCAGACGCCAAATGGCCAGCCAGAAGGTGAGTGATAGACATCTAATCTCCCCCTGTCACCTCACAGTCTAGGAGATTATGACAGAAGAATGTATGCACAAGACCAGACATACAATCATCAATACTTTGCTTAAAAATTAGGGGAAGTTGTGAAGGAAGGACAACAGGAGTTTAGGAAGACAATAAGTCTGTCAAAGTGTATACATCAAACACCAACCCTTGTTTGCCTTAAGGGATAAACTGAGCACATCTACACATGTAATATGACGATCACAACCCTGAACTTGGCGTGAATGTGCAAACACAGCCACATAGGAGTGTAAATGTGGAGCCAATAGTCGGCAGTATGGACGTGCTGCTGTGCTCCAGAGTGATCTGTAGAGACGACCAAGCTGTCAGCATCTCTGAAATTCCTCTTGCCAGCCAGCTGATCCCTCTCTGTTGATTCAGCTGACGCCCCGACCGTCCCATGTGAGCAAGGTGCTGGCATGCAACTGGCTTGTTGCCGGCGCTGAGATTTGACCTTGGTGCTGCAGCATCTTGAGGCTCCGACATGGTCAGAGGGAGAGCTCGGTACTCCTAAAGTCTACCTAAAAATGTCCCCGATTTGTCAGATAAATAATTTCTTTAGACTTATTCAAGTATGCCAGTCAGATCTTAGTTGTAGCTTAGAACAGTGGTGCACTGGTTCGTGATTTCCAGTATCATCACCAGTGTTGGGCAAGTAAATTGAGCAATGTAATCAACTACTCATTGACAAAGTAATTACATTACTGCACCTCCAAAGCCTTCATACCCACATGTTATATATCTACTTTATTTACAGTATTAACCATCCACAGCTAGCTTAATGTTATTCTCAGTGACAACATGCAGCTGCACTTCATGATTCCCGTCCTCACAGTGAAGCTTCAGGCTTCACAAAAACTACAACTCTGAACTAAACCAGGTGAATCCTGAATGTGGGTTAATGTTAGCTAGGAAGAGACAATGTGAGACAGCAACTGGAAGGCACATTTCTCCTCTTTTAGTGGAGGCTAACTGCTTCCCAAAATGTCAAAGCAGGAGTACCCCCATAGTTTAAAGCACTGAACATGACCCCGGTTCGAGTCCGGCTGGATATCAACACTCCACTGTCAGTAATAAAGGCTTAAAATTCCCTCCAAAATAAGTAGAAGTAGTGAAGATTGTGACGGGGATTAGTAACTGTAGTGTAATTGCTGAATTTTAAATTGTAATCCTTTATTCTACACATTACTGAAAAACTATTCACGTTGCCGTAACATGTTAATAAGTGATGCATTACTGCCCAACACAGATCATAACATGTGGAACAACACATGGATAAACAGTTCAGGGGTAACTTGCATTTCATGATCCAGTAAAGCCATTTTCAGTGGAATCTTTCTCGTCGCCAACACTAACACACCTTAGTACAAAGTGAGAGAGTCTAACATGATTACTTTAGATATATGATGAATGCACAACACTGCCTGACAATGCACGACATTTCCACCGAGTGTTGCAGTGGTGCTATATACATATAAAAAAAACAAAAACAGAACTGGTAAATCTTAGCAGCAAAACCACTGCAACACCTTGACGGAAGTATAAAGTATGATTCAGCCTCTTGGTAGAATTTTAACTTAGTGTTTATTGATGTGAATTTCAACTGTGAACCTAAATGACATTTTCAAAATCCTAATCTTGACACATTAACAGCACATTTTGTACATTTTTAAGCAGGGTACAGTACGTTATTCCTGTGAATGTCTGTATGTTATTTCAAATGTGAGAATGGTCTGCAAAAATATGACTTATTGTGATAAAGTGTGTATGCCTACGTGGAGGCAGGTGGGTGGGTGTAGAAGTGTGTGTTTTGTACAAGTTTGTCTGTTTGAGTGTGATTGTGTCTGTTTGGTGCGTACATGTGAGTGTGAGACTGAGAGAGGCATTGCAGATGCTGAAGCTTTGTGCTTATTAAAAGCAGCTGTTCCATCCACCACTATATTTGTCACATGCTCAGAAAGTGTTGCCCCAGACAGTAACGGTGCCCCGCCCCTACCTGAGATTTCCCTGGAGGTCTCTCCACCCCCAGGTGGGTAACGCTGATGCCCCTCTCCTGCCCTGCCAACCCCTTCACTTTTCTTTTGCACATCACACTCACATCACGTGTTTGTTTTGGTGTGTGCCATCACATTTTTTTTTTTTAATTCACTTTGAGAGGCCTGCAACTGCACTTTTCTTGTGGAGGTATGATTGCTCAACACACACAAATAGTTAATGAGGTTAGCTATAGGTAAGCCACCCCACTTACTGCGCACATATCCACATGCCCGCACTGCTCTATCTGCACTTGTCTTGAGGCTTAGCGCTTGCACTAACTCAAGCTGTGGCTGTCTTTCTATTTGTGCAACTGTATTGAGTGATCACACAGGAGGTACTGTATAGAGGGATTGGGGAAGTTGGTTTTTTTTGCTGACTCTATTAACCTCAGTCAACCATCTTTATAATATGAAGTCCCGAAACAAAAAAAAGGCACTAAAATGTTATCATACAGGTCATAAATATGATTTAATACATCATAAATAATACAGTTTGTTATTTAGTTAGTTCATTAAAATGGGGCCTAAAAAATATGAAGCTTTATATTTTTCCTTTAACCTCCAAATCACTTGGTTAAAAAATTATTTTACTGATTGGAATATTGAACCTATATGACTGGAGGTTAAAGGAAACGTATCAAGATTTATATATTGTTTTATGTTCCATTTTCATGATCTAACCAACTGTTCTATTTATTGATGCATTCAGTTGTATTTTTGACTTATCTGGCAACCTTTTACTGACTTTAGTCTGTGTTGGGGCTCCATATTCTAAATTTAATGGCACATGCAATCAGGTTATTTTATTTAAACTGTGCGAGTCAGTAAAAACCCTGCCTCCTTGATCACTCGACAGTATACAGTATATATGCTATGACCAGATAGATGTTTCAGTGGTGTTCCTGATCACAAAACAAAATACGATGTGGCATACTACTTTTTTGCTTTAATAATAAATTAACATTATTTTGGATGAGTCATTTTTACATTTTGTGGTCATTATCTGGTCATTAGCTATTTATAAACACCTCTTTTGAGCAAGCATCGTCTTGCAAGGCTGCCGGTGTTTGTGCTCGATGCTTGCTGCTCCAGCCTGGCGCTTTGTCTGCTGTACAGAGGCGGTAGCTGAGGGGAAAGAGCCAGTAGAGACTGATGGGAAGAAACCAGAGCCCCCAGAGCCTGAGCCATTACAGGCTGTGGTGGCCAAGGAGCCGCCAAGCCCCACTGAGAACGGCTCAAACCAGCCACAGCCTGGTGGGGTTGGGGTGAAAGAGCAAGCAGAGTCCGCTAACTCTACTGTAAAGGAAGAGGGACCTTGCTCTCCCCCACCACCTGGTAAGTATACCTGTTCAATATGAATCAGTCTCTCTTAGCCGAATGCATGTTTTTACCCCTCCAGCTCTTCTACTCAAATGCTGCTGAAACAAGCCCTGAAAGTCTTACTAGTTGTGCACCTCTGTTGCACACTACATAGCTCAGCAGCATTGCAAAAACTTTTTATCTAAAACTTGGATTTACTCTTTTGGAAGCTAATACTGTAGATTAGTTTTACTTCCCTTCTAACAAAGCTGTAGACTTCACTCACTTCTACTGATTGGAGATATGCATTAATTTATAATTAGCTTTTCAAGCAGTTGTCTCATTCCAATATGACTTTAATGGCATGCAAACGTCAAAGACATGATAAAATTATACTTGCACCTGAAAACTTCATTATGCAGTGTTACAGTAACACTTGGTGCAGTGTTGTAAGTTTTCAGATGTCTAAGAAAAGACTAATATAGACTAATTAATTAAAAAACCAATAGAAGAAGTACTCAATAAATCCTGAAATGGCAAACTGAAGGAGATGCAATTTATATGCAAGGTGAGTCACCAAATTAAATTCTTTGTGAGCTTTATTCTGTAATCCAGAAACATTAATGAAAATGCAGAATGACATCTAGATGTAGTGTTGAAGAGCTGGATTCTTTGCCTCAGTTTTATTTACATAGTATCCTCAGTTGAGCTGGAAGGAATTGATTTCGATAATTGGAAACAGAAAGGAGATACAACTCAGATAAAAAGCAGAGATTCATTGCAGTTAAACAGAATTTCGAGCTTTCTTTGGCTTGGTCATGAGCATTTTTGCAAACTTGTGTTGCAGCTGCTGCTTAAACGCTGATTTTTTTTATTTGGTGCAAAAGAGCATTCGCTTGTGCTACGGCAGCTTGAGAAGCTTGCAGCAATGAGCACAGAGCCCTGATCTTACCCACATTTATGATCTCACATTATTTCATCTCTCAGACATAGTGAGGGTCTCACAGGGCACAAGTCAATCAACTTGGCGGATATTTTGGTCTCAATCATCCTGTCCAAGAGCTGCATGTCATATTCCATTCAAAGTCTTGTCTCGCATGTCTGATCGATGGCTTTGTTGGCCTGCCAATGATGGACTTGGAGCTTTTTGATAGGTGGGTCTATTTGTCAATGACACCTTTATTACAGATGATGATGCTGCTGCCACCACATGCCCATCGCCAACACCCCCAACAGGTTGGTACCTACAACAAACCTTATACGACTTCCTAATTTTTTCTTCCAAACTTGTGAGGACGGCTGCCATGAAGCACTTATATTGAATCGAGCTCAGATCACCTTTCAGATCACTAAAGTACTCTGAAGTTACAATCTGCGAGTATACGCTAGCAGCGTGGTGCAAAGAATGGCAATGTCAGTCATTTGGTTATATTTTGGGTTCATATTTTTTTGCTCCACTAATGACAGGAATGTAAGGATCTTTTTTTGTTTTTTTTTTGTTTAGTGATTTTAGTCTTGGTAAGTTTAAGAAAAGACAAGTTCAAATGGGATATGTTTTGGTATAAATGTTCATGTCAGGTATGTAAATATTCTTATGTATGTCTGTGCACTGACATACATGTAGAAAAATGTGTGATTTCTACATGCGTAATACTACAGCATAATTCCTACAAGCACACCAACCTTTATTTAATGATCTCAAATAAAGGTATGGATGTGACAATGATATTTTACATGTATATATTATGCATAAAAAATAAATACATGGATGCTTATGATGTATATGTAAATGAATTTTAATATACACATGCACATTACTGTTGTTAAAACCTTTTTAACTGTATCTATTAAAAGGGAATGCAGCTAAATTTAAGCTTTTGAATATTCTATTTTGATATTATATTGCATGAGTTCCCTCAGGCAAATAAGCTCCAGCCTTCAGAAATAAACAGAGAGCCGAAGTCGTGACGCTACATCCATGATAACCTCTGTTCCACTAGCCTCCATAACTCAATGCAAGTCCTCATTCAGTATTTTCTTTCATCAGTGTTTCTGAAAAATAAAGCATGTTCTTGGTGTCTACTTTCCGTATTCTGAGCTAATTTGGCTTTCACTATAGCACTTACTTAGATACGTGATTTTAACAAAGTTAAACAACAATATTGTGAGCATATAAAGAACTACAGCAGCCAAGAAAAGCACAGCAATGCTGGTACTTATGTTATTGTAACTTGTCTATATCAATAAAATTCAGCACCACTCTCTTCTAATGTAATTTTAACATTCATTCATTTTAGCGGTTATCTCTGCTGTGTAAAAACATCCACACAGCTGTTATTACTGTTGAGGTTATGTTCCAAGCCTGGATTTTTAATTATTTCCATTATTACAAAAGTCAGTGCGATTTTGCAAACACTATAATTAATGCAACTAAATCTACAGATCACTTGTGATTTGGACCAATTGTCACATTTTACGTAATGGTTACTTACATCATGAAAACATGCATTCAGCAAGGATCTAGACGCGCATTCAGGTGGAAGATGAACAAATCTCACCTGCCGACAAAAATTACTGCCATTGACCGTGCAAAACAATTCCCATATGTTCCCAAAGGAGGTTTGCATTCAGTCAGTCAGAAGAACATAAGTTGATGTGTAGTTCAGACAGCAAAGATGGACATAATCCACCTCAAACATAAAAATGAGGAAATATTTTTATGTTAATTAATTTATTCTAATAGCATTTTTGACTGATTTTATTTGGTGCTAATGTTAAGATAAAAGTTTATTTAATAAAGGCTCATAAATGGAACTTAAGTACATAATTATATAACTTTGAGCCCATGGTTCTCATATTCACAGAAAAAAAAAAATTAAAATTAGCACTGAAATATAGTTGTCCCTGTGCTATGTAGTATGCTTTTTATCAAAGGAAGTGATTACGGCACATATAACTCTTCATTGGTAGTAGTTTTTAAAAAATCACGTTTTTTTCCTCTGCTTGCAATTTTTCCAAATTTCGCAATTTTACTGTGATAAGATCACATAGAAGCATTTTTGGCCACAATAACCGCAAAAAAACTCAGCAAAATCCTTGAAGGACTGACTCTGGAACAAAACTCAGAAGTTCCTGTTTCACTTCGGCTCTCTATTAATCTTACATCAGTGAATTTTGTTCTGATTTCTGGCTATAGTAAGAGAACAGATCATGCTAACGAATAGCTAGTTAAACATCTCTTCTGTGCCATGAGATAAGCATAGTATTGATTCCCTTTTATGTTGGTACACTTAATCTATTTATTTTTTGTGAAATACTGTGACATTTTGTAAATTCACTTAATTGTTTTCAAAGTATCAACATCAGTTTCCTCTCTTTGTGTCCAAACCTACCTCTGTGATATATTTAGCCTAGCTTACCCCGACTAGCTTAACTTCCAACGACTCCAAAATGGTCTTAGTTAGTGTTACGTTTTATCTTGTTAGCTAGCAAGCTAGTTGCCAATGTATCCAAGTGTCAGATAGGTTTTGTTCAGAGCTGATAAAAAGGTTTAAGGTCAGCAACTTCACTAAAATTTTTGGGCCTAATAGTTGTTGGTCAGAAATATCTCCCTATATGTGAGGTAACTAGCTAAACTGCGATGCCTCATTTTCTATTTCTACACATTATATACATGCAAAGAATATGTAAATAACAGTTTTGGTTGTTGGAAGGTGCCTTTGACAGAACTAAGCTAACTTCCCTGCAATATTCTTCATGCTATGTACTGAGCATACGTAATTTGATGTTGTTCTTCTCATCTTACTAGCAAGGTAGCAAATAAGTGAATTTACCAAAATGTCAGACCATTCAAAATTATCTTGCTTACATGTTCATTTCACTTTGTTAGAGATATGTCACCATTTGGGACTGCATGAGGGACAATCCTGGATGCTTCTCATTAAAAAGCTTAATAAAGCAGCTGTCTGCGGGGGTTAACCAGATTTTCTTCTTGAGGCGTTTTGCCTTGTAAAACCAAAACATACTCGAAAAACGTCTGATAAAGCATAAATTTCTCTTGTGTGTAGCTTGTCCGCATATGTTTTTGAAAATGTGCTATACGAGCCACACAGTGGTGATATTTATTTTTAATTGTAGGTGGTTTCAAGCATTTTGGTTTTACAAGAAAAAAGGCTTCATGGAAGTCATGGTTAACATGGTTTTCCAGTAAAGAGCAGCTCACAGTCGCTTGCCTAAACATTTTAATGGTAGGCAACAGGGTCAAATCCATGCTCACCCAATTATCACACTGGTGTAGACACAATATTCATCAAACAATCCCAAGTAGTTGAGTTTATCCTGATTAATTTCAATGATAACTGTGCTTTTTTTCACAGAAGATGCCAATTCACTCAAGAAACTCTCAATTGAGCTGCCTAGTAAGATCCCTCTGTTAAATCCTACCACCATTTCAATACCTCTGACCAAACTGGTAGCTCTAAATGACAATGACCAACTGTCTGAATGTAGGAAACATGTTGGAGACATGTTTACTCTAGATGCTTTGGCGTGTTTGGAAGTATTAACATACACCTGTTAATGCACTTTTTATTCTTAATTAGACTTTTAGGATGTAACTATGATCTTTTTTCGTTTTCTGAGCAAATAAATTGCCATTTATGTGAATACGTTTGGAATTCTGATCATGACGCAGCTGTATATTACATAAAACATTCAATCAGCAGCCCCTATTCAATCAGTATTCAAAATATAGGTTTTTTTTTGTCAGTTTGGAGTTAAAAGACTGTTCAGAATTCCTAAAGTCAATGCTTGCAAGTCATTAATTGCTTGTTGGTTTTAATTTCCATGAGTGTGTGCTTGCCTCAGTGGACTTTACAGTACTATTCCTTACAATATGCTGTAAATTTCTCTTTGTTTTTGTTTAGATGATAGCGTGCCAGCCATGGGGAGAAAAGACTCAGGTAATTAAGTGGTAGTAAAAAAAAAGACTTTTATGGTTAGTACAGTGTACCAATGATGTTTTAATTCACTTCAAGAGGAAACCAATACTGAGAAGATCAGAATGTGGCTCAACCAGTTTGATTCTTTTCCTAAATAGTTGCTCAGTTGGAGCCATTCCAGTAGCTTTGCATAATCCAGGATCATTTGGTCAAAGGCTACGTGCAATATGAGAAATGCTCATTTTGTCATCCTTGCAGCTTGTTGGACATTATGGGGCTATTGGTAAATTTGATCTTTTTCGTTTGCGCTCGGAGAAAGTCAATAAAAAGTCAATTTTGTTAATAGTGAACTTGCATCAAGTGTCGAGAAAGATCTCCGTCCAGGAACCAACACAGACCATAACAACTTTTACAACATCTGGATAACAACTATGTGATTTATCAATGTTCAGACCTGCATCAGGAAAATAAAGAATTTAGAAAGCCAATTAATGTGCATTTCATAATGCTTATCATTTGCTGAAATGTTTTTACCTGTGGCTTTTAAAGGAAATTAGATGCCTTTTGCTCTGTTTTTCATATTGTCTGTTCCATGCTTTCCATGTTGCAAAGAGCTTAATTACTGCTGCTGTATGAGATATGATGGTTGAAAGTGAGGAAATGTGAGAACTGTATGTCTGTCTGTCTGTGTAACTCCTCTGGTAAGCCTAAAATGTTCAGATGAAAAATGGAAGGTGGGTGCTTGAATTCCCGTAACTGTATTGATTTATTATTCCTTCCAAAATGGCATTCGGAGCTCTGTGTTATGTGTCTCTCCTAAATGACCAGTGTGGTCTCTGGGAGAGGGCCAGGCCCCAGAGGAACTGGAAAAGCCTGTTGACAACCCACCACTGTCCATCCTGCTGATAGAGAAACCCCAAAGTGGCACTGTTCAACTGGGTGAGTGACAGCTTAATAAAAAAGAAGTTAAAGAGGAGTTGAACATGGAAATTTTAGATATTGGTAACAGTATTTACATGAGGATGGTGGACAGCCAAACCATCCGTATTTGTACTTCTTCTGATAAGCCTTAAAACGAAAATACTGTGATTAACTTTTGCTGAACAGCGACCACTGTAGGCCTTAAGATCAGCAACTTACTCAGCAATATTTATATAAAGTTTGCTAACTATAGCCACCATAAGCTACTGGTCATACCAGACCAAGTAAGGCCGAAGCAGTGAAACCCTGAGTGTATTGAATTGAGCAAAGGTTTTATTTCTTATGAATTTAACTCTTCATTTGTAAGAGGAAGATTATGTCATTCTTCTTTCAAACGTTAAATAATGATACTTTTTGTGAGTTTCTCTTATTTTTATACTGTTATGATGTCGGATTTCTATCTTAAACATGGTCAAGGTTCCAAAACTTGTTTTGTCAAACATATGTAGAAATGTTCCCTGCAAGTCGAAAGTCAGGGCTTCAGCCTACTATGAACGCTCCGTTTGCAATGTTACCCCTACTTCCTCCTTGTGGTGACATCAGATTGTTCGCACATGCCCACAAATGGCCATCCGTCGGAAGCCTTTGTTGTTCACGTTGTCCACTCATATTTTGAAAGGGATTTGGGCTCGAACATGTACAGATGTATTTGAGAAGATTCCATTTTGAGTAAGGAGTGAGAAAAAGAAGTGAAGTCCCACTACTATTGTGTGTTAACGTGGCATCTGGAGCCGCTGGAAGTTTGCTAAGGGGCAGCTCAGGAAGCTGGCCAATCAGAGCAGAGTGGGCTCATTGGGAAGGGGGTCTTAAAGAGGCAGGGGCTAAAACTGCCTGTTTCAGACAGAGGCTGAACTGAGGGGCTGCATAAAGAGCCAGTAGAAGATAAATAAGGAACTTGAGCTGTAAATACAGACCTGCATTTTATGTCCTCTTTAAAGAGGCATTTTGAGAGTATAGTACTTCTATAATATGTAGTATCATTTATTAATTCAGCGTTCATTGTGAGTTTAATGGCTTATAGATTGGGTGCACAGCTCTCTGTGGTCATATTGCATTTTCTGCATATCCAAAGGTGGAGACATCACCTTTGTTGCCAAAGTGGAGGCCAAAGATCTTCTCCGCAAACCCACTGTCAAGTGGTTTAAAGGAAAATGGATGGATCTGGCCAGCAAGACAGGGAAGCACTTACAGCTGAAAGAGACCTTTGACCGTGTAACCAAGGTACACCAAAGCAACTACCCACCGCCCACTGCCACCAATGTGAGCACCACCGTACATGCTAATGGTGCTGCTATACCAATTCTTGCTGTGTGTATCACCTTTGGCAGATCCACACATTTGAGATGCACATCATTAAGGCCAAAGAGAATTATGCTGGAAATTACAGGTGCGAGGTCAACTACAAGGACAAGTTTGACAGCTGCTCCTTTGACTTGGAAGTTAAAGGTTTGTCGAAGCGCATGCTGTTCATTTTTGTATGTCCATTAGAAGGATCACAAAATGCAGACAAGCATAAAAATATAATTTTGTGTCATTACTGTCTTACAGCTGAACAGAGCTCACAGACTCTTGATATTCGATCAGCTTTCAAAAGAAGGTAATGAAAGTAGAGTGATGCAACTACAAGACATGTTGATATTGTGAAGGAGTCAACAGCAACCATAATAAATTGCAAAAATATTTCCTTTTTTTCTTTTCACATGAACAAACCAAAGTATTTATTTCAGGGAACAGGATCTCTGGAAAATTATTAATACTCATAAATGCTCCTGAAATGTGAAGAAAAGAAGAAGCACCGTTACATGAGATACAATTATGAACATTTCACCTTTAAGTAATATTATTGTATTACATGTAAGTGTGACTAGATGGTTGTAATAATGTCATTAACCTTTCTCAAAGGTAATTACAAATCAACCAGCCGTCTCGATGTGTTTACGTAGTTAAAGGCCAACTCTTGCATTTTAAGTCTCCCTCCAAACAATGTGCCTGGAAAGCAATACAAAGCATCCCAGTTTGATTGCATTATCACAATGTTACTGCTCAGTAATGTTGCTTCAACATTGCAGCAACACTGTGGCAATATTACCTGGGACAGGTCTTGATGTGTCTTACACAAACCACCTTATTTCAAGCCTTTATCTGAAAAAGACCCCAAAAAAAGGGGGGTTTTGTGTAAGCACCAATCGTGTGTTAGCTCAGATCTAATACATCGATTGAAGTCAGAGCATTTGCTTTGTGTTGCTCTTTTAGCATTGTTTTCTAGTGCCTGTAACTGTTTCATCTCTAATTAAATCTTTATTAATCTCTCCTTGTTAACAACAGCAGTGAAGGACAAGAAGATGCAGGGGAGCTTGACTTTAGTGGTCTCCTTAAACGTAGGTGAGAATCACATCCCGACCCTGAGTGGATTCTGTCCCTTTTCAGTATTTTTAAGCCCTTTTTTTTTTGGATGTGCTTCTTTTCTCTTTCTTTTAAATCTGTCATAAATTTGTATTAGGCTGCTGTATGAGTGGCTACAGATGATATATTATGCTATACCAAAACTACTGTGGTGGCTCAAAATAAACACCATGATGGCAGTGACACAGTTCACCGGCGAAATTATACATTTATTTTGGGCTTGTCTCTTCTTCTCCCCTACATATTCAGAGATCAAAGGTTAGTAGAGAGAAAACCATAGGTATTAAAACGATTAGACCTTACTGCGGGTGAGTACTGTAATCCTGTAGAGTCCCCAGCATGACATGTAGCTCTAGGAATTGGACAAGCAAGAGTGTTGGCCTACTGTAGTACGGTAACACTTCATTTGAAGGCAGCATTCCTAACTGCTCTGTCAGCAATCTGTAATGATGGAAATGGGCCTTGCATCATAAACACTCTGGGTGACTGCTCTTCATCAAGTCATGAAGTCAAAGTCCACCTATATGAGGCAAAGAGCACCATTTTGGATCATTAATGATGTGCTAGTGGGCCATGGAGAAATGATGCTGTAAAATAGTGTTATCGCTACATTGTCATTTTATTTCAATTTAGAAATTGCCTGAAAATAAACTGCGCCTGAAAATAAACAGATGAGAAACTCAAGCAAAGAATGGAATAATATTTTCTGCTATTCACCTCCAACCTTTCGGACATTTGGGAAAATGTCAAAGAAAGAAAGGGCTGATTGAATGTTCTTTATTCAAACTAATGTATACACTCATGGCCAGGGAGAAGTGTTTATTAACTTGGATCTCACAAATTTAACCATCTCCGATACATATGTCTATCGTCTAACAATGTCGGAGCATCTCTGAAGTGATCACTCAAAGAAACACCAAACAAAGGGATGGGCCAGTTCATGAGAGCAAAATGAAAGATGTGCTCATTAAGAAAAATCTTTTTTGCAGGTTTTCCCTAAATCCTTGCTGCATGCTGCATATAAACATTACCACACAAAAAAAGCATTAGTGTGTTGAATGACACAGCTTTTAGTCCCACAAAAACGAAAATATATTGATCTGTTTCTGCTCCTGTGTACTACTTTAATCCTATAACATTCTTGTTGCATCTCCCGCACTTACTCTCAATTCTTGTACAGTAACAGTGTCCAGACTAAAAGAACCAAACCCAAACTTCCTCATTAATTGAATTCCCCTTTAATATTTCCTCATTCATCTCCAGATGCACGCTACTAACCTTAAAGAGCCGTTTTACCCATATTCTTATGGATTCCATGGCAACCATGCATGTTCAAGAAATAAAACAGTAAAGTAAATTATTCGTACTCATTGTACTCAAAATTTCTCACATTTATAGTAATTTTCAAAACAATAGCTCAAACCTTTACCTTCACTTTTAATTAACAAAGCATTTGAGCCTTGTTAATTAATTGGTTTTTGTGTTGTTTGTAGTTCTTCTTCTTGTCAGTTTTTTGACATACTTCATGTACCAAGCATGTATGTCAATGCATCAAGTGAGAGGTATAAATTGTGAAAAATATTGTTAATTTGTAAATCAATGCAAACAATATAATTTGTCATCAAAACTTAGAAAACCACTAGAAAACCACAAGCTATCTGTTTTTGGATATTGGATAGATAAATCTATTTTGTACTATGGCAGACTAGATGTGGAGGAATTATCTGTATAACTATAACGATCCCATTTTATGACATTTCCTTGATCAGTCTTTCTTATTCTTGTTCAATGGATCTGTCTTGAACATTTCAGTTAAATCCTGATAAACACATAAAACATGCAGGTACAATTAACCCATCTCAACGTCTGAGCAAATTAGAGAACATCTCTGTGTTTTGTGTTAATAGTTCTGCCTCCAAATCACACTTAACATTTGACTCCAGGGCCGATGTCAACAGAGATGTAGACAGCTCACTATGCCCATCCCTTTGTGTGACATGTCCTGAGGAATACTCTGTGAGGCAATAGATTACGCAAACCAAAAAAGCCAGAGCAGGAAAGAAAACTTTAATCCAAGTAAAATAAACTGTCATTGTACAGTATATGTTTGACTTTCTGAGACCCAAAGGGAGATCTCCTACTCATGCCATTGCCTCTAGGCTCCCTATCCTATCCTTTCCTTGAGGTTAATGAGTAGTTCCTCAGGACACGTTGCGAACACTAGCCTATGACTTCTACCCTCACACCCTCCCCTCGTATCTGGCACCACTAGGGAGCCTAAACAGCAGGAAGAGACCCCAGAGGTGGATGTGTGGGAGATCCTGAAGAATGCCCGACCTGACGAATACGAGACGATTGCCTTTAAATATGGCATCACAGATCTGAGGGGCCTGCTGAGGAGGATGAAGAAGATTCCTAAGGAGATAAAGAAGAGCGAAGGTAAGTCGCTGTTTTCCAAATGTTAGATGTGCACCTTTGGTATAGGTGCATTGTAACAATACTCAATAGGTGATGTCAATCTTTATGTCTGGCCACAAGGGAAACTTGATCAGTGACCTCTGACGTAACCTTTTTCTTGTCTTTTCAAAGCTTTTGCAAAGAAGCTGGAACCTGCATATCAGGTTGATAAGGGTGGAAAGATCCGCTTGGTGGTGGATCTGGCCGACCCCACAGTTGAACTGAAGTGGTACAAGAACGGACAGGAAATCAGGCCCAGTCCCAAGTATGTAATGACATTTTTCTTTGGTGTATCTTCTACGACTGTCCCCCCTTCAACTCTGCACAAATGAAAATGCATTTTATAAAAGAAAATGTACTTCATTTGTTTGCTTTACCAGTCGTCTGGTATTACATGTTTTCATTTTGTCACTTCTCTAAAGCACAATGGTTCACATAGTTTAAAGCACACACAGATAAATTTGGTTTTTGTAGTCTTTTCACTAATTTACTTTAAGCTCAAAAGCACATCATATACCACATCAACCTAGAATAGAAATATACTAAAACATAATATTGGCTTTACAAGAAACACTGTTCTCTATATCATGTACAACCAGCCCTTACCATTGTACTGTGAACCATTGCAAGCTGATGTCCAGTGAACAAATAACGTACTCCCGACTTGAATGTGGCTCATATTATTTTCCACAGATCACACACACATATTAGGAATATTATGAATTTGTAGGGGTATATATGTAAATGGCCCCAGAGCTACATTTGGGTGTAAATGATGAATGAATTGTTGTGTTTAATTGCCATGAACTACTGTACATGTCCTTCTTTGTACAAGAAAAAGGTGGTACCTCCTTCACAGGTCTTTAACCAAGTCTGGCTTTGAATTAGACAAATAGCATCAAAAAGATCTTTAGCAAGAGAGAGAGTGCAACCTCCCCATAAAACAAAACAATTATTATATAGGCTTCATGATTATGTTTAACAGCACTAAAATGTCTAACATGACGGTAAAAAATGTCCCATTTAATGGCACTAAAATGCCTGACGTGATGGTAAAAATTGTCCGGTTAGTGGTCTACAAGAGGTCCGGCAATAAATTCCAGAAACCCATTCGGTACCGATAGAACAAACTATTATTGGCACGGAAAAACAGTCTGGACCAGCAGCCTGTGGACCACTGGCACAGAATCCTGTTCCGTATCAGTAGTCGGTAAATTATTGCACCAGTTCCGTAGCCGGTGCTTTTTTCTTAATGCTAAAACTGTAAAGCTGTCATAATTCATATTTTTATATCAACAATGGATGAAGTGGCTCATATAAAATATGTTGCTCTAAGTGACAAACCCAACTCGCATTTTAGTGTCTTTCAGCTTTTTTGGTTCACTCTCACCGTCATTTCCAGAAGCAGGAAGTTGTTTTTGGCAAAAAAAACCAAACTCTGATAAACCCACTGTAAACTACCTGCTCAGCACCAAACAGCAGAGAGACAAAGTTAGCGACTAGCTGGTGAACATAGTGAGAGATTTAGCTAATAAGGAGACAGCTATTTCTCCCAGCAGTTGGTGGAGAGCAAAAAAAAAAAAAGAAACATGACTCCAAATAAATGCTTACGTTGCTCTGTATCAGCTGGGTGTGTAAATAAGCACCTGTTAGCTTATAAGTTTGCCTATTAACTAGAAAGATTATGTCACTGTTTGAGGCTCGTTTCCACTCCTGTAAGTGGCCAAGAAATGAATTAAGGCAATTTTAACTGAACGACTCAAGGTAAATAAAACATTTCCCTCATCTTATATGTCTAAAAATTGATAAAACTTTTTATATCTCGTGATAGGGTACCTTATTGGTCTTTGCTTATAAGGCTAATAATAGCAGCTCTCTGCAATAGCATCGTCAGCATTCTGCACTGTATACACTATAGTAATACCAGATTGAGAGTCAATGATTCAGCAATAAAACAGGTTTGTTTATACAATCCTAAAATAGACATTAGCATGATTCCAGACTTGCAGTGTTGTAAACTAGATATGCTTGATCTTAAATTAGCTGAAGATCCTGTTCAAAGCCATGCAAAGTTAAAGCCATCTGGGAGGTTATTGCTGTTTTCTGGTTTGGTCTCCTGTGGCTTTTTTTCTCCAGGGCCCCCCGTTTCGAAGACACTGTCGCTCTCTTTTGATCGTCTGCTTTGTTGTAACACTATTGCCGGCCACATACTGTACCCCTTCAGGCATGACGTCTCTCTGTCTATGTCTGTTTGTCTGTTTGTTTATCTGTCTGTCATATCATGATGCTCCTTCCTGTCTGCCTTAATTACTTCCTGTGCTCCGGCCCCATTCTGGCTCAACTGCTGACCTTAAGTCAAAGGAAGTAAGTCCATCCGTCCAGTCGGTTTTCCCTTCTCCATGTCACTGTTGGTGTGAAACCATCACTTTGTCTAGTACAGTATGACCTCTGGGTTTGAACTTAATGTGTGTTGAGTTTGGCTTTTGAATGATGAATAATCCGTCTCTTTCTTTCATTTAACATCTTGGAATAATATTGTTTTCTATTAGAATACTATATTTGCTATTATTGATATAGTCTAAGTGATCATTCATAGCTGCAATTTCTTTTGCTAACCAGTGATGTAACTACTGGACTTCCTGTTTAGGTATATTTTTGAGCATAAGGGCACACAAAGGATTATGGTCATCAACAACTGTTCCATGAATGATGATGCAGCCTACTCTGTAGCTGCAGGAGACGAGAAGTGCAGCACGGAGTTGTTTGTCAAAGGTATCTCTATAAACTGTTAACTTTGATACAACTTCTAAGGACATAAGATGTCCATTCAGTCCCTCTTCAGCTTCTGTTACCTTCTTGTCTTCTTGTCTGCAGAGTTGCCAGTTAAGATAGTTAAAGGTATTGAGCCTGTGAAGACCACAGTGAATGAGAGGATTGAGCTGGAGTGCGAGGTGTCAGAGGAGGGTGCTCAAGTCAAATGGTAAGATTATAAAAAGATCCATTTATAGGTGCCATGAATATAAGTAGTATTAAGTATTACATATAATCTGTCAGCACATGAGGCTACACTGAAACAAATTTAGAGCCTCTATCAATCTTCACAGTTCATTTTATGTTGTGTGTCACCAAGTCATATTTGACAGATGATTTATGCTGCAATAAAAGAAGAAGCTACTGGTTTACCAACACAAAACAGATAGGATGCCCTGGGGATTGTGGGAAATGTAGTCCTAGTTTTAAGGAATACTGGCACTAACTATGACACCAAGCTTAAGTAAAAGCTACAAATTATCTTGACAGTAGTCTCATTTGTTCCCTATACCGTACTATGCTGATGCAACAATGATACATTTATGTTTGTGAACATGATGTTTAGCACTTTTAAGTTGTTTGCTGCTCATTTACCAAAGAGGAGTGTGAGTGTTTTAAATGCTTCTTAATCCTTTAGGATGAAGAACGGTGTTGAGGTTCCAACAGGAGTGCGTTCCCGATACCGAGTGAAGTGTGAGGGAACCAAACACTTCTTGGTGATTGATGACGCCTCACGGGAGGACACTGGGACATACTCCATCATGGCTACTGGTGGAACATCTGAGGCTCACGTACAGGTTGACTGTATGTAGCATCTCAGCCTTTTTCATGATTTTTGCATTAATCACATGCTTTTCAAAGTGATTAGTAATGATAATTTGCTCTATTCGATTCTACACCATTTTCAACTTTTAATTAGTGAAACCACTGAAGATCTACCAGGACCTTCAGGATATGACGGTGTTGCTGGGTCAACCCCTCAAGCTGCACTGTGAGATCTACCCAGGCAATGTCCCAGGCCGTTGGTACAGGAATGGACAGCTGATCCAGCCCAATGACCGCATCAATATCATACACAGAAATAAGTATGTCTTCTCTTGATTGAAACTCTTCAGTCAAAACCAATTCACACAACTGCTAACTAGCACCATTTTGGTTTTTCAGGGTTCACCGACTTGAAATTGAGGCCTGCTCCCTTCATGATTCAGGAGATTACACTTTTGTACCAGAGGGATATTCACAGACCCTGTGTGCCAAAGTTCATGTCATTGGTATGCAAACTATATTTCACTGGAATGGAGCTTTTTCTTAACATCATGCTGAGAAAACAACATAATTTAATATTTTTCATGATGTAATTTAATTTTCTGCAGATCCTCCAAGGCTGCACTTGGACAGCTTGAACTTCCCAGACAACACCGTGACAATTGTAGCAGGAAATAAACTTCGCTTGGAAATCCCCATCACTGGAGAACCAACACCCAGGGTGGTGTGGATGAAGGGGGAAAGGGTGAGCTTCTATTTTATTTCCTGCAATTTGTGTAAATGTCACTGATTGGTCAGCAAACCTCACACTACGACACACTAGCTCATCTAGAGATGGAATGAAACCACTTTGGTCTAGACTGAAAAATCTCAATAATAATTGGATGGATTGCCGCTGATTTTTTATACATTCATGGTTCCTAGATGATGTATCCTGACTTGGCTTTGGTGATCCCCTAACTTTTCTTTTGACACCACCTGTCCTAAACTTTAGTTTATGATAAAATATCTGAGAAACTAATGACATTCATATCATCCCCTGTACTTTGTTTTTAATGCTAATTAGAAAATCTTAGCATGCTAACATGGTAAACTATAATGATAGACATACCTACTAAACATCAGCATGTTAGCAGTGTCCCCAGGAAGCATGTTAGCATGCTGATGCAAGCATTTAGCGCAACACACCCTTGCACCTAAGTACAGCCTCACAGAGCTGCTAGCGTGGCTGTAAACTCTTAGTCTTTATCATTTGTTATTCACAAAGCATCTTATTTTTATTTTCTCTTGACATTACTCTTGAATATACCACATATGTAAAATTCTCTCTATTTTTTGGCTCAGGTCATTCTTGACTCAGGTAATCGTGTCCGAGCTGAAACGTATGGTGACCAGACCAGTCTGACGATTGACGTAACAGAGCGGGAGGACACAGGGAACTATAAGATTGTCCTGCAAAATGAGGCTGGTGAGGCCACAGCCAGCGTCAAAATAAAGGTTGTAGGTAAGAGATCCCAAAACTCTTCAATCAAAACACCACATGGGGAATTGCATATTTGTTTCTTTAATCCTTAACATGCCCTTGTTTTATCTGCAGACATCCCTGATCCTCCAGAAGCTCCCTTGGTCCCATCAGTGGGTGGTGATTGGTGCACTATGACATGGGATCCCCCAAAATATGATGGAGGTTCAGCAATATTAGGTAAACATCTCATCTTACCTTGAACAATGATCAGTGATCACAGATTATTTGTGTGCAATGATGATTAACAGGTTTTCTGAACATCCTCTGAAGGCTACTTTGTCGAGAGAAAAAAGAAACAGAGCTCTAGATGGATGAGACTCAACTTTGACCTGATAAAAGAAACATCATTCGAACCCAAGAAGATGATTGAAGGTGTGCCTTATGAAGTGCGGATCTTTGCAGTCAATGCCATTGGTGTATCCAAGCCCAGTGAACCATCCAAAGCTTTTACTCCCCTCGGTGAGTAGTCCAAATGGCTTCTTGAACATCCACTTAGTAGTCTAAGCACTGGCCTTTGAGCTGTTATTGTCAATAATCCGTCCAGGAAAGTATTACATATAAGGAAAGCTTAATCTAACAACCATTTCATAATAATGAACGAAATTTCAAAGAGTGAGGCTGCGATAGTGCAAGTATGTGATCTGCCCTTGGTTCCCCGGCGACGCAGCTGTTCCTCCTCATACCCCACTATCCCAAGCATTCTGACTGTGACCTCCACTGGACACGCAGGAGCTTTAGAGGATATTAAATATGTCTTTATAATGGTTGCCAAACCATCTGTGGATTAGAGGTTTAGGAGATCAGGTCTGTCAGAGGGTTCAATAGGAGTTAAATATGATTCAGAATACAAGAATAGACGGCAAGAGCAGGGACTAATGAGATCTGGCAGGAAGATTGGTAGCATACCAGCCAGAGAGAAAGGCGCCTTGCTCATGTGGTCATGGCTTGCCAAAATGGCTTTTGCTATCTCGTTAATATCCATTGTTGGAAGACAAATGAGGAATGGTAGCTATGACCTGTTTGATCGTTCAAACGTTCTTCTCCTCTTAGCTGTGACCAGTGAGCCCACCATGCTGGTTGTGGATGATGTGACCGACACCACGGTGACCGTGAAGTGGCGTCCTCCTGAAACCATCGGAGCTGCTGGTCTGGACGGATACTTAGTGGAGTACTGCATCGAAGGAAGTGAGAGAGCCTTAATTCTTATAAACGCCCCTACAGACTGTGTGAATTTGAGCAGATGAATGTTGACAGTTGTGAGAGAAACAAGGTGAAATCTTTTGGTCGTCAATCCAAAATGTATGGTGGTCCTGTATTACACTGTAAGACATGTCCGCCAACAGCCAATTAAGAGTTTTTGCAACAAAACATAGCCTGTATTGAAATTCTGTCAGATGACATTCAGAAATTTAAGACGGGGGTATGCTTGAAATGAACTGGTAGTTGGTACAAGGTGTTGTCTGATCACGTCTGAAGGCAAAAGTATTTTTAGCTGTTAGTTGCTTCACACTCAAAGCCAAGTTGAAAAGCATACCATCATAGAGAGAGTGTGAGACACAATAATATTTCAAAAAGGGATAACAGCACACACTAGAAGTACAGAAGTAAATTTGTAAAGAAGAAAAAAGACAGCTTGAAAGAGAAGTTCAAACTCTTATCTGCTTTCTTACCCCCACACACCTTGCCTATCACTGTGTGAAGTGGGCATGCGTCTGATTATCTGTAGCGTAAAGTTACAGAAACGCCAGATGCAAACCTCCTCCAATTCCGATGTCTGGTTTCAGATCCTGTTCCACCATCCGTCAAGCATTTTGGTTTGAGTATAGTGGCGCCTTACATGCCTGTTTGCCTCAAAATTTATATTGTTCACTGATATAAACTGCTACCAAGATTTTAGTAGACTCATCTCACCAGTTTATTGAGGCCTCAACTTGTTTGTAGAGTTTTTAGAGCGGAGGTTGACATGAAACAGAAATTTGAATGCATTTAACAAATTCATCTTTTCCAAACTGGACTGTTCTTTTCCTACAGGTGATGATTGGGTAGTATCTAACAAGGAGCTGACAGAGAAGACCAGGTACACAATCACGGGGCTGCCTCCAGGGGCTAAAATCTTAGTTCGTGTGAAGGCCATCAATGCTGCTGGAGCCAGCGCTCCAAGGACTCTTCAGCACTCCATCCTTGTCAAAGAGGTTATTGGTGAGCTCTGAAAACTGCTCTTGAAAACTTGAAAGTTGTGCATTTTACAGGAAACAAACATAAAGATGTGAGAATCATTCCTAAATCTCATATCCTGTGGTCTATCTCCTCTTCAGAACCACCTAAGATCCGCGTACCCCGACACTTGAAGCAGACATATACTCGCAGAGTTGGAGAAGCAGTCAACCTTGTGGTGCCATTTATGGTAAGGCAATCTCCCAGCTCAGTCGATGTTCGCTGCATCTATGAGCAGAATACTAAGCTCATGTCACCCTGTGATGATGTCTTTAGGGCAAACCCAGGCCGAAGGTCAACTGGCTGAAGGAGGGTAAGCCTATAGACCCTGCCCATGTCAGCATCCGCAACACAGACTGCGACAGCATCATCTTCATCCGTAAAGCAGAACGCAGCCACTCTGGGAATTACGTAATGTCAGTACAGGTTGAAAACCATGACGACACAGCCGTAATTGACATACAAATTGTAGGTAAGCGTTATACTACCATTATCGACACTACCACTTCTACATCATAACATTGTCTTAAAGGTATTTTTCTGGAATTTTGTCATTTTTCAAGACCAAACTGCCTGCTCATTAATCTTTTTACTAATTGTTAGACCTACCTGGGCCTCCCCAGTGTGTGACAATTGAAGATGTATGGGGAGGAAATGTGGCTCTGGCCTGGACCCCCCCAAAAGACAACGGCAATGCCCCAATAACAGGCTACACCATTCAAAAGGCAGACAAGAAGACAATGGTAGAAGACTGATTTTACAAAATACACTAAACTGAAATTGCACATAATAAACATGCTAAATAAACAGTACTTCAAAGCAGTATTTATATTTGCATGTTTTGATCTGCTGTATAGGAATGGTACACATGCATTGAGCACTACCATCGCAACTGCATCGCCATCACAGAGCTGGTGGTTGGGAACGAGTACTTCTTCAGGGTCTTCTCGGAGAACATGTGTGGTCTGAGCGAAGCCGCCACCCAAACCAAAAAGAGTGCCCTCATCGTCAAAGAAGGTACAACTGACTGTGATATTAGCAAGTGAACGTGTACGTAAGTGTGTGTGGAGGGGTGCGATTTGAGGAAGCAGTGTTCTTGTCTGTTACTGTGAATTGATGGATGTTTTTACCCTTCAGGAGCCAAAACCCAAAACTTGATAAAACTAATAAAAATCTGATGAGGGAAAACACTTCCATGGTCATAACTCTGGGACAAGTCACAGTGATGTTACATGGAAGTTTTTTATTTAATCATTTTTCCTCATATTCAATAATATGGAAAAGCTGTTGATTTATTTGCTTTTTTTCCACAGCTGTTATCTGAAAGGTACTGTCAGTGATATTTTCCACCCTTTTACATATAACAGGGGTCATGGGTATGACTGACAGGCCCTTAAACAGTGGTGTTACAGTCTCAGCTGATGATAAATAAAGAAACATTGTCTTCCCCTTATCACAAAGGGAATTCCCCATTCCCGTACCACACACATGATACCGCTCAGCGACAGTATCATGCACAACCCCGTTCCTTTACCCTTACCCCCACAGGCATGCAAGTGAAACAGCCCGAGTACAACGATCATGACTTCAAAGAGGCGCCGAAGTTCACGCAGCCATTGATCAACACTTTTGCCATTGCCGGCTACAATGCTACTCTCAACTGTAGTGTCCGTGCCAACCCAAGGGTAGGTGGTACAACTGCAGGTAATCATGCTGTATGTAGACTGCGCATTATACTCAGGTAAATATACAAGTTGATCATGTTGTATTATGGAACTGATTCTCCATCTTGTGCGTAAAAACAATTTAAAGACAGAACTGCATCAACCTTTAAAGGGAAACTCTGGTTTATTACAATGTGGATCCTATTTTTGTACTTCTTGCAATCATTCCTCATGGTAATATTAACAATGTACATGCCAAATTAGGCAGTGTTCAGACTGACAAAACAAAGCCCCCTCATGCATTTGAATGAGGCCAGTCCGTCGTCATAGTGGCAATTGATACCAGCAAAGAAATGCAGTGAAAAAAGCTGAACCAGGCTCAACTTTTGCCGCAACATCATCTGACAAGACATACGAACGTACATTCCAGGTGGATTACTTTGTGACGTGAACGCTGTATTTCTACTGTTTACCTCACAATAACTGATGGCCAAAAGTTGTAATAAACCAGAATTATATGGAGCAAACTCGAAATCCGATTCCAATATAAAATCTAAGGGGTCAAGTCAGGACACCTGAGCCAATCTGCCTGTTGAATTAACATCATCATGCTGCTGACATTTCTGTATCTGCCACAGCCCAAAGTGATCTGGATGAAGAATAAGATAGCCATCATCGATGACCCACGCTACCGCATGTTTAGCAGCCAAGGGGTCTGTACTCTTGAGATCAGGAAGCCCAGTCCTTATGATGGCGGCTTATACAGCTGCAAGGCCATCAACGACTTGGGAGAGGCCCAAGTGGAATGCAAGCTGGAGGTCAAAGGTCAGTATTGACCAGGACATGACAGCTGAGTACATGTATGTATCTGGGTCTGGTTTCCCAAAGTTTTTATTTCTTAATTTATTTCTTAATGAGGAAATTTTAAGTATCTCATCTTTGCTTCTTCACGGAAAAATTAGAAATCATCAATCCGTTAAGAGTGTAAAGGGGCAAAGGTGACTTTGGGAAACCAACTCCATTGGAGTACAGCAATGTTTGAACTGTCTCAAAGTATACCAAAGGGCTGACCATGTAGGTGGTGGACATGTAAGTATCTCAATTGGGTTGCAGCAGCTATTTGTAAATTCAGTACTAAGTTTGTGAGTAAAGGTAGCTAGTTTCAAAATAGTGAGTTACTAAATTGGGTTGCCACTTAAAAACTTAAGAAAGCTAGTGGAATTATTAGTTATATTAAAATAATGACGATAAAAAAATGTAAAACAGTTAGAAGGAAACATTAGTAACTCACTGTAGCATTTCGAGCTGTAAAATAACTTCCACAAGCAACAGTTTTAGGCGGTCCAACAATATATATTAAGCTATCGTATTAAGCTAACGTAACTGACGTCATTTGGTCATTCAGTCTAACGTTACTAGCGTAACGTTTTATCATTTGAGGTATGTTTTTTTGTTTTTGTGAAATGTAATTTAAAATCTCCTCATTTTACTTCATTATTAAACAGCATTTAAATCAAGTGTCAGGTCAAATGTGTTGACCATGTTGCCTATTTTACTCTTTCATTGATTCACTGGATGTGAATATTTAATATCAACTTATCTCAAGGTAAGAACTAGTTTGTGTGGTGCAACCTTTTTTAAATGAATGTTTAAATCTCCACTTAGTAAACACTTATTGTTGTTATAACTTTGCTAAGTTTGAATTTATGAACAGCTGGTGCAACTGGCTCCTGAACACCATTTTTAAAACAGACACAAATAATGACACAATAATAATCTTTTCATGTGTGTGCAGTTCACATAATATCTGGTCACACTTTTCCATCACCACAACATGTAGAGGTTTATCCCCCCCTCTGTGTTCTCACACAACTCTATCCAGTCCGGTCCATCCAGTCATCATGTTCATCTTCACAACACACCACCTCTACACACAGGCTTTCACCAGTCACACCTCACTAAGCATAACATATAGAGCTGTGATGCTTTTGTGTTGTGGGTGAATTATTTAATGTCTCCATCTCCAACTATTCTCCACAGATTCCAGCGTCTGCTTTATACCTCTCGGTTAACTCCTCATATAAAAAGAGTTCAGTAATAACTAAACGGTATTCCCTGGTGCACACATATAACTCCATGTAAACATTTTGTTAACCCCTATTCTCTTCTCTCTCCCCCAGTCCAAACTCAAGAATTGTGAATGTATGTTCTCATATAAGGTAAGCTTTCATATGGTTTTGGCATATGAAGCTTATATCATTCATTATGCATCTTCAAGCCAGCTTGTTACCTCGCTTTTCTCAGTTGGTAGGACTTTTACTTCCCCTCCGAAAGCAGGACCCAGAGAAAGAACTTGTGAAATCAGCCATTAATAAAACAGGATTTGCATGAGCGCCCCAGATCCCCTTAGCTGGCTGACTTTAACAATATTTTGAATATTTTAATCGGTTGCCATAGTTGGTGTGAAATTGTGTGAATTCCACGACTACCTCTCATGTATTTTGTGCCATGTAAAAGGTGAGTAAACTGTTGCAAACTTTCTAACCTTTGCTTAGAAATCAACTGCTGCAGCATCAGTGGAGACTGAGGCTGAGTTTTATGCCATGTAGACTTGACATCTGCGTATCCTTTTTTTTTCTCGGCTGCTGTTGAATGAAGTCATAAAGGATCGGAATAAAGCTACTAACACTGAAATTTTTACCATGATGTGTTTGACCCTGACTGATTAGTGTTGTATGCATAATAGAGGACAGCACATTTCGTTTTGTAGCCCTTTGCTTGTTGCAAATGAGTAGAAACTGTATTAATTAATATGAGTTTTTTGCAAAGCTCTTGGAAATGCATTGTATTTCAGTGGAATCAACCTTGTCTTTGCTCCTAGTTCTGCAAGCCTGAGCAGATGTAAGCTGTGTCCCAGTTCCATACTACGTACAAAAAAATACAGTAAAAAAGTAGGCTATATTCTAAAAATTAAAAAAAAAACACTTAATTCTGTGTGCCACACTGCATTTAACTGGAAATCTTAAACCAAATAGGCCTTTTTGACAGAATTCATTTTGACTTGTCATAGTAAGAAAAGCACAGGTGTTACTAATCCCATTAACGATGGCTCTGTTCCATTAAAGCGTCCCAGTAAGCCATGATAGTGTGACAGTGAACAAGCATGCACAATACCAGGACCCTGAAACTGAAGCAGCTACATGGAATTAAGCCATGATTAATCTAATTGTATTATTTACAGCTGTTCTTTTCCTTCTGTGACGTGTGAAAAAAGGCCAATTGTTGAAAATATATATATTAAATCTTAGACAAAATAATTAGCTTTCAATTTGTGAAATTTAATTGACTTTCTGAGGTTGCAGTTTAAATAACAAGCACTGGCACACGTATTGTATTATCAAGTATGCTGAAGTATCTCAAAAACTATTGGCTAGATTGCTATGAAATGTTGTACAAACATCCATGGTCTCTAGAGGTTGAAGTCTACTGACTTTAGTGATCCATTCCTTTGTAAGCCACCTGCAGATCAAATTTTTCTCTTCCAGTGAAATATCTCAACTTCTAGTAGATGGATTTGGACAAAATTTTGTACAGACATTCATGGTTCCCGGACGATAAATCCTATTGACTTTGGAGATCCCCTGTGTTTTTCAGAAAAAAAAATTAAATTCTCTGATCCCAGCTTCTCAAATATGAATATTTTCTTGTTTATTTAGTCTTCTATGATAGTAAATTAAATATCTTTGGGTTGTGGTTGCACTTTGGGAAACAGTGATTAACATTTTCACCGTTTTCATAGACCAAACGACTAATTGATTAATCGAGAAAATAGTCAACAAACAGACTCAGGGCCGGCCCTGACCATGTTGGTGCCCCAGGCAAGATTTAAATTGGAGCCCTGAAAAGTGCAACTATAGTTCCTCCAGTCCAATAACTCACACTGAAATGAAATGTAACAATGATACCTCCAGCCCAGACAAATCCTCCCTGTTCTCCGGACAAAAGGCAAGTGGGGGTCAAGGTGCCATTCAATGAGTGTTTGGTAGCTGACCAACCAGTGAGGCTTTGAAAATCAAACCAGATAAAACCCATGTGACTGCGTATTTCCCAAAGCTGTATAAAGGCAAGCATACCTGTCAGTAACTCATTTGGTAACCCCTCCCTTATTTGATGCCCTGGGCGACTGCCTATGTGGCCTATGCCACAGGCTGGCCCTGAACAGAATAATTGAAAAAGAGAATAATCATTAGTTGCTGCCCTACAGCTAAGCAAGTTTCGAGTACAGACTTACTATTTAGCACATAATTAGTATGTAGTATTGAACTGGGACACACTGTTTGATTTACAAACTGAATGTACATTGCATACATGAGCTATTTCTGACCACCTCTCTTCTCTTCTCTTTTCTCACTCCTCATCCAGTGTTGTGAGCTCCTGGCCTCTTCGTTGCATTCTGTTTGTTTTGCTCAATCAGCCTGTTCCTCTTCCTCTTCTTTACCTTTCTGTTCCTCACTCTCCACATTTACATCTGTCCCTCCCGACATCATCATGAGAGTGTCTCTCCTCTTTTCTCCCAGGAGGGTTCACCTTCTACGAACTCCTGCAACGCGGAGTGCCCCTACACCTGATTGACAAGTACATGAACGAGACGAAGATTGTCGAGCAAGAGAAGTAAAATCGGACAGAGTGCAAAGAGGCACTTTAGCTTTGCAGACATCTGCTGCCACTAGTGATCCTCTTCTCTCACCTACTGAGGTCAGCAGCCTGAAGGCGGATGGAGGGATGATGGAGGGATGGAGGGCGAGACGGATGGAAGGGTGTGGGGGAAGGTCTACTGGTCTGTGGTGTGGCATGCTGTGTGCAAGTTTGGAGCTAGTTGCCATAGAGAAAAAAAAAAAAAGCCAGTTCATCTTCTTTGTCACCCTCTTGTGTTTGAAAGACTGTGTCAGCTCAGATGCATGTCGGCAGTGTTTTGGTTCTAGCTTTGATAAGTAGTGTGTAAAAAAAAAGCAAACAAAAAAAAAGCAAAGTACACGTAGCACAAGCAGTGACACACACCTACAGTTTTAACATGTTGATTTTTGTTGGGAGTGCTTGTTGAAGGAGATAATTTATCACAGGGGTCTGACAGAAGGGAAAAGGGAATGTATAAATAGTTTGGTGTTTGTATGGAGTCATATGGCAAGAAAAATGAAAAATACACCGGAGTAATGTTGGATAAATGAATGTGTTGACCCTTCTATGATAATTCACATTAATATTTGTTCATTTCATGTTTTCCCTCTGGATAAGTGAGAAAATGTAGAGGTTTGTTTACACATTGCATGACACATTATGCTTTTTTGGATTCAAATCCGACTTGAGGCTTGATTGAGGCTCAGTCATGTGCGCATGCCTTTACCTTTGTAATTATGACCCATGGATTACAATAAAAAATAAATAAAATTCTGCTGTTTCTTGTTATGAATGCTCTTTTAGTGTTTGCCTATTTATTTAAAAAAGAGTTTATGCTTACACTTGCCAAAGACTCATTCTTGGGGGATCTGACAGATTAACTAAATCTAAATTAATAATAATAATAAATAACTTAAATTTAAAATGTATGCTTAATTGGTGTAATTTTGTGCACTGGTTCCCAAATAGCTTTTTGTAATTTCAAGAGTTCCTCTCTACATGTCCTTCATAATGGACTGACACAAGTGTGGGAGATGTTGGCATGAAAAATGTTCATCTTTGGACTAAACTCACTGTGCCCACCAATAATTGGCAATAGTGGCGATATTTAAATGTCTGTAATATTGCATTCAACTCCACTTGATTTATCATGCATGCAGGGGCGTAGTTACAAATGTTGAAAAAAAAATCCTACTGGCATTTTAACTGCAGGCCCATATTCATCTCCATCTTTTACTGATAAGTATGCATGGAGGGACTAACTGACTGCTAAAACCTCAAGACAACTGCTCTCATTGATAGGACATAACTAATGATTAAACAAATGTTATTGTATTTATACAGCATATTTACATTTACATTTAAAGTATGTCCAGTATAAATATATAGTGAGGACACTGAAGTATATATTTCTTGTGGGAGCTGAAAGGAGTTTACATTTCGCAATTAAATATTTACACATTCTGGGTATTTTATTGGCTGGTTCCTGTACTTTTAGACCCAGTATATTTAAATTTGACTACTTCTAGGCTAATAAATAGGCTAATTTTAAAAAAGGGTTCAATCAGGTTCCAGGCAGAGTGGAGAGTTTTTCAGCAGCATTTACACTTTTATGAAAATTTACAGAAAATATACTAGTTAACTTAATGGAATGAACTAAGATAAATAAAATTTGCAAAATGAAATAACACATGAAAAATCTAAATTTAGACCAATGACCTTTTTCTTAAAACTCCCGCTGCAGGCCCGGACATAAACTGTCAAACTACATTTTGTGAGTTAAATTACTTCTTCTATCTAGATTGAAAGCACTTCTGTATATTAAGATTCAACCTAATATAACACTACAAACCAGGATGGAGTGACATTCAAACATGTATAATGTATAATGTATATTACTCAAGTACTGAAGTACAATTTTGAGGTTCTTGTACTTTACTTGAATATTTCCAATTGATGCTAGTTTTTACTTCCACGCCGCTAAAAATTGAGAGGGAAATATTATACTTTCTAATCCACTACATTTATTTGACAGCTGTAGTTACTTTTCAGATTAAGAATTACATTAAATAATATATGATGAGCTTATAAATTACAAAAATAAGTTAAAGATTAAACATGTAGTTTAATAGTTCCCAAACATTTTTTGGCTCATAACTCCTGTGTGTATTTGTGGCTCCTTGTCGTGTTAGCAGTTCCACCAAATAATAATTGTTTGTGGTCCAAAGAGGTAAAACTTTCAAAAATGCAAAGTTTAGAGGAAACTGAAAAATCAGTCAAACTTTGTGTGGCAGACCTTTTTTTTTCTTTCCTACACCAGCCTGGTTTAATAGATCAGTCACAGGGGCTAATTTTCTGCAAATGATTCTTTTACTTGTGATACATTGAATTTAGCTGATAATACTTGTGTACTTTTACTTACGTAGTATTTTAAATGCAGGAATTTTACTTGTATTTTTATAGTGTGGTATTTCTACTTTCACTCAAAGGACCAGTGTGTAGAATTTAGTGGCATCTAACAGAATAGACTTGGCAGAAATGGAATATAATATTCATAAGTATGTTTTAATTGGTGTATAATCACCTTAAAATAAGAATTGTTGTGTTTTCGTTACCTTAGAATGAGTCCTTTATATCTACAGAGGGAGCAGGTCCTCTTCCATGGAGGCTGCCATGTTGTGCTGCCATGTTCCTACAGTAGCCCAGAACGGACAAACCAAACACTGGCTCTAGAGAGGGCCTTGCGTGGCCACCGAAGGTTCTCCTGCACACTCTCTATGTAGATATAAAGGGCTCATTCTATGGTAACAAAAAACACAATCATTCTTATTTTCAGGTGATTATACACTAATTAAAACATACTTATGAATATTATATTCCATTTCTGCCAATTTGGTTCAGCTAGATGACACTAAATTCTGCACACTGCACCTTTAAATTGTTTAATTACTAGTTATGTTAATTTGAGAAGGACCTATTTTTTCTTTTTTTTTTTTTAATCATTATTTATGTATTTATATTTCAGTTTTATTACTTTCTGTCATTTTTGTATATGTTTTTTAATGTTTGTTTGTGTGTGTTTTCTCTTTACTTTAAAAAGGAAAAAAAAACACATTATAATTTAAACTTCCCGGTAGACACAGGCATATTATTCCCTTCCGGATCCTCGCTTCCTGCCGAGACGCAACTCAATCAGAAACGTACAGACGTCTCATGGTTCCGCTGTGGAAATGGCCTAGTCTGGTCCGGTACGGTCACCTCGCTATAAATGCCAAATGAGCTGCTATTTGTCGGAGTCGGCCGAGAGAAGATAGCCCTGTCTGAGCCGCTACCTAGGACTTTGAGTAGGTAATTTGAGGAGTGACGAGGCAGAAAAAAACAATGCCACATTTCCTGTGGCCGGAGCCGCTGTCACCGGCACAACTCAAGCGGCTGGAGGAGCATAAATACAACGCGTCCGGTCGATCCCTGTTCGAGCCTCCGTGCCAAATCTACTGGAACTGGCTCGTCCAGAAAATACCGACATGGATCGCACCAAACACCCTGACTATTGTCGGATTGGTGGTCAATATCCTCACCACCGTGGTCCTTGTGTATTATTGTCCCACAGCAACAGAGGAGGTGAGTAAAGCGACCTTGGCCAAAGTTTTTGTCTCCCAAATTACGCATTGGAAAAAAAAAACGCGAAACCTCCTTTCAAACATTGCGCAATTTAGCCACAAAGTGTCCAATGACAAACTTAAAATGTACTAAAAGTCATTATTGAAGATAATGTTTGAATCAGAAGAGCCTAAATGTTAATACGACATACATTTGAGCCTCAAGGCAGCTCTTATTTACATTTATTTACACTTCAACTTAGTGTTGGGCAACATATCGATATGATATCAATATGAGACTAAATTAGGGCCCGACTGATACTGGACTTTTGGGGCTGATATTAAAGAGTAAAAAAAATCCAATATCAATATATCAGACAATAAACTTAGAGCCTATATTCAGAATATATACATAAACACACATTTTTTTGCAATGATCCCTCAAATGTGGTTATAAAACACTTGTGACAAACATATGTAATGGAGGGCAGGATATTTTACACTTTCAGAATAAACTTTCTTGTAGAAAATGTCATCAGTGTACTGAAGCAGTAAACGTCACTGGGAATTTAATAATTATAACTAATTATAAATTTAAAAAAACATAGAAAACACGTATATATTAAACTTGAATTGAGAAAAAGGATCAAATATACATATAATGCTGCCTGTACAACTTTAAAAATATCGGGGCGTATCAGACAACATATACACTGATACAAATGGCTAATAATATCAGCTGACCAATATATCAGTCGAGCTCTAGACTGGATGTCGTTGTATGTCATTGGTGTTGTCTTTTCCTGGTTTTAAGGGCTGCGTTACATTTAAGTTATGCAATTTTCTGAACTTATCAGACTGTCGTAGCTGTTGTATTATTTGCCTTTAACCACTTAGTCATTATATCCGCATTACTAATGATTGATTATCAAATTGTGTAAATATTTTGTGAAAGCACCAATGGTCATCCCAACAGTACGGACGTGATATCTATATCGAGGTATTGGCTAAAAACATTGCGATATTTGATTTTGTCCATATCGCCCAGCCCTACTACAACTATATCAATAGGGTCACAGTGCGTAATGTATGGCAGTGTAAGTGAAGCCGAATCTAAAACTGTCAGTTGATTCAGGAAACATCTTATACCTCAAGCTGTTTCCTTTATAACACCTCATACAAGCTTGCACGCAAGATTTTTAATCTAATATCTCTGATAATGCTTTCCCCAGCAGGAGATCTGTATCTGGAATAAAGACAACCATCACGTGGTGTGTCTCTGTCTTCTACGGTCTTGGAAAGTTGACAGCTTTGACGTGTTGTTGTCCGCTCATGCTCATGTGACGCTCAGTGTTTGTTGACGGCAATTTGGAGGAAAATGCTGCTGTTGTTGTTTGTTGTTGTTCAGACCAACATTATAGAGGAGGTTAACTGTTTAGCCACACTGTTGGGCTAATAGAATAAGCAAAATCTAATGGACAAGTGCAGATGTACCACTAAAAACAAATTGCTATTCAGATTATGCCCCATCACATTTACTCTAAGTATAATAATAGGTCTTGCGACAGACAGCTGAACTGACAGTTAACCTTTGCTCCACTTAACTTAGGTCCTTCAGTTCACTGTAGAGCAGTGGCCCTGATAGAAAATACATAGGTGTGTGTGTGTGTGTGTGTTTTATCAGATTTCCAACTTTGTCCTGTTCAGCCATGAGAAGCTTGCAACTGACTCAAAGTCTACAGTTGATGCAACATGCTGCGTACTGTCAAATTCCACAAGTGCAAAGGCATTTGAGTTTTTCCCCTATTATGATTCAGTACTGACCAAGAAAAACCTGGCCCACGTCCACTCTTCTTCATGGACTGAAATGGATAAAAGCCTTAATGCCTGTGCAAACAAGGACATATTAGAGGAATTCATATTAACCCTTGACACAGTTCAGAGTCCCCCCCCTATAGTGATATGTGTGATAACCTTTTTTAGGGAGCAACCAAAACAAGTGGACTCTGTCCTCACCAGTCCGTGAGGCGTTTAAGACGCGGACTTTGAAGCAAACAGCAAAGTCTCTGAATATTCAGGACAGCATGGGATTCTTGATCTCTCCAGAAACACAGACTATCTTTGTCCCTTCTCTCTCTTTTCTCTCACACATTCACAAACATATGCACACACACACACACACATTGTAGTGGTGAACACTCAGTTTTTGGCTGGCTGCGGTGTCCAGATGGTCCATAACCTCCAGCCTAGTAAGAGGAACGGACCCGCTCAAGTCGGCAGGAGGCTTTTCTTCACTGTATTTACAATACATACAAACAAAGATACAGCATATGCAGCACTGGATGCATATGGTGCTGTGTTTATGTGGTTCAATGGTAAAATATACATCCCGAACACAACATCTGTTACAGATCACCCAATTATCTGTGAATAAAAAGCTGCATTATAACTCACAAGTTGCTGTTTTTTTGGAGGTACTGGTTTAAGATCAGCCACAATCATTAAATTTATGACAAGTCCTATTTGGAATTGCACGTTCTTCCTTTCCCTTGAGGGTTAATGCTTTATTTTATGTGTATAATTTTTTGATGTTAGTAGAGAGTCAGTCTTTGTTTCAGGTGAGGAAGCCTACGTCAACTATCGAACACTGCATGTCATATACTATATGTAAAGAGAGACTTTCTTTCTTTTTTTTTCAAGATATCAATTCAGACACATCTGAAATATCTGCATATGGTAGAATGTAGGGCTGCAACTAACGATTCTTTTCATTATCGATTAATCTAGAAAATGTCAAAACTTGTGACTTAAACTCTGTTATAATTCCCCTGAGTCAAAGGAGACTTCTTCAAATGTCCCAACCAACTGTCCAAAACCCAAAGATACCCAGTTTACTATCATGTATAACAAAGTAAAGTATTAAATCATCATATTTGAGAAGATGAAACCAGCAAATGTTTGGTATTATTCCTTTTAAAAATGACTAAAACGATTATTAGATTATCAAAATACATGTAAAAGTGTAACTGGCTTCACCAGAACACAAGGGTGAGGCATTTATTGTGAGCAGGGACCTTTAAATAAAAATCCCTCTCTTTCTCTCCCTTCCTCCCCTCCAGGGTCCGGCATGGGCCTTCATCCTGAGCGCTTTGGGCCTGTTTGTCTACCAGTCTCTGGACGCTATCGATGGGAAACAGGCCCGGAGGACCAACAGCAGCTCAGCCCTGGGGGAGCTCTTCGACCACGGCTGTGACGCTGTCTCCACAGGTGCCGTACTGCTCAGAGGACAATTAAAAATAACGACTCTGGGAGGAACTCTGTCATTTTTTTTTAAACTAGATATTCATTATTTCTTGTCTTTCTGCAGTGTTTGTTGCGGTGGGAACATGCGTTTCATGTGGAATAGGAAGATACCCGAACTGGATGTTCTTCTGCGGTTTCATCGGGATGTTTATGTTCTTCTGCGCCCACTGGCAGACCTACGTGTCTGGGACGCTCCGCTTCGGCCTGTGAGTCACATTCAGTAGCGTTCTGCTCTTTTTTTTCCCGCTCAATTGTCTCTTTAATTAACTCTCTGTTTCCTGTTACTTACTGTGCAGGGTTGATGTCACAGAAGTGCAGGTTGCCATCATGGTCATGTATTTGATGTCAGCTTTCGGAGGTGTGAGCCTCTGGCAAACCACGGTAACTGAGAATCTATTTTGTACAGTCACATGTACACATGCGTAAATACTGTACACACACAGGGACACTTACATTTCACCTTTAATATATAGTGAAACATTTTTGCACCTTTTGTTAGTTGTACACCAAATAAATCATCAAAATCAATTCCTAGTTTTTAGTCTTCCTTCTAGTCTTTTAAATAGAATTTGTGTTTTACTTTTACTCTGTGCTGCCTTTGGAGGCTTGACTTAACATCACATGAGAGAAGTGAGAAGGTAAATATGGGTAGCTAACGCCATGGCAACAGGTCATCTACCGGACATGATCTAGCTCAAAAAGCTGATGATGTCTCCCGCATTGTTTTTTTTTTTGTTTTTTTTGCTTCGCCCTTCCATCACGCTCGGCATGCCTGCAGCTTTCACATAAGCACCTTTCTTCTTTCTATAAGGAGAGCACTTTTGACCCTCACGTGTTTCCGTAGTTGCCCATAATTGGACTGAAGATGTACTTCTTCCCCATCGTGGGCATCATCGGGGGCGCCCTCTACTCCTGCCAAAACTACTTTCATGTCATTTTGAATGGAGGTGTTGGCAAAAACGGCTCCACCGTGGCGGTAAGACCTTTTTAATGTCACTTGTATAAAGCAGATAAATGTGCTGTGATTGTGCGTCTAATAAACAGTCCTGCTTTTTAGGACACCAGTGTGCTGAGTCCTGGTTTGCACATCGGCCTCATCCTCACCTTGGCCTTCATCATTTTCAAGAAGTCGTCCAGTCAGCTGTTTGAGAATCACCCCTGTCTGTACCTGCTCGCGTTCGGCATGGTCATCGCCAAGATCTCCAACAAACTGGTGGTATGTTTGACTTCTCTTGCATTCATATTTAACGTTGTATTACATTTTACTGTTGCCTTTATTTGAACCCAGTTTCAGGCTCGACATGTTGACACAGAATATATTAAATCTGTGTTTTCTTGACCTCATGTGTATCCCTTTTGTTAGATTGCGCACATGACCAAGAGTGAGTTACACCTCCCAGACACAGCCTTTATAGGCCCCGGCCTCCTCTTCCTCAACCAGTACTTCAACAGCTTCATTGACGAGCACATAGTTCTCTGGATCGCCATGGTGAGTTTTGGACACGCGCACACTTCCTTGTTTTTTAATCATATTTGTCACACATTTGCTTCTGAACTGGCTATTATTGATTTAAGCTACAGTAACACCTTTGACCGCTAATCACCACTCAACATACTAAGTGTAACCATCTAATTCAGCTACTGTTGAACCCTGCTATTAATTCTACTTTTACGAAGTTTGTACATTTTCAGTGTGTGTTGACATTGTCAGAAAGGTGATAATTCTACTTTATGTTTATTATTGAGGTCATAGTGGGTGGTGGTGGTGGCGTATTGGAGTGCATTATATTGAAAGGTGTGCCTAATATTTTGCCCATTGCATGTATCTTAATGAGGTGGACTAAATATTAGAAACACTTACACAAATTTTGCCATTTTTTGCCTAAAAAAAATGACTAAAACATGCTGATGAATTTTCTGTTGTTTGACATTCATCATTGTAGCTCTAAATACAAGTGATTGATATTTAACCACCACATTATATACAGCTTTTTTAGAGATTATACTGTTCAGTTTAGCTGTTAAGTGATGGAAATATAGACCAGATTTGCATTCAGTGCTGCCCAAAAATATAAAAAAGGTGATGTCCTTCAGTAGTAAAATGTTCAATCAGGCACTTAAACACTGAAAGTAAACATTTAAATACATATATGATGGTGGAAAAATCTCTTCATGGTGGCTGTAGTATTATAACCTGTACATCACTGCTTTCTAACTGGTTGCACCCATGACACATGATACACAAACAGAAGCCAACGTGTCTTTAAGGCTGGCACAAGTTTTGCACAGAAAATCGTCGTTCAACCAGAAAAACCGACCGAACAATTCTCACAATTAATGTGTTTCCATGAAGAGCCATAAATAACAACTTAATTAATCAGGTGTGACATAGAGCACCAGCACCAACCTGCAGGGCATGTGGGCCTTGATGACTAACAAGAAAAACACAGTAACTCTTCTCTTCAATCTCTTCTGTTATGTTAACACATGAGCAGAGTTGTTTTCAGCCCAGTCCGCGAGACTCTGAGCCCTGCTGGTTTTCACTTCAGCCGTCTAATCAGACTCATTACAGCTGCAGTTCAAGGTGCACTCGGTTTCTTTTAGACCGTTGAAATTACCGAGATAACCCTTCCTTTGCCGTCTGTGACACGTGTTATCTCTCCTGGCTAAGCCAGGGTTGCTAATGCTGGTCTGATACTGCTCTCTTTTTTGATATGAGAGGATGAATATGGGTTTCCATATAAAAAGTAGTACTATCTTCTTGGTTGTACTGGAAACCAACAGTAAGACTGAGAACTACGAATATGTTGAGTCAGAAAAGACAACTAGCATTTATTTTAACCCTCTGGAACCAAGTGTAGCATCAGCACTATGCTAGACCATGTTCTACAAACCATTAGATAACTTCTATCAACAAGCCTTTTTTTGTCTGAACTGTGAGATTCTCAGCTTTTATAGGCACCTTGAACGGTACCTTTACGACCATCAGGGCCAATTTACAGTGCGTGCAATCACGTGATACGGGAACAGAAACTTCACAGGCTTCACTCTAGTCACCGTGTGCTCTCACTACACAAAAAGTATCAACAGATAAGAATGTCTATTTTCCAATGATATGATAACACTTTGATATATACTCTCAGATGTGATATTAGTCAAAATATAAAGACAGCACCAAAATGTACATATTCTCACATTGTCTGCTAAAAAAACACCCAAGACAATATGCAAATAAATGGCTGTAACTCACTGAAGAAAAGGTGGATTTGCACCAAATTTCACATGGAGCCCCAAAACACCTTCACATTTTTTGTCAAATATGGTACACTCACGCAAAGGTAATGCATGATGGTGACTTTACACTGCACCAGAGAGAAAGGGCAGGTTCCCTTGAATCATATGATGTTTAACACTTGATACTCAATGAAAGAATAAGCTCAGAATTGGCAAAAATATAAAACCTTGTCCAGGCGCTTCTTTGTCTGTGTAGGTTTTACAGAGTGAAACTGAGAGCATAAGAATTTATAGCTGCTCTAAAACGCTGTGCACACCCCACGGTGTTCAGTTATTGATGCCGATTAGACTTCTGCTCAGGCGGCGCTTTGTTGGGTATGACACTTTATTTAATCCGTATTTAGTCATACAGTCTCAGTGAGATTAAGATCTCTTTTCTGATAGAGTTCTGAGAACAGGAAACATTCATAAGACAAAAACACAGTCAGCAAAGAGAAACAATGCAACCACACAGTAAACAAGGAAATAATAAAAGTTTGAGGGCACTTTGCAGTTCATTCCAGTTAAATGGTGCATAGTACCTGAAACCAGTTCTGCCAACATTAGAGCGAACATGAGGGATATCTAAGGTTAAGTAATTACTGTCACAGCTCTCTTAACATGAGTTGTTAAGTCAGTCAAGCGTGATTTGTGCACACCCACGCAGTCTAATCAGGTACATGACTGGAACCACCTGTGTGGGTGAGCCAAAGGGCCTAAATGATATCCACCTACAGCTTAAAGGGACCTTGTAGGGTTTTATTGTAAACAAACAAAAGTTATGTTTACATTAAGTGTTACTCACCAAAACTCATTATGTGTATCCTTGAAGTCTTGAAGTGTAAAATGAATTTCCTTCCTCATAAAACATTTGTAAACCCAGTTTTTTTAAGTATTTTAAATCCTCCATTTTTAAAATCCATGTTCAACAGCTTGCAGTCTTCTTCTTCATGGCCTTTGTTGGCGCATTGCTGCGTTTCCTGGCACATTACTGTCACCTGTAAATCAGTGGAATAGTGCGAAACCATTGTGCCCCCAAGTACCCACTCATAAAAAACTGCTCCATATTAATACGATACTGGAGGTCAGAAAGTCCACAGCATACCTTTTAAACTCAGAGATATGGCATTAAATAGCTTTAGTCATATTAAAATTACTGCCATTATCTATTTAGTGCTTTCACTGCTTTCCCTTTATATGTAGGAAACGCAGGTGGCGGATACTGAGAGATTAACTACAGTTGAAATGAATTAGTGGATTCATTAATGAAACCTGAAACATTCAACTATTGCAGGTTAATTAGTTATGTTGGTCACCAGGTTATTTTCATGGAGGACATTTTGATACGTTATAACACCAAGAGTCCAGCTATTGTGCATGCTGGCTCACTGTTGCACTGGGATGCATGAATTAAAGGTATAATATGTAACTTTTCCATATTGAAATGTCTAAAAACAACTAGACCAATGTTATATATTTTGTTGAGTTTTATCCCAAATGTTTCCAACAATTTTCAAACCAAGAGAAATCCGTAATTTAAATAAGGGTAACAGTCCTTTTCATTTGGTCGCCTGTCAATGGTGTCATACCCCCTTTGCATGTGTTTAAGCGTTGTGGTTGTCGCTGTTAGAAACTGTCATAAATGGACTTTAAAGCCAGTTTGAAGCCACGTTTTTAGATCTCGGTCGTTTTTAACTATATCTTTTAACCAGATGAAGGAACAGTAAAGAAATGCTACTTCAGGATGTCATCAAACTCCGTCTTTTGTTATTGTTTTGACTGAGGGACCCCTAGTGGCAGAAAACTACATATTGTGTGTTTAAACTGAGCCATCCTTAATGTTATTAGTAACACTTGTGCTTTTCCTATTATGAAATAGAAAAATCTATTGAAAATAATGAGAATTTCATAAAAGTCTAATGCTTCTTGTATGGTGCTCTACATGGATTTATAGTGTTAATATTTATTTATACCAACAGTTTTACTTTTGCTGCTCTCAACTGACTGTTATGTATAGCTACTCCTTCCTTATTGGTTAATTAAATATCACCATTAATGCACCTACATTATTTTTTAAATCCACCCTCTGATTCTTCTTCAGGTCCTCTCTCTTCTGGATCTGACACGCTACTGTACGGGCGTGTGCCTCCAGATTGCCTCCCACCTGCGCATCCAAGTCTTCAGCATCACGCCGCCGAGCAACGCCCACCGCGACTGACGGCTTGCCCGGCGGGAGGAGGGGGCGGAGGGAGAGTCAGACCTCTCCCCGCTCCTGAAAGCAGACAACGATGAACATGAGGAAAGACCCTCGACCCCGAGCCACTGCAGCCTTGACAAAGTGACCACTTCTGATTAAAACTGCCTCTACCACCGTATGGAGGTCACGAGACGGAAAAACAACTCAACACTACAAACCAAAAAGTAGCAATAGTGGAAACTTACACAAAAACCAGAGTTTCCCCTGAATTCCTCATTGGCTGTTGAAGCCAATCAAATTAAAAACAGCATGTTGTCAGAATATAAAATTTTAGATTTTTACATCACTTCCTGCTTATTCATCTCAAATACCAAAATGTTTTTTTCAGTAGGTATTTTGTAGTTTGTGTAAATATCAAAGCATTTTATCTGCTATATATGAACAGATATGTGTCAAAGGTACGATTGTCATGTATTAAACACACATAAATATACAATAATAATAACTGCTCGATAAATAGTTGATAGTTGCTTCTTCAATGAGATAAATCTCTTTGATATATGCCCAAACTAAACAGAGTACCTATTGAAATTCCTCCTAATCATCTGCTTTTTTATTTATTCAATGAATGTGACTGAATGTGACTGAATCTGACGTGAATCAGGGCTGGAAAATACAGAATCAAAACGACAAAAATAACCTTTAAAACCTCAAATAATTTCCAATGAACTTTGTAATGTGGACCGGCAGGTTGTCAGCGAGCTACGTGAAGGGTTGACGGTCTGTGTTAATGCTGAAAATAGCGACGGCTCTTTTTGGTAGGCTTCATAAAACGCCACTCCAGTTTTCTAAACATTTTTATTCCATACTACTCATCTCGTTCCATAGTCCTGAAAACTAAGACCAGCTCACCTGTGGCCTTCAGAGCGCCGTCGACTGATGAAGCATTAACACACGACTTGTTCTGCTTTCTCTGTTCTTCTCCCTGAAGGGCTAATTTTTTTTGTGATTGTACAGATTTCAACTGAAGACGCCTTAAATATTTTTGTTGTAATTACTGTTAAACTTGTGAATATTTAAAGCAGCTTTGTACGTTTTTTTTTCCACTAAAGTATCACACTAGATAAAAACAATAGTTATAAAACAGTGCAACTGGAATTTTTTTTTTTTTTTTTTTTTTAACTGTTCACTCATGAAGTTTCTTCACTTATACAAATATACACTCTGTACATGTTAATGATTCATTTGGATCTTAAAATTTTGTTGGATTATCAGTAATTTTGTAATGACTGAATGATATTACGGAACATTTCTGATCCGACTGACTCATTATTCAGGTTCGCTGGGATCAAAAGGGATATTTCTGTGGTGCCGTTGGACTATTTAAGGGTGAATATGTGGTACTCCTTGATTTTATTTGAAAAAATAAGGATTATGGACATTATAAAGCAGAATGTCCTAAGAAAAAAGATGATTTTTGCATAACCCGACGATGGACTTTGAAACTATGCATTGAAATGTACGACCTTGATTTCAAACGCCATGTTGCACTGTTCAATAATACAGTAAAACACCTTTCTACTAACTGATGAGTGGAAAAGATTGTAATAAAGAAAATATTTTTCATGGATTGTGTTGTCATTGTCAGTGGTTGGATTACTGAAATCCTGTGTTCAAAATCTTTCATAAGAACATAAGTATTAATGTAAAAATAACTAAAAGTCACTAGTTAAAGAAGTTATACTATATTGTCAGATTGTAGCTGGTCGAGGTTTGACTAGTTTCAACTACAGTTTGGTAGTTTAGTGCAGTGGTTGCCAACCTGGGGGTCCGGCCCCCTTAAAAGGGTCACAGTACAAATCTGAAGGGTGATGAAATAAATAATGAGGTTAAGTAAGAAGGAAAAAACAACTTCTGCATAACATTTGTATTCAGTTTTTGGACTTTTCTCTTATTTTTGTATTTTTTTGTGAAATGTAGGACAATTTCACCTCTTTGGTTATTAAAATGAAACTCTTAGAAGATTTTTTCTTTGGTGGATCTGGACTTAAGGAACATGACCTTACTTTTTTGTAAGGCTTCAAAAGCAAACCAAAATGTTTGGCTTAATTAAAAAAAAAATGTATTTTATAAGCTTATATGCGATTTATTTATTTATTTATTTATTTATTTATATGTGCAACCTTCATATGAAAAGTAACTATAGCTGTCAGATAAACACAATGGAGTAAAATGTACAATATTTCCCTCTGAAATGCACCGTAGTGGATTAGAAAGAAGCAGAAAATGGAAACACTCAAAGACCGAATACCTCAAAACTCTTAAAACACAGTACTTGAGTAAATGTATTTAGTTAAATTCCACAACTGGTCACCATAAAGACAAAAACACCAAGATGACTGAAGCAAATCACATTTTATTTCAGTCGGAGGAACCACTTAAACTGATGCAATCTGAGAAAATCCAATTTCCAGATTAGTCACTCATCGTCTTCCCTACTTCGCCCACGGACGTCACACATCATATGACTTGGAGGGTAGCAGCAAAACGCTGACGGTATCTACTGTAGTAGTCACTTCCATGTTAGTTTGACATATTAAAAAGAAGTTTGAAAAAACAGACATTCAGAGGAAAAAAATTGGAGCGGTTAACAAGCATTTTGTGAGGCTGCGTTTACTCTCTGTGACATTCAGATCAGATGCATCAGTTGCTTGGCTCACTGTCACAATAATACAATCAAAATAAGTTACAGAACATGCGGAGGGGTCTGAATTTCAGACAGTAGCGAGCCTGTTGAGTCCCACAGGGACATGCATACAGGCGGCTATGAAAGCTGCAGTATCATTACTTAACTCCAACAATCAATTACATTTGTACCACATTAAGAATGATAATTATATAATCTTAAGTCCCATTCATTCTCATTGCAAAACACTAGATGAGGGTGTGATATGTTTGAGTCGACACTTACACGAGGACGTTTAAAAAACAACAACAAGGGAGTCAAAGAGAAACAAAAAAATGTTCAAACGAGCAGGAATGAACAACGAAGGCACTTCAAGTTTTCATGTTTTTAAAGACGACAGCAAACAATTACTTCAATTAATTATTCCTATTCATCCCATTTTGTACTTTTTTACCCCCCTTTTCTTTAAAATGAACCCCCGAGGAGTAAAAGCCAAACAACTAGGGATGCAGATAACGATTTTCTCAATTAATTGATCAATCGTTTCGTCCACAAAATTGTAAAAAAAAAAAAATTCCCATTACAATTTCCCTGCTCCCAAGGTCCCATCTTCAAATGTCTTTTTTTGTATGAACAACAGTCCAAAACCTAAAGATATTCCAATTTACTAACAGAAAAAAAAAACATAAAATGCTCACATTTAAGAAGCTATTACCAGAAAACGATTAATCGCTTATCAGAATAGTTGCAGATTGTGTTCTGTTGATCGACTAATCGTTTTTCCAGCTCTTAACACACAACAGTTGGTGAGTTTTGCAGTAAAACTTGCTTGCTCCTCTGGACATAGAGCTATCAAGTGTCTCACACTTTAACAGCTCGTCAATCAAATCACACGGCGAGGGGCAGGACATGAGAGGGATAGTAACAGTGTGGAGGGAGTGTTTTGTGTTTGTGTTGTGTTAAAAGTCTCGGACGCCCCCAGCGGAAGAGAGGAACACTGGCAGGCTTCTTTCTGGCTGCCGTTCCCTTCTCTGGCGAGGCCCCCCCATCCATCATCCTCCCCCTCCCCTGACAAATGTTTCCTCGCCGTCTCCCATGAGTTTCTATCCTCCCATCTGTGCTGATGCAACACGAACACCGGAGGACTTCAGATTCCTGTTTCCACCCAGTCTGTATCCTCGTCTGTCCTCTCGACCGAGCAGGAGAGAGTGAGGGCGGAGGTTGAAGTGCGAGGAAGGAGAGGACAAGGAGGTCTTGCTCCTCCTCCTCCTCCTCCTCCTTTCACACCCGCTCAGGGTTGTTGTCCCTGTTCACTCTGCGTCTAGGGAACAGCTTTCGCTTTAACAGAATCAGCTGCAGAGAAAGAAAAAAAAAAAAAAAAAGAGAGGAAATGGCATAATTAGAAACTTCACACGGCAAGAAAAAAAAAGAGCTCTGTGCTGCATGTCAGCGAGAGGACGACTGTGATACAGAAGAAGTTTACACTTTGGGTTATCAAGACTTGGTTACCCCAAAAAGACTCCGACACCTAATTCCCCTCAGACCTTCTGTAATCCAAGAAAGCAAAGCAGAGCAGCAGAGTGAAATAACTTCCCTCTGGGGGAGCGAGGACACTTTTGATATGTCAAATCTAAACTGTACAAAGCTGACTCAGATTTCTCTGTCTTAATAACTTGGACAGTAGAGCAGCCAGGCCCAGCTGGTGCCAAAAAAGACATCAAAAGTCGGTTTGTGCACGGCGACGGGGGCACGGGATAAGTCAAACACATTCCACACTGGGAGTACTGGTCCCACCGGGTTGCTGTGGGGGAAATTCTCCTAAGGTCACTGTAACTATTAACCTTTCTTTAGGTTCGCTGAGGAGAAACTGGAAACCTTCGGATTAGACTGCTGCCTCATAAGACCTCAATGTCAAACTTGGGTCATGTAGTGTTTCTTTAACAATTCCTGGCATTTGTTTTAATCCTCCTGCAGAACCAGATCAGTCAGGAAAAGTTTCTTTTACAAATAAGAGCACTATTCTGATTTTTTTTTAATTTTTGGTTTTTGGGCACTCTTCCAACTAGAAATTACAATTTCCTGGCAACAAAGAAGGTTCAAGTAAATCCAAGAACCGTATGATCCAGCTCAACAAAGACAGTCGGGTCTCGCGTTTCACTTTGGATTTCTGGGGGTCTTTCATTTCAGTAAAGTCAGGTCTTGGCTCAGCTGGTCATACTAGCGCGACACATGAGACGGACGCACCTCCGAGTGGAATTTCGGTAGCAAGGGCCCAAATCATAGCTCAAGTGTGAATCATGGAAACGGGAAGTGTATGTCTGAAGTGGGAGTGTATAACCGGTGTGTCTTCATTGAAATGTGTGAAAATAATCTGCGTGTGTGTGTGTGTGTTGTCTGAGGTGGACACTGACCTGTTCGGCGAAGAAGGACATGACGGTGAAGACGACGAGCGTCACGAGGACACAGTGCGTCCAGAACTTCAGCTTGTCCCGGTACACTCGCCTGTGAAAGAAGACATTTCAGTTAGTTATCACTTTTAAATAAAGAAGCAGAACTTATCCTTCGTTACCACGTCCAGCACCGGCAGATATAAATGAAGATGTGAAGAATTTCTTTCCTGATCAGGTGACAGATGATAAAAAAGGGGCGACATGTCGGAGGCGGTATGTCGCCTTGGAGGGACAGGAAGTTTACTGTGACGTAACAAGGAAGCACATAGTATGCAGAGGGCAGCAGGTCAATAGAGTGACAGGGTGACATCACCCGACGCCATCTGCTAGTTACTTTACCAACTTAGAGGCATAAGGAGAGGCGGAGAAGCAGGCGAGGAGACGAGAGGATCAACTGCGTGATGATCTTGTAAGTCTATTAGAGCTAGCGACTGATCTGAAGCCGCTGAGCTAATTTTAAAGTCTCTATGTGAGGCCGGCATTCTCCAGCTGAAAGCCCCCTGAATACTGGAGCAGGATCCCTGACAAAAGGCCTCTAAAGCCGCCCCCCCCCCCCCCGAGGGATTCCCACTTCTCCAACCTGGCAACGCTCGGTCTCATGTGGTGACAGCCACAAATTCTTAATGAGGGCTGATTGGGGGAAAAAAACACAGCTTGAGAAATTACCGGCGCACATTCAACAAAGGCTCAAGGACTCAAGGAGGTTTATTTGTCACATGCACAGAGATACAAAGTAAAACATGCAGTGAAATGAAGGGGATGCTGTTACTGTGCAAGAATATCCAAGAGATCATCAATAAAATCAGTACATAGATAAAATAAGATAAAATAGAATACGTTTTTTGTTAAAGTGAAGTGTGTGTGTGAGTGTGTGTTGAGGGTCCTGATGGCCTCTTCGACTCCTCTTCAGTCTTTCGGTTTTGGCCATGTGACTACAGAGGCGACCGCCTGACCTCAGCAGTCTAAACAGTCCATTATTGGGGTGTCAAGTGTCTCTTGTGATATTTTGGGCTCTCATCCCAGCTCAGGTACAGAGCTGGTACGTGTACTTTTGTGTTACTAGTGTGGCAACTAGTCCTAGACAACTAGACAAAATGAGAAATTTAAAGATGTCACCTTGAACTCTGGCAAATCATGATGGTATATTTTTACTATCTAATAATAAAAACAACACAATGCTAACATTAGCATTCTAGCACGCTCACAATGACAATGCTAACATACTGATGTTTAGGAGGTATGTTTACTATGTTCATCATCTTAGTTAAGCATTTTAGTATGTTAACATTTGCTAATTATCTCCAAGTACAGCTGAGGATGATGGAAATGACAGTTTTTCAGGTGTTTGGTCATATATCGAAAGTACTGGATATATCAAAACTTTGACCTGATGATGGCATTAGATGGAAAGTCATGAAATCACCCAAGTCATTAGGATTTATCCTCTGGAGACCGTGAATGTCTAAAACCACTAAACTAAAAACTAAACTTAGCTAAAAATATTCATATGACCTCTACAACCAATCAACATTGTCTGTACATGCACAGCTGGCCTTCATATCCTACCATTCCTGGAGCTCTTCCATGTGTAAGAACCTGTTGCGATACTCTCTGGGCAGTTCAAACTGGGACGGCAGCGGAAACATGGACTCATAGAAGTCTCTCAGCACAGCTTTGACTGTGGCAGCATCCTTATGGCTGTGGTCAATGTTATCATTCAGACAGATGAACTTCCTGTTGGGGATCGGTGAAAATACAGGTGTTAGTTTACTTCAACAAGGAAAAGATATTACAGATTGGCAAAAAAAAAGAGAAAAACAGTAGAAAAGAGTCTACTGTTATGGTACACAGAGTTCTCCTCACCTGGGATTCTTCCTGATGTCATCTAACTGGCCGACCACATGGGACACATTGGTTCGCACCATCTTGAAAGCTATCTCATCCTCACCCATGATCTCAAACCTGTCCGACAGAAGACATGTAAGCAGTGACAGCAGCAGGGAGGATATCTGAATGTTAATACTTTGTCAGACTGGCTTATAGTACTTGAGGTCTCACTTGTACTTGTTCTGGTCTCTGAAGGCTTTGTGAATGCGTTCAGTGATCGGCTTGCAGTGGAGGACGAGGCCTTTTGTGACGGGAGGCTGTAGATGAAGAAAATACAGTTCAGCTTATGAAACAAAACTCCTTCCATGAGGTTTTATGTGAACTTTTTGAATGCCTTGAATTATAGCGGTTTAGCTGTTTTTACAATTCCATTTATTTATTTATGTCTCACCATGCTGGGGTCATAGTAGGCCTCCTGAGTGGGGTTCACAAGGTGGAGCTGGGTCAGGTTAGTCGGGAGTGTCTTCGAGCAGTTTATCAACATCTGCTCCAGACTTGTCAGGTCCTAGAAGATACCACAAAGGACAAGATGGACCTTAAAATGGACAATATTTAACCAGGTGGTAGTGTGCAAACTATCATCCGACATGTCTAAAAGCCTAATGTTAAGGTAGAGAAGATATTTCACAGCTTGGACTTACCTGGAGGCTGAGGGGCAGCTCGTGGATCCTCGTGGCCAGAGTTCGAATCTCACGATCAGACAAAACGCCTGAGTGGTCGGTGTCGATCTCGTCAAACACCTCAGAGACGTTTAGTTGCTCCTGAGCGCTCATCAGGAAGTAAAAGTACGAAAAGGCAAACTGCATGTCCTCAGAGTGACGCACGCGGTGGCCCGATGTCTTGTCAAACTCCTCTGGGAATCTGAAGAAAAGAGAGCAGAGCGGTTTAAGCATCTGGATTATCTAAAAATCTAGACAAAGACTTAAAAACCAAATAAACTCACGTGTCCTGCAGCTCCTGCATGATGAGTCTGTCGATCATGTGGGGCATGTGTGCAGGGACTTTGCGGGATGTGAAGCCAAACTGGCCGTTGAGCAGTTTGTTGACGTAGCGCAGCGAGTCAGCAAAAGTGTCCTGCAGCCTTCGGGCAGTGGCAGCACCATCGGCCTCATACATCAGCTCTCTCTGCAGACGCTCCTCTTCCTACGCAGCCAACACAAAAAAAAGATATTTATAGAAACCAAAATGAACAATAAGAGGTTAAAAGTGAAAGCTGTAGGCCTTATTTACCTCGAGAAGTTCTTGGAAGTACTTCCTCCTCTCCCACGGCAGGAAGCCTCGGTCAGAGGAGATGAAGTGATGGAGTCTCCTGCCCACTGGAGCTCCTCCTGCGGCGTTGGCCTGCTCTGCCTGTTTCTCTGCGCTCTTGATTTTGGAAATACTGCTTAGCAGCTTGGAGGTCAAAGGCCTCTCGATCACAGCCTTCAGAGGATACGGTTTGGGAGTTACAAACTCTTTGGGATCCTTATCGTCAATATGGACTTTAATGAGAGGAGTAACGGGTTTATCTTGCACAGCCGCATCTTTTCTGGGCATTTCTTCATTGGAATGTAGATTTTTCTGTACATTTCCGGCTTTCTCCTTCTTGGTGTGTTTTCCCTCTAACTGCTCTCCCTCCAAGTCTTTATATGGCTTCCTGTTGACTCTGGCTGCACCCTCATTGGCTGGTTGTGAATCTTTGTCCTTCTTTATGGTCATTTTCTTGAAAGGTCTCAGCAGTTCAGCCTTGGTGAGATTATAACCCTTCATAGTAATGTCACCGATGAGAAGTTTCTCGTCCAGCTTCTGAAGCTCATCGCGCACAACAGCAGGTAAAAGTGACTCATTCACTGCTGGAACTTCTACGACAACCTCAGGTTCACCAGGCCGCCTCCTCTGGATCTTAGGACTCCTTTTGTCCTCAGGAACGTCTGAGAAAGGGAACGGTGGCTCTGGCGTCGGGGTCGGCTTTGGCTCTTTGCTGGCGTCTTTGCTCACAGTCTGGGACACGTTAGCCTGAGGGACCTCACGTGTGTCGACAACTACGCTTAAGCTCATTGTAAACTCTGTGTCGTCCTCTCTTTGGAAGGTGAGGTTGTATTGGATTTGGGTGGCGTTGAAGCCAGAATGGAGCAGCAGGTGAATGGTCTTCCACTTGTTGGCGACTGAGGTGTGGCGCACCACCGCGTTGTCGCTGACGTGGGCCTCGGAGATTCTTCGAGCCACTCGTTCAAAGCTGAAATACGGCCTGATCTCCCCCACTGGGAGGGTGTACAGGCTCTGATTCCTCAGCAGGGTCACACGGTGCAGCTCGCCAAAGTGATCTACATCAGACACAAATTAATGTTAACCTGACATTACTCAAAATAGCCAATTATGTTACTGTTGTTAAGGAACTCTGGCTAGAAATCACCATTATTATATGAATTTGGTTTAAACTCACCTTGGCCACAGTCGCCTACATCATAACCACATGCGAGTACATTGCAGGCTTGGTCACAGAACTTGTCTGCTAGCCAGGAGTTGGCACAGCCTTGATTACAGTAGGACGTCCCCCCCAGACCACCCAGACCACCTCCAAACTGCCACACCTGTGCACCAGCTCCACCGGGCCCACCGACACCGACCCCAGCTGCGAACCGACTGCTCCCCGCTGCACCTGTCAGACAAAAAGGAAGGGAAAAGCTTATTAGAGATGTCACAAATGGTCTGATTTATACAGGAGATCTGACAGGTGCTGATCTCTTTTACCTGAGCAGTCTCCTCCATCCCAGTCACAGGCAGAGTTGTTGCACGCCTTGTCGCAGTACCCATCTTTGATCCAGGATCCTGGGCAGCCCTCAGCACAGTTGGGAACAGGCCAGGTGAGATACACCTGCAGGGAAGCGAAGAGAAGAGACTCATGCCAAATTCAAAAAGCCTTTTGTGTTGATTTTGTATTGAGGAGAATACTGAAGAACTGTAACATACTGTATATCGTATTTACCCAGAAAACTGCTGCACAAAATTTCAGACTAAACTCCTTTTTAAGAGGGTTTGGAAGTAGTGTGCGCACCTTCTGTCCCTTCGAGTGGCTGTAAAAGTCGTCCGGCCAGACGTCTTTGCCAAACATCACGTCGTCGTTGAGGTATATAAACTTCTGGGAGAGCCCCGGGATGCGATGGATGTGGGTCTCTATAGCAGGGGAGCTGAAGGTGGGAAGGTGGCTGTTGTTCAGGAAGATATCCTGCAAGTCAGAGAAAGACATTTGTGCATTAATATAAGAAGTTATGCATATAATTTTCAGTATGTTACCTTATAGGATACTCAAGAAAATCAAATCAGCTTACTAATTTGACTGTGTACAACTTGTGCTCAAATAAATTCAGAATTTTAAGTACTAAATTTACATTTTTAAAGCTTATTAATATAAATATAACACACATTTTTAGCCAATATGACAAAATACACTTGGAAGAAGTTCTGTAATTGTTTTGTTATCTTTCTCTTTATGTATGAGTATGAGAGAAGTCAAAGCTTGAATTTTACCTGATGTGTGACAACCGTAACTCGTGGGTTATCCAGGTTGAGCCAGGAGGGAATCTGCCCGTTAGTGACGATGAAGATGTGTCTCACCCAGGGGGCGTGTCTCTCCACAGAGCGCAGCGAGTAGCGGAGCTCCTCGTTGTCCTCGAATCGGCTGGCTGAGACGTCTTCATCCTGTTTAGACTGAAGAGAAGAGGAAATAATTGATTATATTTAAAGGTCTAAGTGTTGGTTTGAGTCACTCAGACTCAATCGCTTGCTGCACATGAGAGACGGGAGGCACCAGTCGTACCTGTGAGATGGCAGTGAGGTCCCAGAACAAGTAGCCAGGACTGATGGTTAACTCATTCCCATCCAGCGTCAGGTTCTTTTTAGCCTGCTGGGTCAGATCGGTGAAGTCCTGCGGGCTGTTAAGGTGGAGCAGGGCGATGCTGGCCTCCGAGTACAACTCAAACTGAGGGACAAATAGACAAACATACAGTTGGGTGTGAATTGCTTAAAAAGAAAGTTGGGGGACTTGTTAAAGACAAATTTGAGAAAACAATGGTCAAAATCAATGCAACAAAGCCTGAGATATGCTGACTCTTAGACCCTCCCTACCTGGAAGCTGCAAACTCTCAACACAGTAAACCATTAATACATTTACCCTTCTTTAACTGGTTTAAAAAAAAATCTATGTTCAATTAGAGGCAAACTGGTCAGCACTGAATGTTCCCAGAAAACTCCAGAAACAATTGATAGCACAGGAGCAGGGTGTAGTTATCAGATTTGCCGCTGGGTAGCGTATGTTTACAGCTTGGTGACACTAAAATTGGGACTGAAAGGGAGAAGATTCACCACCGTGGAAGAAATCCAGGGGAAAAATAAAAAAGAATCACAGGAGGCTCTGGTGACACAGATGACCACAGGAAACGTTTCCAGGAATGGGAGACGGAGAGTACTTTGAGGGGGATTAAAAAAGTGCTACTGAAAGATTTATAATGTCTGAGTTTTTGGATCATCTTTCATATATTTATTTACAATGTGTCGGCTAATGTTTTTCTTAAGCAAATGATAAACGACTGACTTGGAGTTGAACTTGAGGTGAGATTGGTTTTGTCAGCTGCTGTTTCCAAGGTCGACAACAAACTTTAAAGTCCTTAAAAAGGGACATTTGTACTACAACTACATGACAGCTAACCATCCGCTTAGGGAAGATTGTTTGCTCCAGAAGAGCTAGTATTAGACCTTGCGGTGAGATTGTTTCATCAACAGTTTGCTTCTAGTTGATTTTGCTGGTTTAGACGGATCAACTTGTGCAGTGATCCTTGACTGTATTAATATTTGTTGTCTCCAAACTCAGTCCAAGTGAATCGAACGATAGAATATCTATATTGCGTAATTTTCTCAGACATGACAAAGCTCCTCCAGAGTGAAAGAAGACATCACTCTAATGTTTTTATTTGCTGTTTAGTCCTCCCAAAGCCATATAAACGAACTTTGCAGTGCCCCCTTTAAGTCACCGCAACATGCACTGTGGGAAAATCCTTCGCAGCAGTTTCTCAGATGTTTTCTCAGCTACACGAATTAGAGACTTTAATGCCGTTGGGCAGGAATATTTATAAAGGATAGAGATGACAGGATGAATGTTATTTGGGTTCGACAGTGACCTCCAGCCACAGGGGTCAAACTCAAAGCAGATATGATGTTTGCGTGGAGGCATCGGCCCTGGCTGCTGTAGCCTGGAATCCGAATAGCAAGGAAACGCGCGCACGTGTGTGTGTGTGTGTGTGTGTGTGTGTGTGTGTTTAGATAGGCCAGAGTTCGGAAAATTCTGTGATGTCATCTTCTCCACGGGGGGTCACATGGAGGTGGGCTCTCTGTCTGATCTCGGTGGGGCTATGTGAGGCATTGAGGAGCTCTGTGTGTGTGTATGTGTGTTAACGTGATGCATGTGAGAGAGAGAGAGAGAGAGAGAGAGATATCCCTGGCCTTGCGCCGTTTCAAACCATCTGTCCCTCCTCTCTCATCTCTTAAACTCTAAGCTTCCCTGGAAAAGATTCACCCCCCCCACCCCCACCCCCACCCCCATCCCCCCTCCATCATCATCATCATCCACCACAGACCCCTAAACGTCTCCCATGAGCTCGTGTTCTGCCTTGACTCGTCCGATTTTCTCAGCTACTGTTTTTAGGTGAGGATTAGCCGGGACTTATGAACCCGGCAAGGTCTAGCCAGGAGAAAAGCAAGTCCTGGATCACATTGCCATCTTTATTATAGCTCTGTTTATAGTCCTGATAATGCTCTGACACACGCACACAAAGCAGAGGTGCATGTGGTGGCTTCACACAGCCAGCGGACTGACGCAAACTATTTTATGCACACGGGCTCACACTCGAACCTGTTCATTTACTAGGTCACAATGTCACAAAATCGTTTTACATGCACTGAAACTATCATTTCTATTTATCTATCAGTTGGTAACAATTTTCATTATAGATAGATACAGATTTATTATAGGGTCATAGTTTATTTTTTTTAATTAAGTGAAGATGCCAAATGTTCTCTGGTTGCAGCTTCTCTGTTTTAGATCATTGTAAATTTAATATTTTGGGGTTTGGGCTCTGTGTTTTTACAGTTTTGTGACATTTTATCTAATTCTAATTCAGGGGTCAAGACATTAAACCTGCAGAACTTTTACATATAAAGGAACGTCCGTTATGTTCAAGCCCTTGCCAAATGAGTTCACACAATGCTGATTGAGCCCATCACCGCCAGATAAATCTGTCTGTATTTCACAGTATAAAGAGTTTTTAAGTGTCATGTCTGGCGTGACATTCCCGCGCTGGCCGTTAATCGCGCGGCTCTTCTATACTTTCCAAATGATATCGGACCGAACGGCTCGAATTCTGATAGTGAAACGAGTCATTTTGTGGGGGTTGCGTGGCGCACAAAACAAGTTATCCACCGTTTTACAGCCGCAACAGAAGGTTAAGGCCAGTGGTGTACTGGCCATCATCGGGCATAATGGGACAAATCCGTCTTTACTGGCTCTCTCGGTGTGCCTGTCATTCCAAGTGTACATAAGAGCGCCGCCCTTTACTCTCACTGCCACAAGGGGGAGACAAAAGTTCCACGTAGCAGCTTTAAACATGATTAGATTTTATTGTTTACATCCAACTCACAGATTTTTTTTTGCCCAGTCTTTTATTTGTTGTAATATCAATCATTCATAGTAATGATTCAATTTTTCATATGCAATTTCAAGCACAGTTCCTCAATTCAGTACATTGAGGGGTTTTGTTGCTGCAGCCTCACTTAATCTGATATGACCAGTAGTTTATGGTCGCTGTGTTATGACTATTAGACTTTATGGCTCCTGACCACTTGGGATACTGTTACAGTAGGTTTTTATATTCAGCATAATCCCATAATTATCACTTGTGGTTGTTTTTGTGGTCTCATGTTAACATTTAGCTAGCAACGAACTGCGCAGCATGTCAATATGAACACTTCAGCTGTGATTAACAGCTCTCTGATTTACCGACAGGAAAATGTTGTCCTGGAAGACAGACAGTCTCAAAAAGAGGTGGACGATTAATTAAATGTTAGTGTTTATTTTAATGGGACCCTTTCATGTCTCATCTGCAAAGAGAAAGCTGCTGCAGAAAAACAAAGCAGAACAGAGCAGTATGTCAGGAATGAGGTAGAGTCGAGGGAAAGATGATCTGCACTTTTTCATAATGTATACAGCTGTTTTAATTTATTGTTGAATAAGAACACACTAAGTTAACTGTCCTCCAGGCAGCACCTCAAGTTATTAATCACCGCAGGATTAAAACGTCCCGTGTGAGTTTTACTCTCGACATATTTTAAACCACGATCGCCGTGGACTGTGTGTCACTGCAGAGGCGAAAGAAAATGTAATTACTATAGCGAAATTGAGTTGACACTGTGTGTAAACCAATTAACCGCGTGGTGAGTGATCTCTGTAAGCAGATGGATGGAGATGTTGTAGCAGCGTGACGCAGCGCAGAGGGCGGAGATGAAGCCAGCTTTCATCATCCCGCGTCGCCTGTCGGGTCGAGAGGTGAGGACTAGTGGAGCAGATGTACCGAATTTTAATAATGTGACAGCATGACAGAGTCTTTTAAAAAAAAAATGCAGTGTTGTTTTTCTCTTTGCATAGTTTTAAACTGGTCTGAATCTTGAAATAATGCTGTAAGCCATCTAGTATTCTCTTAATAGACATCTGGGATGTAAATGGGCTGCATTTATATAACGCCTTTCTAACTCAAAGCACTTTACAATACATGTCAACATTCACCAATTCACACACACACATTCATACACTGATGGCAGAACCTGCTCATCAGGATCTAATCTAACGCACACACACACACACCACTGGTGCCGTCATCAGGAGCAACGTGGGGTTCAGTATCTTGCTTAAGAACACTTTGAGATGCAGACTGGAGGAGCCGGGGATCGAACAGCCGATCCTCCGATTAGCGGACGACCCGCTCCACCTCCTGAGCCACATACACCCCGGATGTGAGTGTGACAACCGATCAATCCACATATTAGACTGGCCGAAAAAATATATTGAATTCATCTGATTCCAGACATAACGCAAATGTGATTATTTATCTGTGAATTTCTACAAATTTAACTCCTTTCTCTTCTCTACTCGAGTGAACGTTATCATCCAGAGCTGAAATAATCCATTAGTCAAATCAACAGGGCAACAATTATAAAACAAGAACGATTTTTCAGGCAAAAAATGCAAAAAAATGTGAAGGTTTGCTGCTTCTCTTTGTTTTACACAACAGTAGATTGAATGTCTTTGCTATTTGAAGATCATCTCGGGCTCTGAGAAAGTCTGATGACATTTTTCACTATTTTTTATGACATTTTGTAAAATAAACAATGAATCTAGTAATCAAGAATATAATCGGCAGCTCAGATGATAATCTTGAATGCACTACAGCTCATTTTATTATGTCAACACAACGAGGCAGCCAGCGCCCTGCATATTTGCATATTTGCAATCAGGCGTGTAGAAAAGGTTTATTGTACGGTTTGCCTCACAACTGTGACATTATTGACATTATCCTTTTTCTAATTCTTATTTTTACTCTTAATCTGTTGCTCACAAGCTTTTATTAACACAGTCTTAAGAGTCTTATGACACCCTGCACATGTTGCATAAGTGATATGTGTGCGATACATGACGAAACTTCGGGATCTTGCTTCATGGCGGAGACGAGACATCGCACGGAAACTCACGGGCCTCTCGAACACATAAAAATATATGCTATAATATAAACACATCAGCAGGCTTGTACACAAACACATGAGTGGGGGGCCAGGACTGGACGGGCGACAGCACGGGGCAGATGATAGGGGTTGTGGGGCAGCTTTCATCACCATAGCGCTCGGTCTAACACCAGCTATAAATACCGACCGCCTCTCACTGCTGAACCTCTCCCTCCGCGCTATGCACATCATCCCTCTTTCACAGAATCGGCCCGGCCGCACCGGGAAACACCTTGAAATCCAACCTGTGCGCCGTTTTTTGGCCCACGTACCGAGAATATGCGCGGCCCCCCTAAACGCCAAACACACACACTTTCCATCCTGGTTCGTTGGCTCTCAGCTGGAGCTTCATATGTCCGTGTATCATCTCTACTCCCGACACTTCTTCCAGCCTGCTCCCCTTATAAAATATCAAAACTTATGACTCCATCGCCTGAGGACGCGGAACAGGTAAGACCGGGTGTAAATAACCATGTGAGATGACAGGGTGTGTCCGAGAGTGCAGGGAAGGTCAGTAAAAGCCTGATGACCTTTTTCAGCGTGCTGGCTGGCGCCGCGCCACTCCAAACAGTTGTTCTAATGTTAACCCCCGCAATGCCAGCTTAGGTTACAGCCCCGAATACCGCCGGTTATTATCACATGACCGACTATGCTACACCGCGGCGAAACCTGGGCGCAAATGCAGGGAATGATGGGACAACTGGGCTCGATGATGACATGTAGGTCAAGCATTGTTAACCTACATATCATCACATACGGTGATTTGGACTCTACTGAGGTTCATAGTAGCTGCTTCTTCACCCGCTTCTGCTCACAAACAGTTAAATTTGTAACTATTATATACAGTATGTGCAGTCTAGTGTCAATAATGAAGGTAAATACAAGAGAAAAAGGAAAAGATGACAGATCTTCAAGGCAGAGGGGAGAAGTTAAAAGAGTAATTAGCATGTCAATCATGCCTGAGGTCATCTTCATGTCTTGGTAGAAAGTGTAACAGGTACCGAAGCTTTTTGGAAGAAGGTGATATGTCGTATTTCACGTGTTGTTGGTTATGATTTTGCTGGGTATGTTTCTTTGTGTATGAAAGAAAAGTGCTGTATTTTTTTTTTTCTGCTTGCAAAACAGAAAAAAAGCTTGCTGTGTTCTGGGAAAACCCACAAAACTGACTCTAATAAGACAGCAGTTATATGGATAAATGTATGTATTTATTTATTTATCTCCTTGCTTAACCTAAGGATGGTTTATTTATAAATCCAGGAAAAATAACACCACTGAGGATTTGCCAAACATGGACTGTATCCATTTAAAATACAAAGACTACAGTGACTAATATAGTCCTGAACTGACAAACATCATATATGGACAAACTGTTAACCAATAAAAATGTGCTTATTTATTCAGTTATTTTTAACTAATTTTGCCGTTTCCTCTGAATTTTCTATTTTTTGCTTTTTCTGATTTTTTTTACTGTCATTTATTCTCATATATTTACTTTTTTTCACACCCCCTGAGTCATAAATTAGTTGCATTTATATCAACTGCTTTTTTTTTTTTACTTGGGAAACAAATAACAACAATATAACGAATATCAAAATATCAAAAACACAAAGTGCATGTTTCTTTTCATAAACCTCTCTCACTAGTTTCTGGTTTGCAGAAGAAAAAAGAAAATAAACTTGTTGGATTTGACCGACATGTTCACTTCATGAGCGTCATCGGCTTCTTTTTCCTTCCTCGTCATAACATCATCTCGTATTTTACAGGCTGTTTTGCTAATTGACATCTTAATAACTTTTTCTAGCATCAGATCACTCTCACTTCTTTATAGTTCTCATATAAATCAGGGTCATGGACCTTTTTTTTTTTTTTTTTTTTTTTACAGCAGACAGACAGCTCGACTTATAAAAGCAGTAAAAGCACAGGTGTTACTAATGACATTAACGATGGCTCAGTCTCAGCAATCACTGCAATTCAGTGCAACAGCCAATGATGTTATTAGTTACAACTGTATCTGACAAGTTAAAATGTCTGCTATGAATCACTGCATTTATATTTATATAAAAAAAAAATCATTGTTATATTATGTTATAAAAACATTGGCTGCAGTTTTTTTTAAAGGGGTTTTTAAGGCCCCTTAAGGAGCCACAGATACTGTAAACCTTTTGTGCAACACCTCTGTTTTGCAGGCTGTTACAAAAGCCCTAAAGATCTAAATCATCTCCCCTTTCTTCTAATCGGCCATGTGAGTGTATTATCAGACGGGACAGACGGTTGACTCATGCCCGGCCCTTCCTGTGTGTCTGGTGGTGTGACGGGGTGACGCAGCTCCAGGCTGCACAGCTTTGTTTTCTTTGATTATTTCATAGTAATCCGCACTCGTTAGTGGCATTCCTCCCTCTCAAAATATAAAGAGTTCTGATTAGAGAAAATTATTAGATAGGCCGACCGTCAGCCGCCGAGCTAAACAAGGGCCCCTTTATCCACATCACAACATAACTGTTTAAAATAGAAAAAGCCCTTATTTAGCAGGACGGAGCAACCTCCGCTCCAAGGAGGAGCTGACTTGTGTGACTTTCTTAGATTACAATCCTATGATATATAAAAAGATCAAAACCTTAATTTGTGAACACACAAATATATCCAGTATACAGTAGGGACCACTTTCCTATTCCAGTGAATGGGAAAGTGGTCTCAGACTTTTGGACCCTGCTGTATGTCCTGTAGTAATAATGATGTAGCCACATCCATCAGCACTGCGTGTTAGGACGCTCTGAGGGTGACATCTTGTGGCCAAGTCAGTTATGTGAAAGCTGCCGTTTATGTCGTTGCTGTGATGTGTGATGACACCGTTTCCAAAAAACATTGAAGAAATAATAATACTCATTGTCTGCATCAAGTAAGTAACAATTCATAAAACAAAGCTAAAAGAGTTGAGTGTTTATATTTATTATGTGTGCAACTCTGCCACCTGCTGTTTTAAAAACAACTTAAAAACACAGCCCTTATCAGACACTTGATAAAAACTAATTTTTAACATTTTCCCAGATTAACTTTAGGAAGAAAAATGCATCAAAAGATATCTTTCACTGATATTATTCATCAATTAATCAATGACTTTTTTTATACATTTTAGTGTGTTCCTAAGTTGCATTTGATGTAAAATATAAGAGCCAAAAACGGCTTTTAAGTAAAAGTTTGACACAACGGATGAACCTCTGCGATTTTAACGAACCCACAAGATTCAGTGCAAGAACCGACACATCGTAGTGTCTCCACCTCATATAAAGGGCAGAAGATGTTGTTTGGCACTGGAAATCTTTAAAAGGGATGTTGCAGAGGCAGGAGTAAGTGCAAAAAATGTGATGTTTGTTATCAAAGAGCTACACTGATACGAAGCTTTCAAAGCATATAGAGCAACACTGATGTAGAATTTCTGTTCCTGCGGACAATCACAGTTTTCTATGCACAGCCATGAATGCACCAAACTACGCAGAACAGTTTTATCCTTCCTATCTCAACTTAACAGAGCTTTCTGACTCACTGCTTAGAGCCCCTAATGATGCACACCTGCTGTCACTATCGCTGATAAGATCTGCCTACCACCACAAAAAAAATGAAAAAAAAAACAAAACAAAAAACCACATCACAAAAATAACAAACTAGTCAACTGAAACCTGTATTCTGTTATCTGTGTAATGTGGCTGATAAATTAACATATTAACAGAAACGTTAAGACGCAAAAAAAACATACCAGTATTGTTGGGAAATAGATCTATGTGAAAAGGAAGAGGTGCAACCTTTTCACACATACTTAATGCTAAAATTTACAATGAATGAAAAATAGTTCCTCTAATTAACAACGAATCTCTTCACCATCACAGCGGTTAAAGGTTTATTCTCACCAGTGACAATTTAAGCAAAAATACAAGCTTTGAACTTGATTCTTATTGCTGAAAAAAGAATAATAATAATAAAAAAAATGTTTACCTGTTTGATCTTATTGGTTATGACAGAAGGCAGTTTGACTCTCAGCTGCTCCGTCTCCTTGAAGGATGCTGGGAAGCCGCTCAGATAGGCCAACGCCTGCATGCGGATCAGACCTGGAGCCTCTTTATCTGTCGTCTGGAAAGCACACAAACAAAGAAGTACAATTAACACCTGATGTTTAAACACCACGGTCTCTTTCTTTCATGATTCATTTATTGATTGAGTATAATGTGCACTGAAGGGTTAACGTGACAGTTATAAACTCACCAAGTAACATCTGGACACTGTGAATTTCTGGTCTTCTCTGGACACATCTGTATAGGCTTTTTCAGCTGTAAAAATCAATTCATAAAGCATTTTTTTATGCATGTAGATGTTTCATTTTTGACCTGTTCCAACATGTGCATAAAGCAGCAGTATAGAGTGAACCTTAAAGGTTTAACACTTGTGAATGCAGACTTTCTGATGTCATTAAACAGGCTGAATGGAAAATGTGAGTGGACTACAATGAATGAATGATACTTTGTCAACAGCTAACATCACACTGTTCCTGGGCAAGATGCTGAACAAGTAAGTGTTGCAGCAGACAAGCAACTCCCAGTTGTGAACAACTACAGATGTGAATACTTTTCTAATTCCCCCAACATCCCCTCTGCAAATAAAAATGTGCTCTTGGTCAACTTGCCTGCTTACAGATCCCCTCTAGAAAATGTTTTAGGACGTATAAAGATCCTCTACTTGGAAAAATAAATTGTGTTCGACACGTTTTTTCCCCACCAAAAAAAAAGTTCAGTTACTGTAAATGTTAAAAATCCTTAAAATGACATCTAATCCTTCTCCCACATTAAAAAAAATCCAGAATCTATGAATATGAAGTATTTTTCATGTCAGAAGTTTAACTGCCGGGTACAAGATGTCTCCTACTTCCCTGAGAAGTCCATTCTCAGTGTTTGTGTACTACAGGCTGCAAGTTTCCACATTACATTCTTGTGTAAGTTGCATACCGGACCACCATGTGCTCCAAACTGGGTGTGATGTCACAAATCATGCTTGTAGGTACACGTCTTAAGACAGAGAGAAACGTTCCACTTTCAGCAGATAAATGTGAAAACAGCCTTCTGATGTGAAACACTAACCTGACCCGCCAGATGGTTTTGTTACACAGAACCATCTGAGAAAGCGTCCTTGGAAACTGTTTGGAAAACACTTTCAAATAAATACTTGGCAGGTGATTGGTTGAACCGTCTGTCTATCATGTACTAACTTCTTGATGTCGCCACCGTTGGTTCGACTACAGGCGCATAACTAGAAGCCTGACGAGACAGTTTCTTGCGTGACCTTGCGAATCCAGCTGCCTCGCACGGAAAGTGAAACTCAACACATACATCATTCTGCACGGTGAAGCTCAAACATCAAACTGGAGGAACAAGAAGTAAAACATCTGACTGGAGGGTGACTTTAAATATAGTTCAACGCCACAGGATTGGGAATATTTTAAGATAATGAGCCTCAGAGGAGACAGAAAAGAACCATCAAATTAGTTCACTTGCAATACTGAAGTCATGCAAACCATCAACACCAGATGGCTTAAGATAATAATAGTAAAAAATAATATGCAAACAAGTCAACAACGAGGCTGTTATTATGTTCTGACAGCTCGCATACGTGGGTTATTTTCCTACTCTGCTGATATTGCAGTACACCGCTGGTTTGTACAGGAACATAAACCCAAGTGACGTTTCTTGAAAAACCACAGTGTTGCACTGCGGCTGTGCTGTCAGTCCACTTTGCTGGTTCCTTGAAAACAACTGAAGGTGTTTTGAATGGTTAATTATTTTTGTCACGTTCGACACTTTGCACACTGATGAAGCAGAAATATTAAGCCGCTTTAGGGATTTAAAGTGGCTGTTTTAATTGTGTTTGGTCGTCCAACCCGCACTCACGTTTTCACTCTACTAATCATTAATGCTGCTACTGTTACTGGTGATGCAGATTTCTCCCCCACCGCTGCCACACCCTCCTATTCTGGTTACTTATTCATCATAGTTCAAATACCATCTTTTGCACTGTAAATAATGTTTCATGTCTCGGTGATAATCTGCCTGCTGGGTTCAGATCACACTCCTCATGATTTTTATTGCTTTCCAAGCAGAATCTCTTCCATCTCTCTGCTTGGAATCGTTGTTTGTTTTTTTGGAGCATCCTTTTCCTGCCAAATTATATCTCTGATTGTTGCCGGAAACGCTTTGATCCAGTCTGATGATTTAACACAAACTCTCTGCGTTCTTTTGTGCGGCTTTACCGTCGGCCTGCGAATGGAAGACGACCACGGACACGGTGGTGGACGGGTGGAAGGGTCTGTTCATCAGCAGCAGCTCCTTGGCCGCGGAGAATGAGGGAGAGAGCGACGGCAGCTCTTTGATTGTAACGTTGGCCGGCAGAGCGGGATCCAGGGCCAGCATGGGCGCTATGATGCAGTGGGACAGCAGGCATTCTGGCTTCACACTGACAACGACAACAAAAAAAAAAACAAAAAAACACTCAAACGGCCATGTCCTCTAACTTTGTGGTTTTGCACTAAATACTTAAACATAGGAATGATATTAGTCAAGTTCACACATTCAGCAAACAGTTTCCTTTTGCGGAAAATGTTGCACCAAGCACCTCTGCTCAGATGGGTTTTTAATCTTAACAAAAAGGAGGAGGGAGACGATAAGTAAGGGGCCCCTTTGTCAACATTTTGGTGGTTAACACACAGGAAATATCACCCCTGAAGTCTAATCTCCACTGTGGTTAAACATGCTGCCTGAGCTCTACTGTCAGCAATTTTTTATCAGTAAAGGGAAATGTAAGATTTCTTTTCAGGCCACAACATGCATTTCTTTTACAATTGTATTAGATTCAGATTGTATCATGTCTTAATATCCTAGTGCCTTTACTTTCTGGAAAACAAATCCACGACTGATGTCCTACACTTCTGAATGATGCCTTCGTGTCATATAACCCACCCCAACATCCGGTTTCAACATCAAAATCAGTAACCAACGTCCTCTCACGATGCTGCTTCATTGTGACTTTAACAGTTAGTTCTCTGGGTTTCAACAGTTTGAGGACGTACTTGCAGTTAGAGGCTACACTCAAGTACAAGGGTTGGGCAATATGATAATGACAGTCCACTGTGAAACCCTATAAATTAGTCAACGTGTTGAAATTTTTATTGCAGTTTATACATCCCTTTGTAATCTCTGGTTGAGTTAATGGGTAAAAATGCAAATCACTCAGCAGGAAATATTTATTTCAGTGTTAGATTTGCATGCGCTTTTTTGATTCGTTGGGTATTTTATTTGCTGGATTTGTAAAAAAACAGACATTCAATGTGTTTATTTTATTCTTAATATTAACTGCTTCACTAAATATATATACTGTATAACTATTACAATATAAAATTAGGATTAGAGGGTTTTATCCATCTAATTTAGTGACCATCACACTCACCTGTCTTTTGGCACTTCAGTTGTCTCACTCGCATTTTTCCCCAGGCGCTCCCTGTGTGCAACAAACCAGTGAATTTCTATTATTTTTTAATCATATATTAAAAAACAGAATATCTGCACTTTTTTTTCTTTATTTTTGGCCATGCTAACAGCTGAGAGAGTTCAGAGATTATAACAACACAACTTTCTACTCATAATAAGTGTTACTGTTATGCAATGATTCCTTCTTCCTCTGTCTAAACAAACCAATCACTGTGAGAGTGATAATGCTTCAGCTAAAGCCTGTATGCTAATTCTAGCTGCAGTCACTTGAGTGTGTTTGCACTCTGTGGCCAGTTTTCTGCAGCAAAATAAAAGGCTTATTTTTAGGTGCGTGTTACAGCCTACACTAATTCTACCTAACCATAGAGCGCCACTGCACCCCGACAATAACACGCAGACTGTAGAGCCACAGCTACCTCAGAGCTTTTTGTTCCTCCTCCAGTTGCTCTTTGACTGCCTTCAGCTCCTTCAGCAGAGCCATGTCTGTGCCGTTCACCCATGTGTACACCACATCAATAGGCATGGGCAGACAGAGCCTGCAAGAGAGAGAGAAAACACTCATATCACTCAGACAGTCATCAAACTGCAACGCCTGTGACCCCGTTTCGGCTACCCACCCTAACACCCCCCCACCCCCCCGGCGCACACTTTCCTTCTCTGGTGAATGTGAATAGAAAAGACTGGCGAGTCTGAATTAGTTTTTGTTCATGCATGGTTACACCTTGTCCAGCTCTTTCAGATTTCTCTCAAGGGAAGGGTACACGCAGTCTTGTGTGGAATGAAGGAGGTTTTTTGCAGGGTGGGATAGGAGTTTGCATACCTTTTTCACATTAATATCTGTGAATATGATGACATTTTTTCCCTTCTGAACACCAACCAAGAAAATTTTGCATGCTACTGTAGGTGAAGCGATAAAAATATAGTTGGTGGAGGTCCAAGACACCATCCTTTAGGACATTTGTCTTCTTCTCACCTGCTTTGGAATGATTTCCCACCAACGTTGTCTCTGTAGGAGTCAAACAGCACATGATACTGGTCCCGACTCCACTCCACCACCACCTGTATGGAGAGAAGATATGATACAATCACCTGGGACACATGGCCCAAATATCACTCACAACCTACAGGCCAGACTACATTCAAAACATGGCAGTTCCCTTGTCCATCTTCACATGTGCATACTGTACCTTGATTTTAAGACTTATGGTTAGTCTTTAGGAGCTACTCTTCAATTGAACAAATATCCAAATAGAATATAACAAATAATAATAAATCTTCCTCCAGAAAAAGGATTAACTTACAACGTGGAGGGCTGCAAGTAAGCAAGCCACGAGAATTAAGTATATTAACATGAATTCGAAGATTTTAATTTAAATAAAATGCACTTAAGTGATTCATGACTGTGCCGAATTTGCCAGAAGACGCTATAGATTAGTAATCTGTGCCAATCAGAGATTTACAACGGACACAGAGGTATTGATAAGCGAAGTTGTTTTAAAAAGTCGATTTTTTTGAGTGCAATCTGGTGAGTCTCGATGCAAGAAAAAACGTGGCTTAACCCGGAGCAAGTTGCGTGTGACTGTTAAGTTGAGAGGAAAAAAACAGAAGTGTCTCACCTCTCCAAACTGGAAAGCAGAAACTATCATGAGGACGAGCCCTCCAAAGCAGAGGTAGAGTCCATATCTGTGGGACAGACAGGTGTACGTCTGCCTCTGTAACAGCTTCAGCACCGAGTTGACGACTACCATGGCTCTCCTCGGCGAAGCATAGCGCTGCATTCATTCAAAAAAAAACAAAACGCGAAAAAACAACGCAGGTTAACGCACTAAAACAAAGAAAGTAAACATCACAGGCGACCAGGATCTGTCAGCTGACCCGCCAGCGACACTGCATGACACATGACAACCATCGACCATACATTTCACGCTTCCTCGGCCGCGGTGACGTCGACTCGGTGACGTGAGCTCGTTGTCGCCCTCTGGCGGCGAGGAGGCTGTGATGCGTTCACGCCCCCCGCCATGGATGGTGCAACACTTGGATCACTCTGACCCTTTTATCAACTCTGTGAGACCTGTAATTTAATTTTTATATTATTTTATGATATGTATGTATTATTATTATTCATTACACTTATTACAATATTTCTTTTTCACGGCTCTATGGACGGCAGTAACCACTGAATCTAAATTTCATCTATGGTCTTTTCATTAAGGCAAATAATCTTTCTTTTAATTTGACAAGTTTGCATTATTAATTTCTAGTTGACATTGTGGGTGTATGTGATGTGCTATTGTGTATAGCTTTGTATTTTGTATAATGTGTTCTGTGTGTTTTTTGCTTTGTACTGTTTGTTGTTGTGCTGATATATGTTTTAATTGTAAGGGACTGCAGATGAAAATCAGTTTGAAGCTAATTCTGGTACAGTGCATCATTTATGTTAAAAACTGTACACTGCCCCGATAAATAAATACAATCTTCTCATAATGTTGGTCCACCACTTTGGTCATTTAATTTCATTCATTCATGCAAACATTTTTTTTATACAGGTAGGCCATTGACAGCAAGCTCTCTTTTACAAGGACGCCCTCATTACAATACAAATATAAAATATAAGAAACAATAATCATAATCTGAAAATAAAAACGCAAATATGAACAGGTAAGCAATAAGCAGTATAATACATAAGAAACAATAAAAGCAATAAAACACATGATATGAAACCATATTAAGGCAATAAAAAGCAATATATGCCCATAAAAGTTAAAGCTCAGTTAAAACACATGCATTTGAACTGCCCTGTGTCAGCTAAAAGTGATTTAAAATGATTAAAAGGAATTAGCTCGTCTAATTTTACTATCTTCTGCAAGTTGTTCCACTTGTGTGGAGCGTAACATTTAAAAGCCAGTTTCCCAGTCTCGGAGCAAACATGTTGATTTTCTAGGAGCAAATAGTCTTGGGACCTAGTGCAGTGTGAAATTGAACTATTAGCATAGACATGTAAGGTACCCAGGATGTTTGCCAAGGAGAGCTTCGTATAAAAATAGAGCGCAGTGCTGTTCTCTTCTCACTGCCAACGAACGCCACCCAACTTTCTGATACAGAATACAGACTGGAAGATCCTAGAAACTATAAAGTGGATTGACGTGACATTTTGTAAACACGTTCATGTTCTCCAGTGGAAGCATCCTACTGACTATAGTGATCCCCTGACTCTACCTCTAGCACCACCATGAGGTTCACTTTTTTTTTTAAAGTACTTTATTGATCCACAAGGGGAAACTGATCCTCTGCATTTGACCCATTCACACAAACACGCACTAGGTGACCAACTCCAGTTCTTTTAGCAGAGACTTGGACAGGGGCGCTGACGGGAGTATTAACCCTTTGTTTATATGTATATATATATTTAAAATTTTATCAGTTTATAGTGCAACACAAGTGAAAAACATGAAAACAACAAAAAAAAAAACCCATATGACACAGCACAAGACAAGAGGGGAACTAGACTCAAACAAATGGAAACAAACGAAAAGACAGAAAGAAAAAAAGGCATGACGTTTGGCTCAGATTTTCTTATTGTAGTACGCATGTGTTTATGTAGGTGTGTGTGTGTGTGTGTGTGTGTGTGTGTGTCGGTGGGTTTTCTGTGTGACAGGTATAGAGGGTAGAGCTACAATGCTCTTGGAGGGCGTCTCTGGTTGGACTCTGAGGACAAAAAGCCGCTGGGGTGGATCAGGTCAGGACAGCTGGGTCAGGGCAGAATTTTATGTATATATAATATAGTGCCACCATCATGTTTATTTATTTAATTATTTAATTGGCAGATGTTACAGTGTTATTTGAGCTCAATCTTTGAGTAAGAGATTAAGGCCCTTTAAAGTGTCTTCACCCAAGGACCCGTCATCTTATAATTCATCAATGTGTCCTTGTATGTATGTCTGTATGTAAGTCCTATCAACACCTGAAATATTAAACAACTTTTTGACAACAAAACCAAATGTGTTCTTTACCAAAAGTATTTTTGTGGCAGCAAAAAAGCAGAAATATTGGCCTTTAACTTTGTGCGTGATCAACAGAAAGGGAAAGAAACTACTTACATTAGCTTTGTTTGAAAACATGCTCAGCATCATCATGTGACCTACATACCGGACTTCGGTCATAAAACTACTTACATTAGCTTTGTTTGAAAACATGCTCAGCATCATCATGTGACCTACATACAGGACTTCGGTCATGGGACATCAGGTGGTTGCATATAAATGTGAGTCTCTGCTTAAGGATGGCGTCTTGGCTTTATTAGAATTGAGAAAAAAGGGTACAAATAGGCTTGTAAGAGTATCAAAGAGGAGACTGACAGCCACATTTGACCTCTTTTTGCTCCTTAAGGTTTACAATAAGTGTCTCCATTCTGGGTTGTCTGACAGTTTGCCAGAATTTCTCCATTTCCTCTTCTGATACCAGGGAGGCCGCTGTATTTTTTTTTTTTTTTACTATGCCAGTAGTTCTCTGCTGATTCAAGAGTCCACCAGGCATACCGAGCCTAAGAAAAGACCTTTTCAACCAACAGTTTCTTAAAGTTGCCGCCAAGTAAGGCACTGGCAAGCTTCGAATAGTCACATTGAAATGGCTCTACTTGAGGACTCAGCCTCCCTCAGAATGCAGAAAAGCTTCTTCAAAAGCTGAAAGACTTCTGGACATAAGCCTCCACCAGATGTTCCAGGTTCATCCTCAACATCATGTGGCCTTTTGATGCACCCCAGCTCCAGAAATGCACGTTTACCCAAGTATTCAAAACATGCTGCAAGAGATCCAAGTCTGGATTATAAACTGGGTAAAGTGAAAATTTGTTTGGAGATGTGTACCACTAAAGCATGATAGGTCTGCTTCTTTACCTAATCCTGAGTCTCTGTCATTGTTTCGGTCATTATGATGACATGGTGCATAATCCATAATTCCACAAACTAGTGTTTTGGTTGGTTTCTGGGTCTTTGGGCAAAATATAATGGGAGGAAAGAAGGGGGCCCACATCTTATTTTTGCCCTTAGCAAGTTAATCCTGCACAGATCATCGATATTTAGACTAAACTGCTTTGGTACCAAACACTGATGAGCTGCCTCATGTCTAAACACGGTGTCACCAGGTGAACCCATCTTCAATACCCCCAGTCAGAGGCCACATATTCTCAATCTGGGATGATACCCAACAAAGTTCAAGAGCTGAAACTGTTTGCAGAAGCCTGACTACATAGTTTAGTTATATGAAGTTGGTAACACTCGACCTCCTTCACATGCTTCAGCTCCTTCACCACCAGAGAGCAGTGATGGAAGACGTATTGAGTATATCAGCAATACCACAATGTAAAGCCTTTTACTTCAGTAAAAGTAAAAGGCATGCATTCAAAAGCTTATTTATGTACAGAAAAGTGTATCAGAAGTGCTTAGTATGCAGAAAATTAGCCAACATGACTGTTATATTGGTATATATAAAATATTTGGATTATTAATAGATGCATTAATTAATCAAAGATGGAGATAATTTAACTTTATAAGCTTCTGGGTAGTTTAATCTATAACAATGTATTGTTTTATAAGAATGTAGTTATCTGAAATGAATGTATGTAAAGACACTATAAGTATAGAAACATTATATAAACCATGAGGAGGAAAAGTAAAGTAAGTTTTTACACTGGTGAGAAGTATTTTTTACTCAACTGCTGTACTTAAAGAATTAGAGGAACATGTATTTTACTTGAGTATTACAGTTTTATGCCACTTACTGGAAGGAAATATTGTACTTTTTACTCTACTATGTTAATGTGAAAACAATGAATGTATCTTTTGCAAATAACACATGATTATTTTATAAAATATGATGTATTACTACTGATTGAATAACCCAGCAGTAAATAAAGTTCAGTAAACTACAAAATGCTGTATATTATACATTTAACAATCAGTAATAGTCTAATAATTCAATAACATGACACTACAACACACAGAAATGGACAATTCTTCTTCTAAGACACTTTAAAAATATAATCTTTGATGCTGCAGGACTTTTACTTGTAAGTAGAGGTGGAAGAAGTACTCAGATTGTTTACTTAAGTAAAAGTACCAATACGACAATGTAAATATACACCATTACAAGTAAAAGTCCTGCATTAAAAGTCCTACTTAAGTAAAAGTACTGAAGTATTACCAGCTTGATGTAGTAGATTATTAATACTGAGGCATTAATGTGTAAGCAGCATGTTATTGTTGTAGCTGCTGGAGGTGGAGATAGTTTCAACTACTTTATATACAGTTAGCTAGTTTAGTCCAGTGGTCCCCAACTTAGGGTCACCAGATAAATCTGGGGGGTCGTGAGATGATTAATGGGAGAGGAAAGAAGAAAAAACAAAGTTTTGATACACAAATCTGTTTTCAGTTTTTGGACTTTTCTCTAATCTTTGATTTTTGGTGAAATATTAGATCATTTGAACATTTATTGAAATGAAACCTGTTAACAACTCAACTCAACTGGAAATATTCAAGTACAAGTACCTCAAAATTGTACCTAAGTACAGTACTTGAATACTTAATTACTTTCCAGTGCTGCTTACGGTGCCGCTACTTCCCCCTGTATGAAAAGATTACTGGCAGCAGTGTGTTCGGGGAAGAGAAAGAAAACTTTAAAGGGAAGAAGAAAGACCGCCGGATGATCATCACGGGTGGTTTGATTTGCATGGGCCGGCCCACAGGGAGTCCTTTTGGGGAAGGGGTCACAGTATCTACCGTACATCTGCTTGTGAACAGAGGCCAAGTTCACTCTTGTTCACAAACCATGTGACTGTCGGTTTTAACAGGCTTGATCTCTCACCTCAGAGCAGCGGCAGCAGCAGCAGCAGCAGCAGAAACAGCAGATCTGTTCCTGGACCAACCTTTACACCTTAGCTTATATCTGATCTCTGTGTTATTTACACGCCTGAGAGCGTTTTCTGGACGTTTCGCGTAAAAACTTCTCAAGAGATGTTTTGGTTCATGCAAGGACTATGCTTCTTACCAGTGTTTTTGGTCATCTGGTCCTCCAGCACTTTCATTATTTCCTACCTCATTGCGCTTTTCAGAAAAGATGTCGATATAATCTTCCCCTACATAAGGTAAGTTTTAATACATGTTCTTCAGAAAAGGGGGAGAGAAGTCAGCTATTGTGTGATCTTTAATGAGTTCAATTTGAGGTTTGAGATTTACTTTGATGAAGTCATTACTGTAAACTTTAGTTTCGTTTTCCTTCGTGTTGACTTGGCTGGTACCCAAACTCAATCTGTTATTTTCGGAAACTCAGAATATAGCTTTTCTTCTCACTTCTCTCTTTTAAATTGGACTTATTTTAAGAAGAGGCGACTAAAGCTTGAAATAACGCAAAATTCAAACCTGCATAGACCCGAATAACGGGAAGTCATGACTTACCGTCAACAAATGTCTGCGGTGTGCAGGCTAACATGTCTTTTCCTTTTTTTTTTTTTTGTTGCAGTGATACAGGTGCAAACCCTCCAGAGAGCTGCATTTTTGGCCTGATGACATTCATTTCTGCATATGCAGGTATTTTCACCCCAACATCTACATCCTCAGCTGTTACCTCAGCTGTTACTCTTTTAGGCAACTCTGGGCTCTCCCAAGGGAGGAACCAAATTTCCTAGAGTCACACTTCCCTTTTTCAAGAAAATGAAAGGAGAGTTTACCGGATGCAAGAGGAATTTTCCTTTAAAAAGAGTCAAAAGTTTCAAAAAACTTTGTGGTAAATGTACAATCTGAATTTCTCACAGGAACAGCCACCATCTATGCCAGGTACAAGTATGTGGAGAAGCTGAGTGAGGACACAAGAGCTGTGAGTCCATATCTGAATAAAGCCTCTCTTGTATTGGGATTGTTGTCCTGTTTGGGCATGTGCATTGTGGCTACTTTCCAGGTATGTCTTCACAGATCTTGATCACATTTATATTATAAAAAAAATATTTAGTTTAATGTTTGTTTGCTTTTTTTTACTTTCTGATTGCAGGAAACACAAATGGAAACAACAATGGAAAAGGTTCATCTTACAGGAGCTCTGCTGTTCTTCATCACTGGTGTCACATACATCGTCCTCCAGTCTGTTATATCTTATCATGCCTATCCATACGGGTCGTCCCTGGGTATATGTCGTGCACGTGTGGGTATCGCCACCATTGCTGCTGTGGCGTTTTTCCCCAGTATCCTTTCACACGAGTGAAATCTGTCAAAACACTTGGATTCCTGATGTTTTATGTACTAAAATAACATGCATTATTTTACCAGGAACTTCATGATTTCTCTTGTCAGTATTATCATTAGTGTCATTGACAGTAAGTGCATGTGATGCTGGCTTCCTTAAACGCTGTTAAATACCATTTTCCTTAATGGATGATTCAGCTGTGATCTGTTCATTTTTTGTGACACAAGGCAAAATGCACAGAGACATAGAAGACAAGGTAGGCTGCAGTCTGTCAGTGCTATGTGTTCGTTTAGAGCTGAATCAATTAGTTGATTAATTAGTTAGTTCTATTAACAGAAGAATGATCAGCAACAATTTCAATAACAAGTTTGATTTTTTGTAATTTTTCAAGCAAAAATGCCAAACATCCCTCTCTGTTTTTGCTGTCTTATATGATAGTAAACTGAATATTTTGGGGCGGGGGCGGGGTCGAACCATTGGATGGACAAAACAAGCAATTTGAAGATGTTACCTTGATTTTTTTTTACTGTTTTCGTACAATAACGGGTTCACAGATTTTCAAGTGTGTCTTAAAACAACAGTCAGGTGCCCACATGAACATTGACACAGGTTTTGCTTGATGTAATTGTTCCTCCTGTTCATACTGGCCATTGGAAGATCCCCTCCAAGTGCACTTGCAATATAAGTGGACAGTGTTTTCCTGTTCAGCTGCAGTGGAAGGATCGTAACAGAAAGGGGGAATTTGGCACTAAAAAGAATTTGATATTGACATCATTTGACTAATTTGGACGGCTGAAGTTTCACATTAGCTTCAAATAAACTTTAAAATACATTTTAAGGAGGGCTGTGGATTTTGGCCCCCATCATTTACATTGAAAGTGCATTAAGAAGAATCTCTTAATGTCCAGTATGAACAGGAAGTATGATTGCAGCAAGAAAAATATGTATCAGTTCATTAGGGACAATTGTTGCTGGGCAGATTTGAAAAATTGCGAACCTATCCTTAAAAGATCTCATATCTCACTGCATCTGTGTCCCTCTTGCAGGACTATCCCTTCCATGTAGCCAGTGCCGTATGTGAGTGGATCGTTGCCTTCAGCTTTGTCTGCTTCTTCCTCACATACATCGACGATTTCAAAGTGAGTATCACACCACACAGAGTGATGACTCATCTTTTTTAGCTGGAAGTCTTTCTCATTTTTTCCCCTTCGTATTTCCTACAGCTGTTTACTTTACGAGTGAAAACGGAGTGTGAGGCGTTGTCCTGATCAGTCTGCAACTTGCCAGCAAAACTTGGTACAAAAATTAATATTTTCAGGTTTAAAAATGTGCCATGTTTGTTTTTGGGGAAACTTTTGCACTATTATACTGCACAGCTTTTCTAAGATTATGTGTTTTGTATTACCTGACTGAATTTTTTTAATAGAATAGGTACCTTTTATGTTATTTATACATTTTGTACAGCTGGCTGTCTGTCAGGTGGGTTATTATGGAAAAAGACAACTGACCACAGCCTGTATCTTTATACTTTTTTATACAATCATAAACCATTTTATAAGTCCACATATTGCTGCCTGTGTTCAGTCAAACGTCATTTTGCACTTTGCCCGTGGTTGTTGACACATCAGCGTGACACATCGTGTTAGACCTGTGACCACCAATAAGAGAAGTTTATCACACAGTTGACACATGATTGCTGTGGTTAAAAAAGAAAACCACCCAACTACTGATGACTTTGTCTGTGGTTACATATCAGTCTGATCTGTACGGATGTTTTCTGAGAAGTCAAACTGATACTATGTGAAGGTGCTAATTAATGAAAACCGGAAATGTCTTAAATGTTAATTCAGATGGGATCATTGTTCAAATGCTACCAGTTTCTTACCAGAGGTATTACTTTTTTTTAGCATTTTCCAACTGTGCCCTCTTTGGAGTATTATGTGACAACATATTTGGGAGAAAAACATCTTAAACACTCCAGTCAAGTGTTCTGGTTCTGAATACTGATCCCAGTACAGTCTCTTGGTTCCACAGTGCAGCTAATACAATCTGTTTACAGCCTTTAGACATCTTTTTCAATGGGAATATGGCCATTTAGTTGAACAAATTAGGCTATAAAGGTTTGCTCAGTAAAACTGCCAAATTTAATATTTTTATTTAATAAAATAAACAGGGCTGTTTAGAGTAAAGCAGTTTTTTATGTATTTTTTCAGACAGATAAATTAAGCCTTTTCTCTGAGCCTTAGAGCAATGGCTCCTAACTTTTTTCAACTTGTAACTCCTTAAAGTCCAACTGAAATCCCGTTTAATCATCCCTCTTTGGAGTCAGAAATAATTTCAACATGTGTTTTTTAAATGTATTGTTAATATTTTTGGACTATTATATGAAGAAAGGAAGTGTCTGATGCTTGTTTGATTGACATTAGCTGGCAGGCTACCAGTGCTACACGGTACAGAACGGAGACAAAGTAAACAAACTGCTGTAGCTACAAGTCATGTACAGACAGTGTGTCGCTAACAGGCATTATGAAGAACAATGACCAAACCAGCATTTAAAGGGTCTGAAGTGACATTTTCATGTATGTTTACAGATGAGCTGCAGCTGAGCAGCTTATTAGCTACTTAGCCTGCTAACTGAAGTTAGCGGTGCACTTTTCCCCGGTGAATGTTTACTTGGTGGCTCGTTCAACAAGTTAAGGTGCAGGACAAGATGTGTATTCATATTTGTAATTTAGATAAGAAGGAGAATTTAGCAGAAAAGCTAGTGTGGGTTGTTGTTCAGAGTCTGAGGCTCTCGTGTTGTGTAGCATGATGCGATCAGGCTCAGTGTGACCGCCTGCTCTGCTTGTGACAGAAAGCCACGTTTATTCAAGATTTGATTTGCTGTACTGAATTACGGTCTCCAGCTATGTACTGTAAGTTGATGGCCGAACAGTATTCAATCAAAATAATATAAAAGGGACACAATCATGAAATCAAAGAATTTAAAATATAAATTTCTCCCTTTTGGTTTCTGATTTTTTCTCAAAGGAGAGCACAGGACAAGTGACTTACAGAGCCAATATATGTGCTGTAGTAGACAAAAAAGGCAATTTAATTTCAGACTTTAGACAAATCATTGCCTACTTCCTCATCACAGGTTATAGCTTTAGTGTGGACTTGAGTTTTAAGCAGTTCAACCAAATTACTTTCCCTTCTCAAATTGTGTGATTTATAGGATTTTCAGAGACAAAAGTATGCACTATTTACAAGAAAAAGGAAATTATTTGAGAAATATAGAAAATTTTTGTAACAGAAATATTTTTTATTTTGTTTATTATCTCTTTATTAAGCATGTGACCCCCTATTTAGGGTCATGACCCCCAGGTAGGGAACCACTGCGTCAAAGCATTCTGCTAATTCTGAATACAAAATTAAATTTAATGCTGTACAGACTGTAGAAACCTTCAAATTTGTGATTTTGGGATTAATTAGTAACATTGACATGAGAAAAACTGTGAAATACTGCCTGGCTGGTTCAGGGATTTTAGTTAATTCAAATGTGTTCCTCTCAGCCGTTAAGAAAACTGCATCGTGATGTCTGTTGGTCCATCAGTGGCCAGTACGTTTGGAGCATCACTGTTTATATTTAGTCAAGAATTGGTGATTGAACTCTGCAGAAATTACACAGTATTCTCTGAAAAGAGAAAATCATTTGCTGTAATGTATGCAGTAATGTGGACAGAATGGGAGTCACATGACCAGAGATTAACTTTTTCACTACAGATAATGTATTAACAAGGGAAAAATATTTTTTTAAATCATTTATTTTGTATTGTCTCTGTTTTGCTTGATATTATGTACTGTAGAGATAATGTACACTGCTGAGCTGAATAATAAACATACTCTTTTTTTAAAGCAAATGTTTGAGTGTTTATTACAGGCAAAATCACAGATCCAAAACTCCTCGCTTTTGTAAACAAAGTGCTTTCCAGTACTCTCATCACTTTTTCACAGTCAGTATAGTGTAATATCCATTCATAGAAATCTTATCAAAGATTTTTTTTTGTGCTTAAGCATTCTTGGCACTGTTTCTCTACTTCAGTATTATACATTTGCAGACATGTAGACCAACATAAGAAAATCACCAAAACCTGCAATTTACCTTTTTCTGACGAGTGGTGATTATCATTGATTTATCCCATTAGTGCAAGTGTGCAACACACTGATATTCCTTGCATGAAAACTCAGACAATGAAAAATGTTGTTGGAATAACATTAGCTGTGGAAGGACCTAAAGCAGGACAAGGCAATATATCAAAATGTATTTTTCATCATCTATCATTGCTGGCTGCATCATATAGTTTTCTTATCTGTATGATAAACCTTGACTCATAATTTTGCCGTCTCAGTTACAAATATCAAGTAATAGAGTCCTTGGGCTGAATGTACCTATTTGAGATCACTTTTATGAGAAACTTCTAACTTTCTACACCGCTGAAAACAAGCTAAAACACTGGAAAAGCATGATGCTCCTCCACTGTGACTTGTACTTGTACTAAGACACCAATTTATTACTTTTGTTTGAATATTTCTCATAAGTTAACATAAAAATCATTTCTTTTTGCACATAGTCGCTGTTTCAAAATGGGAAGAAACGGGTATTTCAAGCATTTTGTGAAAGGTCAAAATATGCCAGAATAACGGCAGGTAAAAAAAAAAAAAGCCAATTTAACTTCCAGTTACTTTGCAGTTCAATGTAACATCTTCCTTCCTATCAAAGAACTACTATGATATACTGTATATTGATATTTCTGGGAGATTACTGTGATATTTTTCTCCCTGGCGTTAACACACACACACACAATTACAATGTACATATTCAACATTTAAAATATCCAACATACATTTATTTTCTATTTGGACCCTGTAACAAAAAAAGAGACTTCCAACTGATGAGTGCATCTGTTAAAGGCATTAGACTGTGATAGTAGCGGTGACTAAAGAAAAATAACAACTGAATGATAAGTTTAACAGAATATCTACTTGCTACTGTCACAATCTGCTTGTCATAGAACTAAGAGGATTATTCCCCCCCCTTTTTGAAAAAATACTCCTTTCTCAAAATGCTAATGATGTATCAAAATCGAGGAGGTCACAATTGACCAATAGGTGAAACATTTCAGCTCTTTCACACTGAAATTACAATCACACACGGTAGATTTTCCTGTTTCAGGCGCCTATAATACATCTGCAATGAGTTGCATCCACCAGTCTCGCTGATACTCCTTTATAGGCAGACTGCAGCCTACTTCACCTTGTGAGTACAGGTCTAAAGAAGCTTGGATGGCCTGTACAGGAAGCTTTATGGTGATGAGAACAGAATGGAGATCTCAGTCACTGAAAGAAGATTCACTGTCAGAACTGTTGGCATCGGCATCTTCGTCCTCTGCGCTCCTCATTCCTCCATCAGGCACGGGGGCATCTGGTGTGCTGTAATCAGCAATGAGGAAATTATGATGATTATCACAAACGCAGAATTATTTGGATAAAACAGTAAAGTAACAGTTATAAAACTCACTCAAGCAAGTTGGGATCCAAGTTCTCTTGGGTCATTTTATTCCTTATGGCCTGAACTGGAACACCCTGTAACAGATGAAACATGTTTTAAGATACAGAAAATGCTAAGATGTTCCCTTCCCACCATACTGTATAGGCAGTTGTTACTGATTACGCACCACTTGAACCATTTTCAAGTATCGGGCGTAACGTGGGTCCTTGGCCACTGTCATAACATTCACTGCAGCAGCTTCTGCTTTCTGTGTCGTTGCAGCTTCTGGTGCACTCTGAGTGGGCTGCAACACATGAAACATGCAAATTAATAAGGCAGTGTAGAATAATAAGTTGTTCAGATGGAACTAGATATCACATGCGGTAGCTTATTTTGCCTCTCTGGTGGGTGCTACACTTGTATAGGTGTTACTTATAGAGTGTCTGAGAATTTCAAGTTATTTTCTTGATTTTCTGTCAGGTGTTTATCTGTTGTTGGAGTGTATGTGAACCAGTTACTTGCATTGTGTGTTTGTACATTTTTATACATTTGAAAGTCTTTGCCTCGTTTTATATTACATTTAATACAAATTACAAATCGTTTCTACAAAAAATGAATTAAAAACCCATCCTAGCTTCTGGCTGTTTTGTGGTACAGTGTGGCTGAACAATACTTTATGTTTGTTTGTCTGTGTATCTACCTCTGGGGGCGGCAGGGTCCCCGCTGGTGGACCATCTGCCTGGCTCTGACTGGCAGCGGCTGGCCCTTGCGTCTGAGCAGTCTGCTGCTGACCGACTCCATCTACCGTGACGTCCTCCAGTCCAGGGATGGAGGACAGCTGCTCAGAGCATGACAATATTCCACATATGATATGTTTATGAACACAAAACAACATACAGTATCATAAACTGGAGAAAAAATGATTAGAGAAGAGGCTGAAAAAAACGCACCTTCGCCTCCAAAATGCACAGTGTGGTTTCAATCTGCTGTATGCGAAGGGATATGTTTGCAAGTTTCTGCAAGAAACAAATTCAGGGCATGAAGTAACTGGCAGTGTTTAAGAGAGCAGGAGGATACATACATAAAAGTAAAGAGCAGAAGAACAAACCTCTTCACAAACTGTTGAAAAGCGATTAAGGAACCGAACCGTGTGAACAACAAACTGATTGAGATAAGCAACAATTCTTCTCTGCTGAATAGCAGGAACCTGAAGGAGAAACAGATAAAGATGTTTTAGTCACATTGGTAAGAGAGGAGGAAGAGCCTCGGGTGTCATGTAATGACGAAACTGAGTAATTCACACCATCCAAATAGAGAAGTTTCACCACTGTTTCCTACAACATTAAAAGGCTACCGCAAGCAATAAAGTATCAAGTAGCTGGGTGTTCACCTGAATAATAAACTGGACTGGACGGAAAACACAAATGCACTAGAAAGGACGGAGTTGACTATATCTGCTGAGGAGACTCAGGTCTTTTGGAGTGGAGGGGACATTTTTTTGACTCTGTGGCAGCATCAGACATCTTCTATGGAGTGGTCTGATGGGGCAACAGCATCTCAACTGTGCAGCTCTCTCCTGGGATGCTCCCTTGATCCAGTGGAGGTGGTGGTGGGAGAAAGGAGAATGATGGCTGCGCTATAATACCTGATGGAGAACATCTCTCACCCCATGCAGGACACTCTGAGAGAACTGAGCAGCTCCTTCAGTGACAAACTGCTTCACCAGCGGGGTGTGAGGGAGAGATACCGCAGGTCCTTCCTTCCTGCTGCTGTCAGACTTTACAATCAACTCTGCTCCCAGCAGACCGCACACACCAGAACTGACAATTCACTTATGAGCAATATCAATGTATACTAAACTGTGCAATATCAATATTTTTATGTGAATGCAATAATGTGAATTAAGCCATTAAGTCTGTCTACTTATATTTTTTTTTACTGATTACTTCCTTGTTATATCTTCTTCTTTTTTTTTTACTGATTCTTCTTGTTAGTGCTCTGTAACACTGCAAATTTATCCGCTGTGGGAAGGATCATCTTATCTTAATGAGAAATCAGTTAGAGAAATCAGAATAAGTTGCTGAAATGGAGCTATTACATACAAAATTATACTAAATGCTAAATATTTCAACCACAGATGAACCACCTACAAAATGCGTTGCAAAGTTTTTTTTAACGGCTCTAGGAAGCAATTATTGCTACAAGTAACTGAACAGAACAAATACTGGTACAATGGATGTTAAAGGCAGTGCTTTTACTATTGGACATTCACAGTTTATCTGTGTAATTTAAATTTAAATTCTCTATTTTGTTACAATGGTCGGGCTTGTTTGGTTCAGAGTGTCTTGCATCTAAAAGAGACAACAGGATTCTAACATATGACCATCTTATGAATATGTACTCATACACTGCACATGTGTCTGAAATGCACATATTCATTTGACAGATACAGTACTTTATTCTAATTAATGCAGTTTACATGTAACCCCAACACGAAGACGAAATTAGTTAATTTACTCTATTAAGTATAGTTGAGTTCAGGTTCTTCTTCTGGAGTAGAAGGTAAATCTTTGACCCGTCAGATTTTGTGACGCTGGAGGTTTAGGATCAACTGTGGGCAAAAGACTGATAAGTTGTCCAAATATTGAAAGCTCCACAGACAGAGTAGTAGAGCAGAGTTTCTGCTGTCACAGCTGTCAACATGTGTGACTCTATGTGTTTTCACAGTTTGGATTAACAGCTATCAAAATCTGTGAACTAACTTATACTATAGGCTCACTATTTGATATGTCTGAGCGCTATACTGGTTTTTATTGCTTTGTTTACTGTTTTTATGTACTGCACTATGACCCAGGGGGCGCTGTATTTCATTCCTGCTTTTGCATAACCTGTAAGGAGAAGAATGACAATGAACTTGAACTTGAAGACAGACTGCTCACCTGGACTTTTATTCTATTATTTATTGCATTGTCCAGCACATCTGTTGTATTTCGGTTTTATATTTTGATCATCTTTGCGTACTGTCTGACAACTGCTGTTGTCATATGTATATACTTTATGTATATTACTTAGATAACTTTATTTAGTGTAGATTATTCAGGTATCAATATTTAGTACACAATCTATCATCCATCAGTCTATCTATCTATGTATCTATATTAAAGCTGATATTTGTATTCAGGCCAGACTATTCAATGGGTCACAGACTTTTGTACACCCCAGATGTAAGAAAACACTGTAGGATGTAGTGAAAACAACTCTGTTGCTTAAGAATGGCAACCTTAATATTTTCATCGTGTGTAAAAGTGTTCGCTGTGACACAAAAGAAAGAAAATCATTTGGAAATTAGAGAAATTTAATGGGGACATTGAACTTTTACGCCCCTGGTTGGGAGGCACTGTTGACAGTGATGTTTGCTAAAAAAAAATAATCACATTTTCAGCTGCTTTGGTTAGAGCTACACAGCTTTATTGACTTGTCATTTATATTTGACCTTCTGACTTGCAGAAATACTGTCAACAACTGCCTGTTTCTTCTCATTTCCTCCATAAGCTAATATGCTAGCTGGACACCCACCTTGGTAAGATCAACTCCAGACCCCACAATCGGCAGCCCGTCCTCGTCCATGTTGAATATTCAAGACTAACTGCAGATTATAGTGCAGATTAAAATTTTACAACAAGACTTTTCTGCGCAAAAAAGGCAGAAATTACAGGAGAAGCAGTGAAACGATTCATGTGACTCTGTAGCGTATGATCGCGTCGTGACGTCACCAACGGCTTCCCACGGCGTTAATTTTTTTCCCACCCGCTTTCTGTGAAGACCCGCCCATACTCTGCCTCTGATTGGCTCTATTTCTGACATTAACACGCCTCATGCCTAAATCTAACCAATCAAACCAACAAAGGCAACGAGTAGTAGCTAATCAGAGGCAGAGTAAGGCGGGTCTTCGCGGAATGCGGGTGGGAAAAAAAATAAGGCAGGAAATGCTGGAGGAGAGTTGAGGAAACGGGCGCTTGCGTACCGACAGCGCATGTTAGCCACTAAATCAAACAACAGCATCTTAAATGTATTTTTCAACGCCATAGGAGACATATCGCAGAAATGGAGGTTCTTGAACCAACAGAGAAAATGAACGGTGTGTATTTAAATAATCTGCTCCTGCTGTAATTCAAAACAGTTTGTGTTTGTGTTAGTCAGACTGTTAGCGGGGTCCATCTATTTAAAGGTATCATGAAATGTAAATCTAATCTGTAATAGCTAATCAGACTGGCGACTTTAATTAGATGAATTCAGATTTTAAAGATTAATGTCATGTATTGCAGTTCATTGCTTCTCGAGATCTTTAGCCCAGCTGTAACTGTTAGATACTTTACTAGATCGCAAATTTAAAATGCACATTAAACAGGTTTATCCAGCAAGTACACAGGTTCATAGACTAATAGTTTGTATTTAACACATAGGGCATGACATATAGATTCTTCAGTAATTGTGTCAAAGCTCAGATTTAGCAAATGATGCACTTCATGTTATATCTCCACTGAATGAGATCATTTAAAGAAGACAGAAAATAGTTCATGTGAAATTTGTGTTGTGGAGTTTTAATTAAAAGCTCATTGCTGCCCTCCAAAGATCATCTCTCACATCACACATTTTCTGTTTCAGACCCAAGCTTGCCTCTGTCATCTCTTCGCCTCCTGGTGCCTCCACTGCAGCTGCTGTCTGCCGCCATGTGGCAGCTGGCGAAGCAAAAAGATGTGATGAATTACAATAAGCTTCAGGAGTTTGTGTTCATGGTGACAGAGGCAGTGCCCGGACTTATAAACCACAGACAGAGAGCTCAGCTGATTCTGGGCCTGAGAGCAAGAGTAGGTACAACGTGTGATTTGAAACTCAAGAAAGTGACTGTTTCACACTCAAAGATGTTCATTTTGCTGTTATAATATTGAATTAATTCAATTCTTTCATCTTTCAGTTGATTCTGGAGCTATGCAAAGGCTCCACTCGAGGTTCGGTTGATTCCCAAGTTATCCAAACCCATTTAGAGAAACTCCCCGTAACCTCTGCAAACACAGATGTAAGTACAGGAAAGGAGCACCTGTTAGAAACCAAATAATGATGTGATAAGTCTTCCTTTAATAACATGAATCCTGTGTGTGGTAGTACAGGGATGCAGAGGTGAAAACAACAGAGTCCACTTTCATTGCTCTTGTTCAGAGCCTGCTGAAAGATCCAGTTGAGAGAGCATACTTCTTCCAGGTCAGAAAAATGTGAAGAATTTATCTCTAAGCCTGAGAATACTCTTTAAGCATTAGTCCTGTAGTAAACTGCCACTTTATTCTCTCTTACAGGAGGTATTCCCTGTAGAATATGGCCCACAATACGATGCTGCCCTGCATGTGTTATTATGGGAGCTGCTCTCAAAACTGGAAAAGCTGCTTCCAGTACCAGACCTTAAACAGGTATTCAGTCCGTCCACCCAGATGTTTCAGGTTATTTATTTTACCTGTGCATCAACACGCACCATTTAACCAGGAACTTAATAACAACTGTACTGTGATTACAGACTGCAGCCTGGCTGGGCTCTGCTCCCTCTGCTTTGGAGGAATGTGTTCAATCCACAACTGTAGAGCTGAACTTAATCTTCGAGCACTACAAGAGTTCAGGACTATTGAAAATGCCCTGTAAGTAGAGCTGAAACAATTAGTTGATCGATTAGTTTTCAGTTCAGTTATTCAATATTGGTTCATAAAATTCCAAGACCAATCTTTGCATCTGTGCCTTTTCTCAGCGAATATGTGTACATTTGCACAAAATGCTGTGTGTACACTGTGGTTACTTGTTATAAATGTTATAGTTTTATATACTTGGTTGCCTACGTTTGCCTAATTTAGCTTTTAAGTTGCACAAATTTTTTTAAAAAAAGGTTTAGAAGCTATTTTTCTTCACAAATTACACTATAAAAAACTGAAAAGGAATAGAAAATGACAAAGGTAAATAGGAGGAAAACTATTAATCATAAATCTTATAGTTTTCTCAAAATAGGGCATTACAGCAACATCCATATGACTCTAAAGATCATATAACTAGAGAATGTCAAAGGTAGATAAGACAAAAGTGCCGCTATTAATCATTAATCTTATCAATCTAACCCTAAACTTGTATGATATATGATGGCAATGTGTGTGTTTTATCTTTTTTACAGATGGCCCTTCGTCCACCATAGGTAGCTGCATCATGTCTGCTTTATCAATTCCTCCCTCGCAGAAAACAAACATCTCAGTTGGACTGGAATCGATCCACAACTATGCTAACGTGCTAAACCCTGTCACTTTAGTCAGAGCAGATCAGTACAGCGTCGTGGCCGTCTACACCGAAGTTGAAGTCGGAGCGTCGGAGGTGGATGAAGAAATGATTGAATCAGCTGAAGTGCAAGTCCAGACAGATTTCTATGAAGAAGAGATAGTGGCTGTAAGCGCAGAAATCGCTGGCGGTGAGGAGTCTACCAGCTTGAAGGCAGATGAGACAAGTGAAACTGTGGATGTTGCCAAAGCTCTGGAGACTCTGACAAAAACGTTTGCGTTAAGGAAGGAGAGCCTCGGTCCAGATGTACTGACAGGAAAGACTAATGACTCAAATAATGAATCAACTGTTAATGAGGAGACTGGCTTCGGAAATACAACAAATGAAGAAAAAACACTTGAAGGACTTGAAACAAGCGACCAGACTGATGAGCAAAGAAAAAACATTGTTGAAGAGGTGCAGGAGGATTTCCAACCTGAATGCACAGAGAGTAACATGAACTCTTGCACAGAATTAAAGGATAATAACGAATCCTTCTCTGTCCATGAAGAAATGACGGATGTCTCCAATGAACTCTCTGAAACACAACAGTCTTCCTCCTCAGCTAATGTACGCAGATCCTCTCGTCTGCAAATGAAGACTTCGCCGAGTTGGCAGGAGACGAGTAAATTCAAGAGATGGTCGAAAGAAAACAGCGAAGAACCAAAAATGTACAAAAACTATTTATACTCTAATCCTATCATTGCTACTATTTTAAAAAGTAAATCAACTCATAATGAATTGAACAATGTTGTTATTTCTTTTTGCCACTTTTTTATTGGCAAGAGAGCCAATAAAAAATATTTCCTTATATTTCCTTAACAAAAACTGTTTAGGAAATATATTTACAGTGATATTCCCGGTATTCATGAAGTTCTGCTGGTCGATTCATTTGTAGTTCCATTTCCAGTGTCGCTGTTTTGAGTCTTGAATGTCAATTTTTCAGCATTTTCTTCTTGTTATGCCTCTTGTAGTCTCAAAATATGTGTCAGTTTTTCCATTAAAGGAATAGTTTGATATTTGGGGGGAAAAATAATGGGAGATTAATCCCACCCTGATGTCTGTATGAAATATGAAACTACAGCCAGTAGCTGGTTATCTTAGCTTAGCACAAAGACTGGAAACAGGAGGGAAACAGCTAGACTGGCTCTATCCAAAGCTAACAAAATCTGCCTACCAGAAACGCTAACGCAAAATTATCTAATTATCTCATTTGTTTAATGTCGCAGTAACTTTATGGAGTCACCATGTGGCCAAGAAATAGTCCAGCACATAACCCCCATAAATTGTGGAATAAGTTTAGTTCCCAAAATGTCAAAACAGTTTCTTAAACAGTTTTTGTTACTGTGTCGGCTGAGCTACGTATCTCCAATTCCTCATAAGAGCTTTTTTATTTGCTAACCAATTATCTATGTTTGTTGTAAGACTTTATATATCATTTACCAAAACACATTTTCTGACATCTGCAAAAATGTCAAAAATATATGTGAGTGATCTATGTTTTTATGCCACCAGGAGCAGAGCTGATGTATCAGTTGCCCCCTCTGTGATAGCAATCAAAGGAACTGACAAAGGTATGATGATGTAAAAAACACATAAAAATGTATATTTTATCATTAAACTAAAGAGACGCTCATATTTTATTCACTCCCCTATTTTCAGGTGATTCGGATGAGATGACCTCCATCATCTTCACCTGCTCAAAGTGTCCCTTCCACAACTCCGAGGAAAACAGCCCTCCTCACTTCCACATGCAGAGTGTTCGCACTGAACTATACAGGACTCTTTCGGGAGCTAAATTTACACCGTCTCCTTCCAGCACAGATGAAATTTTTACATCAATTAAACTTTTTCCCAAAGGAAACACAGAACAGAGCAAAGCAGAACAGCCTGATAATCAGAACATCAAGGACAGCAAAGTAAATGTCTCTCAGTCCCACAGCAGACAGAAGGCCCTCACGTGTGAAACATGCGGTAAGACGTTCACCCGTACGTCAGACGTCCGGAGACACCAGCTCACTCACACGGGGGAGAGACCGTTCCACTGCTCACGGTGTGACCGCACCTTCCAGCACTCGTGGGATCTGGCGAAGCACGAGAGCAAACATCACAACGTGGCCATCTCCTTTTCCTGCCAGCTGTGCGGGAGCTCCTTCGCCAACTTGCGCGCGTTAACCGTCCACCATAAGAAGTCTCACTCGCAGGAGAGCCAGCTGCCTCAGATCTGCTCCATCTGCAGCCAGAGCTTCCCCACTCCCTCTGAGCTGCTGGAGCACAGGAAATCCCACGTCACCAGTAAACGCTACATCTGCCAAAAGTGCGGCGAGGGCTTCGATTCCTTGCTGGCGCGCTCCCAGCACCGGCAGATGCATCAAGTGAAGCGTCAGTTCAAGTGCCCGCATTGCGAGAAGACATACACTCGCAGGTCTGATGTGAAGAGACACCTGTCAACCCACACAGGAGAGCGACCTTACCAGTGTAACCAGTGCAGCAAACGGTTTTCGCTCCGCTTCATGCTCATGAAGCACCTCCGCGTTCACACAGGCGAACGGCCTTTCCAGTGCTCCCACTGCCCCAAGAGGTTCACCCTGGTGTCTGTGCTGGCCAGACACGAGAGGATGCACACCGGGGAGAAGCCGTTCCTCTGCTCCCAGTGCGGGAAGGGCTTTTTGTCGCAGGGAGAGCTCTCCAAACACCACAGGTCACACGTGGACGACAGGCCCTACTCCTGCCCTCAGTGCGACAAACGTTTCAAGAGCAAGAAAACCCAGCAAGAGCACATCGTCTCCCACACCGGCGCCCGCCCGTACCCCTGCACCTACTGCGGGAAGGGCTTCACCAAACCGTACGCTCTGACCAGACACAATCTCATCCACACGGGAGAAAGGCCGTTCCCCTGCGGCCACTGTGAGAAGTCGTTCCTCACCCTCAGCGAGGCTCAGCTGCACCAGCGTATTCACACGGGGGAAAGGCCGTATCCCTGCAACATGTGCGAGCTCAAGTTCAAGAGCTCGTCGGAGCTGGCGCGACACAAGCGCAGCCATTCGGGGTTGAAGCCGCTGAAGCCACACTGTGAGCGGTGTATGAAAACATTCACATCCAAAGCAAAACTGAAGAAACACATGGAGACACACAGGGAGGAGGAGGGAGAAGCAGAACAGTCTTTGGACTCTATAGAGCCTGAAGAATCCAGTAATAGAACAAATAACTCAATGGTTAAATTAGTAAAATAGTGGCAAGGAGTATTGTTTCAGGATGCTTGAATTTAGATGTTTAGCTTCATCACATGTATCAAGTTCCAATTATAAGAAAATATGGATAGAAAGGTCATTAAGCAGATCAGGATTCCACAACTACCTGACTTGACATGAAGGTGTCACATGACTTTACATGTTGCCCTTTGGAATAGGAAGGTTTGTCACTGTTACAACAGTTACAGTAAGTTACTCAGCTTTAAACACAAATCATTTTTGACATATGTGTATATATATACATATATATATATATATATACTGTACATACAATTCTCCACTTTGCCTTGAACTTTGCAGCAGAAAATTATAACCATGTTTCAGTAATCAGTTTGTTTTAAATGAAAACCATGGTTGAAAAAAATTAGAAATTAAAATAGTTTTTTTTTTTCACTCTCAAGTACTGTCTGTTCTTTCTCAGTGTTGTCACTATATGCACAGACACTTTCAGGGTTCAAGGGCACTTCAGTGGTCTTCAGAAGCAGAGGTAACAAATCCAAAGTAATCCTGATGATTTCCTGAATTAATGACTATCATCTAGAACATGGATATAGTGTTTGTTTTAAGGTCTAATTTAGACAGGACACTAAGAAATAGTGTGGAATAAGTTCAAAGGGTGGACCATAAAATTCAAGAGTTAATATAATGCTACCTCTGTTTTTGCTGAGGTCATGATTTTAGTGCTTTGGTATTGAATTGTATTATTCTTCAAGGTCGTGGTTTTGAACCAGGGGGTCACAGCCCTCAAGGGGTTACCAGGTTAAATCACCAAGAGTCAAGAGGAAAAATACATTTACGTGAAATGAGTCTCTGGTCATATTCCAAAGAATGAACCTAAATTCCAAGAATAAGTAATTATTATCTGTCATGGAGACTTCCAATCAAGCCCCCTTCCCCTTTCCAAGCATGTAGGAGAATCTATGGTGGCTGCAAAAAACATGAAAGGCCCTCCATAGAGCCAATGTTTATTTTGTCTGTTCTGGGCTACTGTAGAAACATGGCAGTGCAACATGGTAGGCTCTGTGGAAGAGGACCCGCTCCCTATGTGGATATAAGGTAATGGAAACACAATGATTCTTATTTTCAGGTGATTACACACTAATTAAAACATACTTATGAATATTATATTCCATTTCTGCCAATTGATCCCCCTAAATCTTACACACTGGTCCTTTAAATTTAAGAGCTTGTCAAGTTGGGAAACACTGCTAAGCATGTTCCTGTTATTTTGTCCACTCTGCTTTACCATTTTGAAGGTTTTTCTTTCAAAAGGATGCTTCTGCAACCAAAACCAACAGCAAATAGGTTCCTATACAATTCTGCAGTGTAGGTGCCTCTGAAATCTACAACTGTGTGTGTGTCAGTTAATGTATTTTCTTCATTCCTGTCCAGAGTGCACATAAAACTGAATGGCTCACAGAGCTGATGTTTATATAGCAAGAGATTGATTATAAACATCATAAACACAACCTCATTTCCTCTACAGGCCTCCAGCTGGTAAAATCTGTCTGTCTACATCCTGCTCACTGTTGAATTTCTCATACACTAGAGAACAAGGTGCTAAAATATGTGTTACACGCAAAACATGAGCCATTGTGGCAAATTATATTTCATTTTACCTCTTTTTTTTTTAATCCAGGAAAAAAATTCCTTTGTTGTAAAGTAATTTTCTGTAACCCAAACAGAATTTCACACGGTGTATTTCTGTAGTATGATAGCACACTGCAGATCTGCACACCCTTCCTCTTGCCCAGCCAATCTATTTGGGTATTCCCCTTTCTGTCATCATGTCACTATTATGGTTGTCCTCATAAAGAGAGGCATTTGAAAGTGCTTAATTAACTGAGAAGCTTTAATTAGCCATTATCGGGCAGAGGGTTGATGGAGAGGGAATTGCCGATGCCAAGCAGGAATCACCAGGATAAAGATGGCTGCATCATATTACTGGGGACCAACAGTCTGAACGGACAGGTTTTACTGGTTTGACAATGATAATCTATTTTTAGCTGAGTGTATATGTTTCTTAATGTATTTCTAATAATTAGTGAAAAACGAATTTTGCTAGATGAGAGAATACAAAATACAGAAAGTAGTTCAGCATAATGTGGAATGAAATGGTGAATATACATTGAATATGATAAACCATTACATTACTGAGGCTGTGAGAAGAATTTCATACTGTCCTCAGTGGCTTTTGAAGGAGCCTCTAAAGTCAGAAAATAACCCTGATGGCGTCACAGTGATGTCATCAGGGTTATCTGGGCTTGCACACTACAATTTTCAGTGAAAAAGCCAGCCTTACAATCCCAGGAACACAAAGTTTGAAGTTAAACTCAACTCACCCTAAACGTCGTCATATCTGAGCCTCTGTTGCATCAATTTTGACCAAAAAATCTGAACTTCATGAATGTGTAATAAGTTGCTGGAGTCCCGCTTTAAGTCGTAGCACTGTAACTAAAATTCTTTTTCAACGGAGTTGTGGCCAAAATTCATGCTACGTTAAAAATAAACTTCACAGGCATGCTAACAAAAGCACACGTTAAGTTAAGTATGAGGCGCCCTGGTGGCCTAATGGTTAAGGGGCGTACCATATAACCGCAATGTCCATAGCTTGATCCCCAACTGGGGGACCCCTGTTGCAAGCCCCAAATAACAGCAAAAAGCCAAAAAAATAATATTGAAAAACAAAAAAAGGAAAATGTTAGGTACAGCATATTGATGAAAAACTTTATTAGTAATTTAAATGAGACAATTGACATCATCTAAATCCATTAATTAATGTTTTCTTGACTGACTTTGTTTCCTTGCACTGCCTCACTGCAATCAAGACTTTACTAATTGCTAAACGTGTTAAACTCTTTTTTTCATGCTTTAACTTTGGTTGCAGCTCATGTCATGATTATTTAATGTAACAGAAAAAATACTTTAGGTTTGAAACCAAGTTTTCAGGGACTTTAACATTTGTAGTAAGTAAGCAGTGCTTTTAGTGTACATTATGATGACCTGAGGAGGCGACTTTATGTACTAAAAGTGTTTGATTATCCTTCTGTCGCAATGAAATAAGTTGCTTCAAGACTTTAAAGTTTTATTTATTTGACGTTTAAATATGCAACACACATAAAAATCTCTTGACATCTGACTTGCCATAAATCGTTTTTCCAATCTGTCATGTTCTTGTCAGACATTGATCCACACAATGATTTCTACTACTTGTTATTTGTCAATAATCATAAAAATGAAAGAGGAAAGTTTAGATTTAACAAACATAACATTTTGTTTAGACATTGGGATTTTTTGCCGCCACATTTATTTTACAAATGGACCATAGTCAAACTCAAGCAGATGTCTCCTCCAGACCGAGAGAGGGTGTGCATGGGTGAATTCCTGGTCCATCCCACTGCAGTCACCTCTCGCCGTGACCAGAGCGAGGGGCAGCGTCGAGCGAGCAGATGTCGGGATGTGGATGTCAGCCGAGGAATTCACAGTAATGGTGACCATGCAGGTGGAAAGAAGACCCGAAATAAAGAGATAAATCGGCTGGAAACAAGGGGGCTGTGGATGCAGATAACAGCACAACGCGACACCCATCAGTGTGATTTACAGTCCAGCCGGTGTTGGTTGGTGTTGGTGGCGGATTAATAACCAGTCATAAAGAAGAGGGAGGGGGATTGTGTATTGCAGGACAGTGAAGGCTCTGATAGAGGAAAGACGAGAAAGGGGGGAGTGTGTAAAATAGAGAGAGAGGGGACTAGATAAAGCCGGAGCCAGGATCATGAGCTTGGCATTGCCTTACGACTCCCTGTCAGCTCGGCCGAGTCCCAGCAGACGAGCTCAGGATTGGGAACGCGAGCAGCTAACTGTGCGAAGACTGTCCTCTCCGAGGGGTCTCGACCTCCTCACTCCTCCTCCTCTTCCTCGTCGGCCATCAGCAATCCCGGGCTACCTGCTGTCCCCCAGTCAAGAGCAAGAGGAGCATCTTCACCAGCAGCAGCAACGACTATCTTTGTCCGTTTGCTCAGAGGCCTCCCTGGCGCCCCCTGCACCTCCACCTGTGGGCGCTGCCCCACCTTGCTGCCGCCCAGTGGGAATCATGCACCTCCTGCGCCTGGGTCTCTTGGCCTTTAGCTGCCTCTTCTGGGCAGCTGGCTTGGCCCTCTTCACCCTGGGAGTGTGGGCTCAAATTTCTCTGGCGGACTACATGATGCTGTCCGCCAATCGCTACCCCAACGCCCCACTCATCCTGCTGTCCACAGGCGCCGCCGTCACCGCCTGGGGCTTCCTGGGTTGTCTGGGGGTGGCTGCAAACCTACCTTGTGTGCTAAGGGCTTACGGGTTCTTTCAGTTTGCTGCACTTGTAGCAGGTTTGGCAGCTGGACTCTCCGGCCTCTTCTACCGTGAAGACATTGCTGGAGGATTTCGCAGCGGCTTACAGCGAGCGGTGGCCGGCTACACAGAGGATGAAGGCCGTGCCGATGCCCTAGATAGCCTGCAGAGGGCTCTGGAGTGTTGTGGAGCTGAAGGTTGGCGCGATTGGCTCACTTCGGACTGGGCTATCCAACATATGACCTTCCCACCCACCGAGAACGGCACCTCAGTGTCCCTGCCGGACAGCTGTTGCGTGAGGCGTAAGGGCTGCAGGAACCGACCTCTGCCGTCAGACGATAGCGAAGGAGTGGTCGCTGCAGGAATCCATCCACGTGGCTGCTTCCGCAAAGTTTTCAGCTTGGTCAACGACAACGTCTTCCACATTGCTGCCACTGTGTTGGGATTGGCCTTCACCCAGATCGGAGGCATTGCCCTGGCGTGTCTGCTGGCCAACAGGCTGGCACCTAGACAACGTCGACGTGTAGTGGCACATTAATGATTAGTTTAAAAAATGAGGCAAGATACACCAAGGATCGACTTTTGGATTGAGCAATGCCCTTTGAGTGTAATAGAGTTGCAGAGTGGGAGGCGGAGGGGTTTGGGCGTTCATTTTTACATAGACAGTGTCAGATGACAGGCATTTGGAGCACTGCCACGACTTAGATGTGCATGAAATACATCTGTACATATAATTTAAGGGGAAAAACTCCAAGGAGCATGTTGGTAAGAAACATTGAATCATAGAGCTTTCAATTCTGTTGCGTGCAATACTAATGGTGAGACTAAACCTGAAAATACCTCCAGCAGTTTGAATCAATCCACTTTTGGTTTCTGGGTCAACTGTTGATGAAATATGGCACAGTGTTTTCTGATTTTTTCTGAATTTGCTACAGCTGTGATTTGCACCTCTGAGCAGCCTCTTCTGCATAGAAACGTCAGCTGAGGCTCATGGGTATCATAGCGTTTAGAGCCATCTGCCATCAAACAGACAAAAAAATACATGATTCCTCAGAAACAAAGATGAAACCATTAAAACTGATAGTCACGACATAAACCTATAGTATTGTTAAATTGTACTGGAGACATATGTCTTTTCTATATTAAGCAACATTGAGGATATCGTCAAAAGAAAATGTTCAAATGGGCATTTACAGCTGTACAAAAAATGCTTCTGTAATCAGCGTCTCCTCTCACTTAACAGCTCTGTTACACTCAATGTTTGCCTGCTGCACAGATTTGAAAAAAATGCCTCTTTTATTCAGTGATAATAGGAGGAATGGGCGGGGTGGTGGAGGGGGAGTGTGCTGTGTGTGAAATGGGGGAGAGGTCAGACTTGGCAACAGAATTAAAATGAAAACATTAGATAACAGTACTGTGAGGCTTTCCTTCCTGATTTCCTGGCATTTGATTTCTGAAATGTTAAAAAAAGGCATGAATTCATATGCTTCATGTATGGAATGTATATATATGATGATTATGCATAAAAAAAACTATGATTTAGAGTTGAAATACTCTTTAATCCCTTCTCTTTTCAACTTATTTACTACATTTCACCACTGAAAATGCACAAAAAATGTTCACCAGCAGTTTTTCTCATCAAACAATTCAATCTGGCTGTGTTTAACAGATGTTTGCATTATCCATTTTGGGTTTTTTTGCATTACAAGGACTACACTGGGCTATAATGGTGCTTTAGACAAGAGCTTAATAATCACTTATTACTGTCTGTGATATTTTGTGCCATTCATACATCTGACAAGCTCTAATAATGTTTACTGTGTGTTTTGGTGAGCGATGGTAAGATTGACTGCTTTTAAAATGGTTTATTTCAGGTGTCACTGTGTTGTTAGACTTTGTAGCACAAGCCTGAAGCACAAGTTTATCTTAAACCACAACATTTTACGAATGACTTAACTTCAAAAATGCTCACAAGCATTGGCATGACCCAAACATGAAACACTGAGGAGAAGTTTAGACTAGATCAGCATTTTTTTTTTGGCTCTTCTTCGACATCAGATTTTAGAAATTCAAAGCAGAGCAGATTTACTTTCTTGCTAAGAGTTACATAAGAATATTGATACCAATCACATATTTTTTCACTTTTGTTCAATCCATATAAAAAACAAAACAAACATGTGTTAAAGATGTGTGTGTTGACTTAATGTGTTAATTATTGAGCTTTAGATGTGCTGGTAGGCGGATATATTACTTTTGGATCGAGCCACACGCTAGTTTTTCTCCCGTTTCCAGTTTCCCGTTTCTAAGCTAAGCTAAGCTAACTGGTTGTTGGTTTTAGCTTCAGTTAGCATTCAGACATGAGAGTGACATCTTTTTTTTTTTTTTTAAATCCAGCTCTCAGCAAGAAAACAAACAAAAGTGTATTTCCAAGATGTCACAACACTACTTAAACTCTTACATAATGTTCAGGTCCAATTTGACCCATTTTTACAGAAAAAAACACACTAAACACCATTATTATAGACTGAAATTATACGATTTTATGACCCAGAATACTTTTTTTGAGCATTTCAACTTTTTTGTGCAGCTGCACATTTTTACACTTTGTATTTGCACATACTGTAAACATAATTCATACATCATTTATAAATCACCAAAAAAAAATGTTTCTTGACATTCATTGAAATCATTTGCCATGGTCTACTGTTTTATAACATATGACCATAATATACTGTGATTGTGAATATTTTTTCTCCATAAACAAAGTGTAAAACATAAAGAATACGCTTTCTCTGCTCTCTGAAAGCTTAATTTAGGATTAATCACCAGTTTGTTTATGACTGTTGAGGTTTAGATTTGTGATTCAGACATTTGGTATAAAGACTAATTATATCTAATAATGTATTAAGTATGTAAGGGTTCATTTTTCTTCTCATATTGTTGTTATGTGTGTTATGAGATTACCGTATGCACTGACATCATACAAATAGACAAAGACACCTTCCTCCCCGCTACATTATAACACATTTCACCTTTCCATAGGACATTTTTTATTGCTCTTGTAATTGTAATGTATAATATTTATCCCACATACTGTACAGTAATGTTTCATCTATTCTAATAATCATGTACTGTGGAAACAAGCATGACTGAAACTGTATATCTGTCAACAATGAACATCAATAAAAATCTTTCCCTCATTACAGATTATGATATTGATTTGATGCCGGAATATCAAGGTCTGCTGCCCTTGAATATATTAAAAATGGCAACAGCCTTTATGTAATGTAATGTAGTATGTAAGCAATCAAATAACATACAGTACAGCGATGGTAAAGGCACATAATGTCTAATAAACATCTTGTGACTTGCCAGAATCTTGTACAGTTTGAGTTTTAATGAGAGTTTTTCCTCTTTAAACTGAAAATAAGTGAATCATTTATCCCTCAACTTTATAGGTGGCAGATTTGAAGCTGCTGTCTGCATTTTAAAGACCTCAGAAACAAGTCTGGAGCTTTATTTTACGAGAAAGGCCATGCTGGAAGTGTGCCAAAGTACTAAATTCTCTGCAGTAGATGGTGGCGGATCGATCTTTATACTGAGACCTCTGGCCGGGTAAATCTGAAATTATGGCTAACTGAATGACATCTCATTTCTACCACCTGAGACAAAGGTGATTAGATCTGCCCTTGAAGGGAGACAACAGATACAGACGCACTGCTGAGCACGATGACACACAACAGTCTGACCCAGCATTGATTAGTTTATGGAGCAGAAAATCATGAACTATATCCTGTGGTCGAAGTGGGTAATCATATGATATGAGGCAGATTTTCACACATTTGCAGCACAGTTTATCTTAAAACTCACATATATCAATGTTCAGAGACAGAAAAGCGTTGAACCATGGCCTCTAAACAATTTTCATGACCTAATCATGGTATTGATTAACCTACATTATGCTCTGTGCTTGTGGATGATTCCTGTCTGATTACACTGTCCTTGTTTAACCTATTTTTTTCTCGAGCTTGCCACATCCCCACCATCTGTTTCATCACACAAAAGATGAGCTACAAAACACATTCGAGCTACACCTTAAGTCAGGGAAACCACAAAGGGCATTTTGCTCACAATACCTCTGAAAACTATTTTGGGTTGGGCACTTGGGCTGCTTTACTGTGCACTATTTGTTACTGGCACTGTACTAAAACATCTGGTCACCAGAAGGAACACAAAATGACTGCAGAATAGTGCAGAGGAAGTCTCTATCAGATCTGTATGGCCTCAAAAGCTCTCCCCAAAGATAAAGAGAAGAGAACCTGCAATAACATACTAACCTACATTACATAATATATTTAGGTTACAACCTTTGAAACCCCAACCAATTCTTAAAATATCATAGAATCAATTCTCACATTTCTATCTTGAATATATGAAACCTTTAATAACACGTCAAGTGGTTTTGTATATTTAAAACACTGTGGTGTCCCTGAACTTTTCAGGATTCGAAGCTGCTAAAATAAATGTGACTGTGGGCTCTCTGCACAAATGGGTGTGTCATTAAAGCCTATGCAAGCCTCCTGAATCTGATAACAACACGGATACCTCTTATATGGTCACGGTCTTTGGCTGGCAGCTACTTGAGGAATTCATAAACCCACCCTGTGATGATAAATGTCTCAAACCCTGGGAATCTAACAGCTTGGATATGTCTAATTTTGCCCTGTGAGTTTGTCCATTTTTGTTGTTAAGTTAAGAGTGTGCGGCAAGAAAACTAAAGTGTAATTCTGGGGAATTTCATCCACATTGTGTCAGTAGTTGTTTTTACAATATTTAAATGCTTCTAAAATTATGAGACATGGATTTACTGTGGAGGAACGTGTGGGACTCCGCGCTTTATCTCTACTCTCCGCCTCTTTAAGTCTGCCCTTCAGCTGACAACCTTCGGTCCTTTGCAGTTTGCACAGCAGTCTGTGCTCTGCCCCACATTTTTATTTGGCAATTCTCACAACCGCCGCTCGCCCGTCGCTGCGTAAAAGCCGCTGCGCTGCGCTTGGAAATGTAGTTGTTTTGCGCACGCCGGGGTCTCCAAAATGGACCTAAAATCCGAGCTCCTCAAGTCTATCTGGTACGCTTTCACATCGCTGGACGTCGAGAAGTGCGGGAAAGTGTCCAAATCGCAGTTAAAGGTAAGCAGGAATGTATGTAGGCGTTTGAAGATCAGGAAACTGAGACCGAGGGGCGTCCACTGGACAACACAGGAGCAGCTTGTACCTGTGTATTTGACCCATTTTTCCTTTACTTTTAACTTTGCGTTGGTTGAAGTCCAACCAGACTCCATCAGGTTCTATAGCGTCTTTATATTTTGTGAAATACAAGGTTTATGAGCGAATTAGTGTTGCAATTTGAAGAGCAGTTATCACCAAATGTTTGTCAAAGTCAAATATTTGAAAAAGCTTGAAAAATAGTTCTTCCAACAGACACGTAACCTGCTCAGATTGGAGGTGAGGTGGCCAGTTTTAGCTTCAAACTGAAAGCCCAACCTCTCCCTGTGGCTCAGAAGTTTAAATATTGACACAACACCACCACTGTCAGTGTTTTTAGTAAAAGACAAGACAGACATCAGCAAGAAGAGATCTTATTTTGACATCTTTCCCTTCAGTAAATGTTATATTTGTCTCTCTTGTTGCTTTCCGTCCAGTTCCTACACGCCTGACTGAGCCCCCATAGGTGAGAAGAATCCAAGGAAATAGCAGAAAGCTGTCCTGACACGCTTAGTCTCTGAGGAATAGCTGTCTGTGCTTGTATCTGTGTGTGTTTGTGTGTTTGTGGATATTTGAAGAAACATGCGCAGCCTGAAAGTGCAAAGGCCATATTGGAGACTCTCTGCTGACCTTGACATATACACAGAGACATCACACCTTCTATATATCTATAAATATATCTGTGTTTGTACTTCAGGTGCTTTCCCACAACCTATACACAGTGCTCAACATCCCACATGACCCCGTGGCCCTGGAGGAGCACTTCCAGGACGATGATGACGGGCCGGTGTCTAATCATGGCTACATGCCCTACCTCAACAAATATATACTGGATAAGGTACTGTGACTTTCATAAATCACCTCTGCAGCTGTGTCCTTTGTCCCAGTCATCTTGACGCACTTTCCAGGTTTAGATTATGTAAATGAGTGGCAGGAAATGCCAGTAAACAATACATTTATGACCACCGACAAACATATACATGATCTTTAAAGCAGATACTGTTATTAATAATGGATAATGGATAGTACAAATAAAAAATTGATGATTATGACACTTTTTTCTGTCAATGATTCCCCAAACGTGGTTATTTAAGTGTTTGTGACCAAATTGACAAAAATATACATACTGAACCAGGATATTTTACTTTTACTGTAAATTTTCTTACCAAATGTGACAGTCAGTATAAGACAACGTTAACTTTTGAACTGTAAACTGTTCATAACATGTAAGTTGTTTATCTTTATTTATCTTTAACTCAATTGTCCATCCGTCCTTTTTAGAGGTATTTAAGAACCTCTACTGGGCTGTTTTAAGGAGTCTTAAGTTGTCTTAAGGATGTAATATTTTATGTGACTATATGAGAAATTTCATGAATGATTTACACTGCAGTTTTTTTCACTCTGATAGTGTCATGTATTTTTTAGACATATATTTTTGTGATGTCTGCTTTATGTTGTTTGTCTGTTATCATCATTGTTGCTGCCCATCTTGGCCAGGACACTCTTGAAAAGGTTTTCCTGATTTTAATAAAGGTTAAATAAAATAAACAAATATTACATTGATAATAATAATAATAGTAAAAATAACACAAGTTATAAAATACACAGGTATATGCTATGAAAAATAAGGGTCAATAAAAAATGTGGGACCAATATATCTGCAATAATCCAAAATAAAATGATAATACTAATATTATTTAGCCTTTTTAAAACATGAATTTATATGTTTTCGACTTGTTTTTAAAGATTTACATCTTTAGGACTAACATAGAGTTGTTTTTGGTCTTTTCATGGGATTTGTTGGCAATGAGAAAAATAAAGAATATCATCATCCTTACCCTTTGAGTTCCTCTTGTTTCCCGTAACATTCCCCACCTTTATATTACTTAAAACAGTTTTGAAATATTTGTAACATCTACGCACTTAATATCTATCATTCACTGGCTCATGAGCTTTATTGGGAAATATTTCTCAGAAGCAGAGTGTTTTTAGTTAAACCTCACTGGGTGGAGCGTTCCATGAATTGGGGTGAGGGTTAGGAGAAATAAATAATCTCATTGGTTGAGAGATTTATTCATTTGAAGTCACGAGTTTTAATCCAGAGTCATAGAAGTTTCAGTCGTGACAAACGTTTTTGTGCTTGCCAGGTCAAAGAGGGGATGTTCGACAAGGAGAAGTTTGATGACCTGTGCTGGACGATGACCATGAAGAAGAACTACAAGGGGGTACCAAAGGAGGCTCTGCTTTCAGAGAGAGACTGTTTCAAACTCTTCTGTTTATTCAACCTCCTGTCCGAGGACCGCTACCCACTGGTGATGATACCAGAGGAGGTAAAAGACACAGATGTGGACAGATGTGTCTCATTAAGTTGTTTTGAGATTGCAATTTTCTTTTGTGGTTTGATGTTTAAAACAGGATTTTATGGCAGGATGTTGGGAGCGACTAGAAAAAGGATTTAATTGAGACCTGATTGACTAGAGGTCGACTGAGGAGACTCAAAATCCATGATACCTTTTATGTGATGGATTGTTTTCTCCTCTGAGTGAAAAATACAAACAGTTTGACACTATGGAAATACAAAAGGGACATATTTTGAGATAAATAATGTAAATAAGTGCAAAAATTAAGTTCTTCATATTCAATAGGCAGATAAAGATAGATGGGGTTATAAATATCTCAGGAACAGAAGGCAACAGTTCAGTTATCAGTTATATGAGGCACTTTCGTTGTGATTAGATCATTTCCTGAATGAAACATTATCCTTTGTATCAGCGTTTACCAACTTTTTTTGGCTTATGACCATTTAAAATTAAGCTATGTGTGCTCCTGAACCCTATATCAAAGACTCTGGCCTTAGTATGCACAGGAGATGTGAGTAGTTCAGACATAAAGCGGAAGAATCGCGTATTTCACAGGAAGAAAGGAACAATTATCGATAAGTAGTCAGAAAAAAATGACAGAATTATGTGGAAACTCGATTTTTCTTATCACTTAAAATATCTGGTGACATTTAGAGTTTTCTTTGTGACCCCGTGAGAGGACCCGACCCTCAGGTTAGGAACCACTCCTCTTTATAAACCAAGCTGCAACGATTAGGCAATTGACAGAAAATGAATCTGCAACTATTGTGATAATTGATTAATCAGTGCAGTCATTTTTTATGCAAAAATGATGAGAGTCATACATGAGAGCACACTGAAGATCTCTGGACTGTTGCTCAAATGAAACAAGACATTTGAAGGCATCGTCATGGGTTGTGGTAAATTATATCGGACATTTTATACACAAAGCTATTATCGATAAATGCAGAAAATAATCTGCATATTAATCATTAATGACAATAATCATTAGTTGCAGCTCTTCTTGTATCTCAGCAAAGTCTGACTGCTTGACATTTTTTCACAGAAAAAAAAAGCAAGTGCAAGTAAGTAAGTTAATGAGGCTCTTCCTTCCTGCGCTTCCTCCATAATGCTTTTGGTTTCCTGTAGACACAGTCAAAAATAAATCGCTTTTGTCCTGTCAGCACAGTAGCCTACCCCTGATAAGCTATATGTTAGAGAGATACACTGACACAACATGTCAGCATACTGTCAGTATCAGAAAATAACGGTTAATCTCCACACTTATATTTACTGCTGATATTTGTTTAATTGTGGAAGTAAATGTAAAAGTTATAATGTTTTCTTCACTCAGGTGGAGTATCTACTCAAGAAAATCTCCACAGCGATGAGCCAGGAGTGGGATGGGAAGCCCTTGGAGGACTTAATATCCCAAGATGCTGTAGTTCGGGAAGAGGGCATGTCTGTTTGGACCTTCCTGGAGCACATGGGTGCAGGCCGGCTGTTGAGGGTCACCAGCGCTGAGGCCTTCAGTCTGGCGCTGGACGAGGTCTATCTGGAGATGTATCACAATGTCCTGAAGAGGGTGAGACTTTAGTTTGTATCTCCCTGCCTTTTGTAGCCACTCTGTCTGCTTTCTTGTCTTTGTTCTTAAACCCCGTCTCCTGTTCGCAGGGCTACATGTGGAAAAAGGGGCATGTACGCAGGAACTGGACTGAGCGCTGGTTCGTGCTGAGGCCCTCCTCCATGGCTTATTATGTCAGCGAGGACTTGAAAGACAAGAAAGGAGAGATCCAGCTGGATAAGAGCTGTGTCATAGAGGTCAGTGAGGAAATGTAGAGTAAACTTTGCACGTTAATTACTGTATATAGAAGGACGAACGTTATCAGGAATCAGAGACAGGTTTATTGCCAAGTAGGTTTGCACATGCATTGAATTTGTCTTGTTGTTGTGGTGCATAACAATAAAAAAATAGAGGGTGAGAGAAAATACAACTACCACAAAAGACAGGTGATATAAACATATAAATACAATTTTACAATTAAAGAAGTAAACATAGTAAAAATACAGTATATTCTCAGTGAAAAGAGCTGTTGAGTTTAGAAAATATTGTGCAAGATATTGCACAATATTGACAGGATGCTTTGAACATGTTCAATCAAAGTCCTTTGCAGTGTCAGAAATCCCCTAATTCTTGCATTTATGATAAATTATGTAAACAGCAAACTAAACTATGTAAGATGTGCTAAATCTTCTAAATTTTCTAAATCTGCCTGCCTCTTCTTTATGTTTCAGCCTATTGCAGACAGAGAGGGGAAACGCTGTTTGTTTTGTGTGAAAACCCACAACAAAACCTACGAGATGAGTGCTTCTGACCAGAGACAGAAGGTCGAATGGACTCAAGGTGTGTTGGTGTGTATAAGTAGACAAAACACACATTTTAACTGCATTGATACATTATGTGTGTGATCACTTGTGTGTTGTGCTTGTAGGCATTTTAAGATTCCTGTTTATGATGACTGTGGTGATTTATTTATGGATTACAGGCATAAAAACAAAAATCCAAGGGACAATATGTTAAAGTGAAAACATTTATTATTAGTCTTTGGTGCTAAGCGCTCATTGTCAGCTAGTCAGTGTGTTTAGTCCCGTCTGTTCTTTTATCTTGGTTTCAGCACTAGATCAAAGCAAAAGTCTCTTTAAGAAAGGGGATATATCATGCACATTACCAAGTCTATATTTTTATTCTGGGGCTCTACTGGAATATCTTTGCATGGTTTACAATTCAAAAAATCCTTATTTATCTCATACTAGTCCTTTATGCAGACCCTCAGTTCAGCCTCTGTCTGAAACAGGCTGTTTTAGCTCCTGTCTCTTTAAGACCGCCCTCCCGATGAGCCTGCTCTGTTCTGATTGGTCAGCTTCCAGAAGCTGCCTCTAGGATTTCACTTCTTTTTCTCAATATTTACTCAAAATGTCAACTTCTCAAATACACACTTAGATGTTCGAGCCCAAATCCAATCCGAAATATGCGAGTGGCCAACGTAAACAACCAATAGAGCAACCTTAGCAACGACCTTAGCAACAAAGGCAACGTAATGGATGGCCATTTGTGGGCATGCGTGAACAATCTGATGTTAGTTTGATGGGGAAATAGAAGTAACTTTGCAGACAAAGCATTAAACATACACATCCGACATTATAACAGTATAAAAGTGACAGAAAAACATAAGAAGCATGTTATGTCTACTTTAAAGATGATTTTAAAGATGAGATGCCTCCCAAAAGTAACAAAGTTTTACATTCAGTTCACTGTTGAACACTAGTACTCACTCGGCATCTTACACCTGAATAAATCACTAGCAGAACCGCCTTTGTTGGCAATTTCCTTTATTTTTTGGTGGAAACTATGGGGCCACCAGGAAATAACTCTCTTTTATCCATCATAAAAATAAAAATCTGTGTGTGTGTGTGTGTGTGTGCGTGTTATATTTCCAGCCATTCAGACAGCCCTCCGTCTCCAGAGTGAGGGCAAGTCTTCCTTTCACCAGGAACTGAAACTGAAGAGACGGGTCCAGCGGGAACACAGCCAACGGGAGCGCAGCCGGAGCAGTTGCAGCAGCCGGAGCAGCCAATCGGACGACTCGAACATCCAAGACATGGAGAAGTTGGAGAAAGAGAAAGACAGACAGGATCTAGAGATAGAAAACATCATCCAGGTAAGAGAGGAAGAGGCTCACTAAGATATCTGTTTATCTTGGAGGTAATTTTTCTGATTTAAAAATGTCAGTCAACCATACAATTCATTTTTTAATATATCATTACATTTTCAAGTAAAATGTCATCATATCAACTAATTTATGTGTCAGATAAAAATAAAATCATCTTCCAGTATGACCATATTTCTGTAATGTGGTGTTGCTGTGCTGTTAAAGATGTAGTTACCTCTCCTGCCATGTCTCAGTAATGCACATTGAGTAGATATATGTATACAAAATGTACTAAATATCTGTATCTTCTTGCAGCATGCACGTGAATTGGAAACCCGGCGAAGGGAGGCAGAGGAGAGAGAGAGGAGGAAGCAGAGGGAGGTGCAGATGGAGCTGGAGAGACAGCTGAGAGAGGCGGAGATGGTACGATAAAGTTTGCCAGACGACAACATTTATTTACAGTTTTCAGAAATGGGATTTAGAGTCCATCCCATTGGCTTTGATCTCAGCGGCAAAATGTCGGCATTATAAAATTCAGACATAACCTTCAATGATTTTTAGTGTTTTTAGTGGAAATGGTACTTACATTCCTGGAAAAGGTGATTCGGGAATAGGCCAGTTCTTTCCATTCAGTTGGTGTGTGTGTGTGTGTGCATGTGCGTTCTCCCAGTTGAGAGACAGCATGAAAGCAGAGATGCAGCAGAGGGCAAGGGAGGCTGAGCAACAGAAGAAAAGGATCCAAGAGTTGGAGCTGACGCAAAGGAAACTGGAGGCTGCTCTCAACATGGAGATCCAGGCTCGACTGGAGGAGGAGAGGGCTAGGCAGGAGCTGGAAAGGTAACACACACACACACACACACTCACACACTATCACCCTATAATCAAACCAAACCGTAAAGAGATTCATAGTTTATTCTCCTCCCAAGGTTGCTGCAGGCTGAAGACGAGAAGAAGAAGCAGTTCCAGCTCCTCCAGGAGCAGCAGATGGCCTTGCAGAGCCTCAGCTCCATACAACAGGTAGCCTCAGGTGGCGGTATGAAGGATGATGCCCCCTCGGCCCTCCATTCGGCCTCTCAGGAGCTCCAGGATCTGCGTGCATCTCGCCAGAGGAGCCACCAACACCTGGAGGTGAGAAAGAAAGAGGCAGTGAATCAAAGCCAGCAGCATAGGATTTAATACTATTTGTATTATATGTTAAATACTGTTTGATCCTCTGACTTCAGGAGATACAGGAGAAGCTGAGGAATGCGAGTCAACACGTCCGGCACTGGAACGTCCAGCTGAACCGCCTGATGACACCAATCACTCCTGGAGGTGCATTACACTCTTTGTCTTATTTATTTGGGTCTGATCTAAAGGGCAACATGGTGACTTAACATTTATTCATTAACAATGGATCAAATAACTATGTGTAATTTGAAGGGGATCACTTTAAGTGACAAATCCACAGAGGACTTTCACCTTACTCTGCAGTTTCCCTCAGCTAACTGGATCATTTTAGCGTCTCTCGGCTCATTGTTTTAGTATTATGGTCTGACACTTTACTGTTTTGATTCACCCTCACTGCTTTTATCAGCCCCCTTTCCAGCCACAGCGGGCAGCTGATTTCAGCAGAAAAGCTTTGATTAATCCACTGTACACTACCTGCCCTGCATGAAACAGCAGGCAGACAAAGCTAGCAACTAGCTTGATATTTCCCTCAGGATTAAGTAGAGACGAAAACAGAGCTACAAGGAGTGCAAATATTGGGCTTGCATTTGTCCGGTGGCCAAAAACACAAGTTCAAATGACTGGTTAATGTTGCTCAATGTCTGCTGGATGTGTAAACAGGCAGCTGTTTGCTAACCGGTTCACCACAACAACTTTATATGGTGATAATGCTCTAAGTTTGTGTTTAGAACTTGTTCTGCTGCCCACAAGCTTTAAAAATAGACCATACTTAAGCTGAAAGGGCGGTGTTTACACTCAGAAAAGATGACCTGTCAAAGAGTAAAACTGAATTTCTACCAGCTCCAAGGACACTCTTCTATAACTGAGCCTGATTTCTTATCTTTCATAAGGTCAAATAAACATAATTTTGTTTTTATTGATGTTGTTTACGCAAATAAAAAGACGGTTAAAGTATGAAATCCAGTTTATGGTCACTAGAGGTTTTGGAATCACAATTTTAAATTTAAATATTTTAATATTTTAAAATGAATCATTTTTAATTTTCTCAAAATTAAACAGCACAGTTAAGTAGTAGTTGAGTATGTGCGTCACTACATCTCTGTCTATGTTGACTCACTGTACACATAATGAAAGTAGCATTCAGAGAACACATATCGCTGACAAAGATACATTATCCCATAACTTGTTTTTAATATAATAATATGAAATATTTTTCAATGTGCATCTGGATCCAGATCTGCATTAAAATACAGTCATGGTTTACATATGCTAGTTTTTTCCATTCAAATAAGTGCATCAGTTCATGAGAAGATACTGAACACATTAAAAATGTCCAATCTTGCAATGTTAACAAATATTTTTTAAAAACTGTATCTAACTATGCACCAAATGTAATTAAACTATTTCATTCAAAACATTTTTGAGATATCCAGCCAACAAACCAACAAACAATCTGAACCAGAACATAATCTCTTTATGGAGGTAATTATACTGTTATTATACTGTACAATCAGTCTTTGAAGTAGCTGTGCTCATATATCAGTGAACATAACAAAGTTCAAATGTTTGTTTTGGGTTTTTTTTAGAACGTTTGGATCATCGCCTATCATCAAAAAATACATGTCCCAAAAAGGAAGGCGCTCTGGCCAGTAACGAGTTTATCTCTAAATTCAAGATAAGAGCCGATCAGGACATCCAGATATCCGGAGACAACGAGACACTCGAGGAGCAGATGGAGGCCGTAAACCTGTCAGACGGGTCAGAGGAATCGCTTGAGAAATCCAACGGACAAATATGATGATCACCGGGTTGAAGGTTAAGGGAAACCAGTTTTCAAATCGACAAGTTGAAAAATGAGTTATGTAAGACGAGCGTTGTATTTATATTTTGAGATGCACACTAAGATGGAGGCCTACAGTATGATGACAAGCACACTGTAATGCAGGATTTGATGAAAACACATTTGAATAAGATCAAGTGAGATTTACAGTTTTGTACAATAAAGTTTATGCGTTAATAATGTGTTGTGATGTTTGTGCTTTTCTTTCTCTACACTTGTCTCCGTTAACATGAGACATCCTGAAAGATGTCTTTAATGTGACTCTATATTAACTTACTTGTCGCCTATCGCTCCTTTTTCATGGAGCAAAGGCTGTTGACCACAGTCCACCACAGTCGGGTTTTCCTCTCCAACTGTTTCCATGTCAGCCTGCTCTATTTGATGTCCGTCTCAAGGTCCCTACGCCAGGTGTTCTTGGGCCGGCCTATCTCTCTTGTGCCTTCAGGGTTCCTACCTGGTGGTGCTGGTATTGGGTTTCTTCTGTTGATCTCCTCTTCCATTGGTTGTTGGTCCATTCTCTGTCAAAGATCATTGCTGCTGATGGTATCTGACCAGTGGATGTTCAAGATCCGCCTCAGGAAGCTGTTGATGAATGTTTGTACTTTCATCATTGTGGTCTTGGTTGATCCGTAGAGGTTATATATACTTTATATTGACTTGCATTAAAATCATTCAGGAGATAGAATATATTTTAAATTGATGAGCAGTTTTCTTCTCTCCAAAGGTGTAAACTGATAACTTACAAGAAGCTATATAAATAATAAATGTGTAAAAAACATTTAAAAAGTGCAGATATAAAAAACATTGCACCCTACTGAAGGCTTTACTTTTCTGTCCACTTTGCCTGTCTTTAAACAAATCTTTATTTTCAGTAGGTTTGATGTTTGGTATTCAAAATTAGATTTTTAGAACAAGATACTGAATGGTAGCACCGGACTGATGAATCGATGGGCTGATATTATCTTATCACAGATAAAGTATGTCGGCTGATAACAGACAACAAATTGTAGTACGGAAATGTCAGACGTGTGACGTAATTTAAATACCATCGCCTTTATCCTCTAGAGAGCACTTACAAGTTTACTTTTCAACTGTAAAATGTCCAACTTAGTACATATCCTGGTTATAATTCTTTAATAGCCAAATTTAAGGGCTTCCTATAAAAAAATGTTTGTATTATGTATTTATATAAAAAGAAGAAGGTTGGTTAGGTTGAGCTCAACTGAGCAGAATCTAAGAAGTTAGGAGTGTAATTAAAATAGAAACATTACATTAACAAGGAACAGATCATTATTGAAATAATAATAATAACGCAATAAATATATGAAAATAAAATTCCTTTATTCATTTTTAGCTATAAAACAAAAATAAAGCCAGAAATTCCTTCTGGACAACAACATGGAACATCTCTGGTAAGAAAAAAGATAAATGAAGGATTCATTGTAACACGTTCAAGCAATAAGACGAATAAGAGCAGCTGATTTAAGCTGAAAATGTCAGATCAAGGAGTCAGATCAGCACTTTTATTAATGACATCTGTGTTACAGCCAAATGGCAGGTTGATTAACTCCTGGTTAATCCCAGAATATGAAGGGATGTAATGACAGAAAGGAGAGTGGGGTGGAGAGAAGGAATAAGAACCAACATATGACAGATTTGAACCCATGTCCTTAAAGGCCACCTGAAGTATTCTTGCGCTTGATCTAAATAGTTGAGCTATCAGTTATGGAGAGGAGAACAAATGACAATGAGCTCCACCCATGATAAATCTAATGATAAATTATCTTGTCATCTCAAGTATTCAGCCTTTTGTTTTTTTCAAGATCACAAGATAATTAAGTTTCGGTCTCTCAGTCCATTTCTATGTGGACAGAGAGACCGAAACTCTCAGTCCATAGAGAAATGCACAGCCTGTATTCAAAAACTGTGCCTTTAAACGAGCCGTTTGGACTTCTGCAAGGTTGTGATGTCACAACTACTGTATATGCTCAGTGTTTGCTTTGAAAGGGCGGCCTGCCCTTCCAACCGGACCCCAAGCCCCTCCTGAAAGAAACAAAATATGTTTATTAATGTTATTTACCTAATTTATGTGCATTTGTTTCATTTCAGCTCAGTCTCCACTGTGTTGTGCTAGTTTCTCTCCTCTGCTCTCTGTGTTTTACCGGGGGCGGGGCTTAGCCCCTCCACACACAGGGGAGCAGAGGAGAGACAGTTGCAGAGGAAATGCTGCGCAGTTGTTGGATGTCAAGAAGCAAATTTGTCATTGCACAGCCTTTCAAAGTTTGCATAACATTATCCTGAGCGGTGGCCATCACAATTTATTTGTGAGTTTTACCCTGAGTCCTGGTTTTACCTAGCTACAGGCTAGGTTACAGTCCATTACCTGTGGTTGGCCTTGGCGTTACTCAGAAAAGAGGAGAGGGGCATTTAGACACAAAACAGCCTGTTCTTGATAGAGCTCCAGAGAGACCATTAAGAGAGGAGTTGTAAAACTATATTGAGATGGTTTTTGATACTTAAAACAACAAAAAACGTATTCTTATGGATATCAAGACTTCAAAGAAAACACAGGAAAATTGTAATATATGGGACCTTTAAAATCATAACCTATTTTGACCGGAAGATGGCGCTGCAGCAGGTAAGAGCCGAAAAATCACCCGGAAGGAAAACAAACCTGCCGACAAGTTTAAACAACATGGTGCCTCCTGTGAGAAGTCACGCTGGGCGATGAGTAGATCTGTTCTAATATAAATAAAGGTTTTCATAAATTAACTATATTTCTCTTATTATGGGTCTGTTTTAACCGTAAAGACACCATTAAGTGAAGAGACCTCATGTCGGCATCTTTGGTTGTCAGACTGGCAGCAGTCTCCAGAAGGAAGGTCAGATATCTGTGCCGGAGTCTGTCCACCGACCAGCCGGGGAATGGAGCTCCTCATCCGGCTCCTCCGCCGGACGGCGAGCCGGCGGAGCGGAGACCCAGAAAAGACCCCAGCGGCCGCTCCGTGCTCCTCTTCCCCGGTCAGGGCAGCCAGTTTGTGGGCATGGGTCGCGGACTTCTAAAGTACCCTAACGTTAAAGAAATGTTCACAGTAGCCCAGAAGATCCTCGGGTACGACCTGCTGTCTCTGTGCCTGCAGGGACCGGAGGAAGAGCTGCAGAAGACGGTTCACTGTCAGCCGGCTGTGTTTGTCACCTCGCTAGCTGCGGTGGAGAGGCTGAACCACGAAAACCCCAAGGTAGACATGAATAAAACGGAAATATCAGACAACTACTTAATTAATAGATTAAAGGACGGGTTCACAATTTTTTAAGTATGACTTGAAACAATATTCAGGAGCCCAAATGAGCATTGAAACAGGTTTTTCTTGCTGTAATCGTCCCTCCTGTTCATACTGACCACTAGAAGATCTATAATCATATGGATCTTTCATAATGCACTTACAATATAAGTGATGGGAGACACAATCAGAAGCCTCCTTCTGTGCAAAAATGCGTTTAAAAGTTTATCTGAAACTAATATGAAACTTCAGATGTCCAAATTAGTCAATTAGTCCCTCTTCTTGCTATTATACTTCCACTGCAGCTCAACAGGGAAACACAAAGAGGGAATTTGATGCTAAAAAGACTGTAAATGTGGCAGATATCCACTTGATATGACTAACTCAGACTACTGAAGCCTCATATAAGCTTCACATCAACTTTTAAATGGATTTTTGGGACAAAATGACTGTGTGGACACACTGTGGATTTTGGCCCTCATTATTTAAACTGAAAGCGCATTTGGAGGGGATCTTTTAATAACCAGTATGAACAGGAAGAATGATTACAATGAGGAAAACCTCTTTCACTCTTTATATGGGCACCTGACTGTTGTTGTAAGACAGACTTGAAGAATTGTGAACCTATCCTTTGATTATTTAGTTCATATATCCTGCAAACATGCCCTACAGTTGTTGTCTCTAGTCTTAAATTAAAGGATTTGCTGCTTTTTTAAATGTTTTATTATAATGATTGTAAACTGAATATCTTTTGGTTCTGGACTGTTATCAATGAAAATAAGTAATTTGAAGTCTCACCACTGGCTCTGGAATAATATCTGAATATTGAATAAATTGTGATGGACATTTTCACTTTTGCCTGACAATATGTTCACTAAACAATTTGATCGCTTATTCAAAGATTCAAGATATTCACAAACAATGATAATAAAACTAATCATATGTTACCATTCTAGTGTCTTGATGATAATGATAATAATGTGATTTTGTGTCTTAACAATATTGTGATACACATGCATGTTTTTTGTGTGTGATATTGTTTATTGTGGCTGTTTCCGTTTATTTAATTTAATTTATTTAGATCCTTCATTTAAGCAAAAGTAGCAATACTGCATTTAATTCCTGCATGCAAAATTTTATTCAAGTAAAAGTATAGTTGATGGTGATCATCACGTGATGATTAAAGGAATAAAAAACATATTTCAGTTATCCACAATGATGCATTCTTCCAGATTTTACCTAATTTTTTGCCTCTTCTTGCAAAATTCTGGATACTTCCACCTCTCCAAGCTTCAAATGAATAAATCCAAAAAGGCAAAATTAATCTTTGTCTTAATTTAATATAATTGGGTTATTATTACTGATGCATTATGATGTAAGTAGCATTTTAATCTTGTAGTTGGTCAGGGTGTAGCTAATGTCAAGAGACTTAATATGCTGCTGGGTAGTTTAAGCTATACCAATGCATCTTTTCTTTTTTAAATATGATGATCATACAGTGTGTATTAGATGTTAAATTGATTCTGCAAAGTGATTGTGACTCAAGACACAGGAATAAACTCACTTCAAAAGCTCTATTTATCCTTTTATCTTGTGTATTTCAGCTGTTCAGACCTCACAAGGACCCTGCTGGCAGTAGTGTGTGTGTGTGTGTGTGTGAGCTTATTTATTTGTTTTAAACTTGTGTCCACAGGCCATTGAGACATGTGTTGCTGCTGCAGGTTTCAGCGTCGGAGAATTTGCTGCGCTGGTCTTTTCTGGTGCCATGAACTTTGCAGAAGGTGAACATGACACATCAGAGCTGTTGCTTAGTTAAAAGCATAGTGGCAGCAATATCAAATCAATATCCAATATTCACCCCCGCTGTGTTCTCCAGCTTTGTATGCAGTGAAGGTGCGTGCAGAGGCCATGCAGAAAGCGTCAGAGCTGGTTCCCAGTGGGATGCTGTCAGTGATTGGTAGACCACAGGCCCAGTATAAATATGCCTGTCTGCAGGCTAAAGAGCACTGCAAGAGCCTGGGGATCACGGAGCCGGTCTGCTCTGTTGCCAACTATCTGTTCCCTGACGGCAGGGTCATCGCAGGGCACCAACAGGTAACAGGTTAATCTGTAATGGAAGAAACCACAAAGCCTCACAAAGCATTTATTTGAAAATACAGCTCTAAAAGCATCAGCTGAGGTGGAAAAATACTCCATATCCTTGTTCATTTATCTAATTTACAGTGATATAACTCTGTGTAACAAAGTGTCATGAAAAAAAAGTCTTACAATTTTACAATTAGTCTTCAAGTCTCAGTCATGACAAAGGCTGTGTGCTGTGTTGTTTCTCCAGGCGCTGGATTTCCTCCAGAAGAACTCGAGGCATCTCCAGTTCATGAGGACCAAGCCTCTCCCGGTCAGCGGAGCCTTCCACACTGAGCTGATGAAGTCGGCCACCGAACCCCTCAGAGAGGTTCTCCGACAGGTGGAGGTAAGTCCGCTGTGCACCCACCGTGTCAGCTTTGGAGTTTGGGATACTCGTAAACTGCCAGAACAGCTTCAGTGTTCTCTAAACAAAGCTGTCATCAAACTACATCATCTTTTTGTGCTGTGAGAGAGTAAAATCATACTTATTGCCCATTTAATATTACTTTGTTTCATACACATCTCACCTAACCTCGCCAATAGCTATTTGTTTTTTTAAAAATATAGACACAACTCTTGGAAAAACCAGACAGCTCGACTAAGTAAGTACTTCCGTCTAACACTGAGATTTCTCCTCCGTTCAGGTTCGTCGTCCTGAGATCAACGTGTACTCCAACGTGGACGGCAAGCGCTACATGAACGAAAGCCACGTACGCAGACAGCTGGTGAAGCAGCTGGTGTCGCCGGTCAAGTGGGAGCAGACTCTGCACGAGATCTTCGAGAGGATGCAGGGGGAAAAGTTCCCTCACACCTATGAGGTCGGCCCCGGAAAGCAGCTCGGCGCCACGCTTCAGAAGTGCAACAGGAAGGCCTTCAACACGTACACACATGTGGAAGTCACCACTTATGAGGACTGATAATGCAGAGACATGGACTCGGTGATGAAAAAGGCAAACTACAGGAAGTTAAACGGGCCTCAGTGCTCATTTTATCTCAAACAACCCAACCTGCAAGACCGTCGAGCTCCTGTGGTTGCTTCTTGATGGTCTTGTTTGTTATTGTATAACTGAATAAATGATTTTTTTATTAATGAGACCTGCAAAGTTTTTGTCATTATGAAGTTTATTTGCATCACATGAAAAAAAGCATTTTTAAATCCGAAACAGAAAGTCCAGCTCCCTTAATTGTATATTAAGCAAGGCTACATTTCATTTGTAAAAAATTATGGCCTCTTAAACCAGTAAGAAACTAATCTGGATATAAAAGACTGCAGACCAGCAACAGTCCAGTCATTGGAAACAAGCACTTTGACATTAATACAACCGTGAACCATCATGTTAATGCTACAAAACACTGACCAACTCCTTAAGCAAGACTGTAAAGCTGATATAAACCATTCCCAGTTCCCCACAAGTATATTTTTTTCTCCTGCTTCTGGTCGTGTTGCCCTAAAAAGGTGTTTGCAGTCTTTGTGTCAAATTAAATACCGCTCATTAAATTAGTATAAAAAAGAGAAGTCGAAGTAAACAGCAGAAGCAAATCACTTAGCAATAACTGTCACTTGTTTGCAAACATTTTTTTGGTCAAATATATAATGGCCGAAAGACCTGCTTGTGGCCACTTAGGCTCTCCCTTCCACCCATAAAGCACCGAAAATGGACACTGCAGCCACCAGTGCCACAGTCACTAGTGCTCCTCTGGTCCAGCCAGTGCAGGTTGCGGGTTTAAAAGTGGACACCTGTAAGGAGATATATAAAGGAATTATTGGAAAATGCTTTTACAGGTCCCTTAATTTTACATTTATTTCCTGGAGTAATTTGCAGGTATTTAACGGTTCATTTTTAGGACATTTTGCAGAGACGGTGGTGCAATTTAGGACAAATTTTAAGAAAAAAGGGAGGAATAAAGTTACATTGGTTGAATTGTAGTTTCATTTGTAGTTGTTAATTTGCACAAAATCTTAATAAATTAGACTCGCAATTCTTTAACCGACAGAAAAGTGTTCAGTGTGTAGTTTGTGTGTCAAACGATACATTAACATATTACATTGTTTCTTAAAAACTATCAACAATTTCAATAACACTATTTTATGGATCCTGTACTTTCCTAGTAATTTTCAGGACTTTTTTTCAATAATTTCCCAACACTAATACAAAGAAAGTATTTTCTGTCAGTTGAAGAACTGTTGAGTCTAATTTATTAAGAATATTTGCAAATAAACAACTATGAACCCAAATATAATGAGTAGGTGCTCACCAATGAAACCAACTTACAATTTTTTCCATTTCTTCTTACAATTTGTACCAAATTGCACCATCCTTCCTGTAAAATGCTCTAGAAATTAACCAATAAATACCTGCAAATTATGTAGAAAATTTACATGAAATTGGTATTAAATGAAAGGACCTGCAAAATAAAGTGTTACCGAATTATTGTTGTGTCTCAATTCTGAGCGTGCAATGAGTTTTTTCATGCATATAAATTAGACTTTGTGAGGTTATTATCATGAAAATCAATTTTAGCAACCAAAAAAAAAAATTCTGTTTTCAATAAATGTATTTTTGCTCGTGTAGCTTAATAAGCACATACAGTTTTACTACATTTACAAGTCAGTTCAAGTTTGTCTACATGCTCACTCAACATGACAGAGTGTAACATTTAAAGCCTATTGGATAATTGGAGTAGGACGTTTCTAATTGGATGTTTTGTTTCCAGTCTGATCTTTATTAGGATTATCTGTCACAAGGGAAGTAGGGAAGCACTCGCGCAAAAATATGAATTATGTGCATGCAAAACAGTCTTTTTCTGTGCTAAAAATGCCTCGTTGTGCGCTCAGACTTGACATAAATATAATATCAGAGTGTTACCCAGGCCTCAGATCTGAGGATCCCCTGCCCAGGCGCAGTGCTCGCTATCCAGGCCTTCACTGCAGCACACAAGCCCTGGAAGCCCCATAACTGACTGTGGATGTCCCTGTGAAGGAGCAACACCAGGTTAGGATTTCTTAAACGCTGTACAGATGTAAAATGAATAACATGAAGTGGCATGCTTTGTGGATTTTTCTTTACCGGTAGATGGTCCTGGTCAGTGCCTGAGCGGGTCTCAGCATGTGCAGGGGAGTCGGTAACCAGTTCAGCTGTCTGCTGGCCCACTCCTGGTCCAGCTGGTCTCCAATTACAGCCAACTGACGACCAAAGACCCGAGCAGCCCTGTCATTGATCCTAAAGGAGGAACAGGAGGGACTCTTGCTCAGTTACTAAGATCTGTGTCTGTTTTTTTCTCATTGTGTAAGCAAAGTGTTGTCAGTCGGTAGCTTGAGTTGAGGCATACAGTGCTTATTTTTTGTGACATAATGATTCTGAAAACAAAAACCTTTTATTATATTGTTTGTTATCAGTACAACTGATCCCACATGGTGTGTTGCCTGAGGCGCAGCCTGTCCGAGCTGTGTATTGTTGTTACTATGAACCGTCACGCTGTAGCGGGGAAGGCCCGTACCTGAGGTTGACGTCAGACAGGGTACCAGTGTCCACGTCACCAGGTCCAGCCTGGAGGGAGACGACACGACTCGGCTTTCTTGTTATTTCCACCATCTTGTTTTCTGAAAAGGGAACAGGTTGAATGCAAATTAATCATATTGGTACATGTGACGGGAAAAACATCATTAGCCATGCAGGACAGGTGATGGTTCCACTGTTTGTAGGTGTTAATGTGATGTCCTTCCTGGACTCCCAACGTTCATAAACAGGTTGTGTAAATACTGGGTCATATGACCAGGATAGGCGGTGGCTGTGTTACCGGGGAGAATATCCAGGTTAATAAAACAGGTTTGAAGAGATGACATCATCTGTTGGATGAAGTCCAACAGTTGTAGTCTGCTTACTGTATGTTGCCACAAACGTGTGTTTCAACCCTCCAGTTAATGTGATGTTCAGGACTAGTTCATAACCAGTGACATTTTTTTATCATCATAATTCTTTATCATCTGTTTTGCTCTATCAGGTATAAACAGGTGTGTACCCGCCTACATGCACCTGTCCTCAAACCAGTTTCTGTTGTATCTTCACTCACGTGACTGGATGCAAATTCCCCATTTCCATAACTCAAATTAACCAAACTGGTTTTTTATAAAACATTAATGGCTCAAAACAATCCGTTTACTAGTTTTAAACTTATTGTTCACTTAATAATCTTGAGTTAAACGAGTAATTTGAAGTAATTACTAGTGTTAGAATCGAAAAGGTTTCTCTTTGTGTTATTATGGTAATTCATCTTTTATCACTTCATCTTTATGTTTATGCCAATTTGATGGCATAATATCATCAAATAGTAGCTCTCACTGTGAGAAATTAAACTTTATAATCAAAGCCAATGCTGCAAAATAAAGCCCAGTCCACAGTTTTTAAGTATTAATCCTGTAATAGCCAGTAGTTCTTTGTCATATTGTCACAACAAAGAGATGAAGTCATCCTTCTCACCCAAAGCAAACAAAGGTCGTTTTGAAGATCACGCATATTGGATTACGAATTAAGCCTATAGACATGAATTAACTTAAAAAATGACTGATTACACATCCAGATTAGCTTTTCTGCAGCAGTTTTATATTATCTTAAACTCGTGTTAGATAAAAATCGAATATGATTGGTAGTAAACAGGTAAAAATGAAAGTAAAACTTACCTTTTGTGTAGATTAAAGCGGACGCCGCCCTGTAATAAACATAAAGACATTGTAATTCAAAGGTTTTGATAGTGAAATAAAATAAATATTTGTAGGTATTTTCCTGCACTTACAGCAGCGTCCTTTAATCTTGTTGCTCTCAGGTAACTGACTCAAATATCACTGGCCACGCCTTTACCTGCTGCTGCCGACAGTGACCAGCAGGGGGCGACACATAAAACCATAAAATGTGGAAAATCAATTTGAGCAGAAGATACTGTTCTGTTTATTTTTCATTTATTCAATTCTGCCAACCTGCTGTTTATGTGATGCATGTTCAATAAAGTGAAACAAACAAACAAAAAAGATACAGAACGACATACAATGTGTATATATATATCCCTTTTCAATATTAATGGCATAAAGATAAGTGTTCTTAAATTTTAATGATAACTTGGTTTCATTTGGAAGGTGAAATGTATTGTATTACAAATGTATTACAAATAACAATAATAATGCTGTAATAATGTTATTAATAAATTTTGACACCAGTAACACTGTACAACACTTGTACACCTGTGATCGTGTCAAAACATTTTGTATTGATTACATGGACGGCTGGCCACTAATATGTATAATAATACATTATAATAATAGTTTGTTTGTTTATTTTATGCAATCTAAAAAAGAATATTTGCTGTATATAATAAGATTGTAATAATGGGATTTCATATACACTTAACGTCTGAAAAAACTCAAATGAAGTGTTCATATGGTAGTAAAAGAAGACAACTACAGATAAAAATAATATTTTGTATAGAAGCTAATGTGTGTCCACTAAAATGTTATCTTTCTATTATTCTTTTTTAACGCAACAGAAACACTGTGTGTTTGGTGTTTCAAGTGGTTCAGTTCTGGGTTCTTAGTTCATTGTATGCTTTCTTTTTTTTTTTTTTTTAAAGAAACCTTTATTGTACAGGATTTTTTTTCTCTTTATTGTACAGTTTGAGCAGCACACTGAAAACACACATCAGTTGTAACAGTATAAACATTACAATAACATTACATTACACTGTGCCTAATTTTATATAACTCTGGGTAATTCTGTTTAACATCTTCTGTATACAACACCGAAGCAGACTTAATGGCTTAAAGGGAAAAGGACACTTGTACCATTAGGTGTAAAAAGTAAATTAGTTAATTCAATAATCTCCAGGAAAATAAAGGACAGTGAATCCACAATTTTCATTAAAAACTGCATTTTTTTCTTATAGTGAATCTCCTCAAATCTGGGTTATAAAACTCTTCAAACTTTACATTTTCTGATTCCCACACTCCTTGGCCATAAGTGCACCAAATTTAAGGGTGATATGTAAAAAAAAAATACTAAGGTTTTACAAGGCATTTAACAAGCTGGTTTCTCTATGAATCCATTTGTGTGTCAAACCTATCCAACCCCTACCTCAAATGGCAAAAATATGATTTTTAATATTTCCAGTGGTGGAATGAAACCAAGTACATTTACTCAAGTACAGTGCTTAAGTACAATTTCGAGGTAATAGTACTTTGCTTGAGTATTTCCATTTTGTGCTACTTTATACTTCTACTCCACTACATTTCAGAGGGAAATATTGTACTTCTTATTCCACTATATTTATGTCACAGCTGTAGTCACTAGTTACTTTTCAGATCAATATTTTATTCTTAAAACATATGATCAGTTGATGTGCATGGTTATAGATTAGACTAATATACTAGTCTACGGTGTTAAAATTAGCTCTACCTGGACAACATTAAATTGGGCCATTTTGCATAATGTGTACTTTTACTCTTTATACTTTAAGTACATTTTGTTGACAATATTTATGTACTTTTACTTAAGTAAAATTTTGAATGCAGGACTTTTACTTGTAACTGAGTATTTTTTTCATTGTGGTATTGCTACTTTTACTGAAGTAAAAGATCTGAGTACTTCTTCCGCCACTGAATATTTCTAGAATTATTACTATTTTCAGCAGATAACTTCTTGGAGCTTATATCAAACATATATATCATAATAACGACTGGATGTAATTTATTTGTTGCAGTTGAACTTCCATACACAGAACAACACTGACCCCTGCTGGTCAAGTGTGGTATTTACCATCGTGCTGACGTCACTGCGTCCTCCGTTGCTAGGTTATCCTCCCGGATAAGCCAAGCCCAAAACGACGTCGTTTCAGATTTTTGACATTTTTATATAAAAATCCCACCAAAAATTGCAATTCAGTCGCATGGCAGAGGTATATTTTACATGAAATATTTAATTACGTTTTTAATAGCAAGGACTTTGGTCGTGGTGGGCGCGTTTCGTCACTGTGTCCAGCTTCACGACGCCTGGATCAATAAATGTGGCTCGTTAGCTATGAAACTGCCAACATGGAGGCGGTTCTCCGTTGTTAGGAGAAGCTATCGGTGATGCTGACAGCCTGTCCTCCGGCTGAGAGTTTATCTGACCACGGTCTGATGAGATTGCATCACTGACTTGGTGATGTCCGCCCAGCCTCTGCAGCAGCCGTCCAGGGAGGATTCAGCAGCCTGCTAACTGAGCCAGCCCGGCTAGCTGATGCTGATGACTGGCTGTTTCCTGAAATTGATTTGCAGGTCGGTGACTTGTTAGCAACCACAGAGGCAATGCAAAATGCTTTGGTCCATGCTTTAAGCATGCATTTTCTTATATACTGTATGTATTCTATTTACAGTGCATTGTCATGAATCATGTCTCTGTGTTTGTCTGCTTTACTGGCTGTTTACCTGTTATGTTGTGCTCCACCCTAGTGGGAGGCACCATGGCCGGTAAGGTGAAGTGGGTGACTGATATTGAGAAATCAGTACTCATCAACAACTTTGAGAAGAGGGAATGGATCCCAGTCACAGAAAACGAGGACTGGAATTTCTACTGGTACATATTTGCATCTACATTCAAATCATTTTTAGTCCTAAGATAATATTGTCTGTACAAATCACACAAATAGAATGTTGGAAGAAGTAGTCAGATCCTCTGCTTAGATCAAAGTACCAATACCACAACATAAATATTCCATATTAGTAAAGATAGTGTATCAAAAGAAGTGGCCCCTGTGACTTTCAAGTAATATATATTACATTATTAGATAGTTATGACTGATGGATCAATGCATAAGCAGCATTTAGTTGTTGGTATTTTTTGTACCTTTCTCTAGTTTTTGGTTGAAATGTTGGATAATTTTACCTCTCTGGGCCTCGAACAGCTAAGTTATTTGAATAAAAGTCTACGTGTACGTGTGAAACTTAGCGAGGTGCTTCAACTAGACTCTGCTTTTTTGTAAGGGGTCACAAGCCAAAAAGGTTGGGAACCACTGGTTTAATCTTTAACAATGCATTGTATTCAGGTAACTAGGAATTATAGCTGTCAGATACATATAGTGCAGTAAAAAGCCTGAAATCTAATGGAGTACACTTATAAAACAGTATAAATCTAAAGTACAAGTACCTAGGGTTGCAACAAATGATTATTCTCATTGTCGATTAATCTTCTGATTATTTTCTTGATTAATCAATGAACTCTTTTGTCTATAAATTGTCAGAAAGTAGTGAAAATGCCTGTTATAATTTCCCAAAGCCAATGGTTACATCTTTAAATGTCTTATTTTGTCTGTACAACAGTCCACAACCTAAAGATATTGAGATTACTATCATTTATGACAAAGAAAAGCATTAAATCATCACAATCGAGAAGCTAAAACAAGCAAATGTTTTGGCATATTTGCTTATAAAATTACTAAAATGATTATTCGATTATCAAAATAGTTGCAGATTTATTTCCTGTCGACTGACTAATTGTTGCAGCTTTAGAAGGACCTTAAATTTGTACCTTTGTACAATACTTGAGTATACGCTCACTCTGATACACTGATGGCAGAGGCTTCCATGCAAGGTGCCAACTCGTTCATCATCATCATCATCAGGGCAGGTTTTAATACTCATTAATACCCACACTCTCACACCGATGGCACAGCCTTTGGTGAGCAATTTGGGGTTCAGTATCTTGCCCAAGAACACTTCGACATGCGGACTGGAGGAGTCGGGGATCGAACCGCTGGTCTTTTGAGCCACAGACGCCCCCCATGTTGATTCTAAATATACCACCATGCTTATATATAGGTTCCAGACTCTTCAGATCACCATAACACAGGTTTATTTGTACCCACATGTAGGATGAGCATCCAGACCATCAGGAATGTGTTCAGCGTGGACACCGGCTACCGCCTGTCAGATGACCAGATGGTTAACCACTTCCCCAACCATTATGAGCTGACCAGGAAGGACTTGATGATTAAGAACATCAAACGCTACCGCAAGGAGCTGGAGAAGGAAGGCAGCCCGCTGGCAGAGAAGGACGAGAATGGAAAATATATTTATTTAGGTATCTATTAGAGGGCTGAGGGAAGGGATTAGAGTAGAAATGCACACATATTTTATCTGCCACCGTCCCATTTTCCATCGTGGATACACAAAACATTTAAAGCTTTCTCTAATAAAGCTGATTATGTTTTATTCATTCTCTGTATGATATGCAGATTTTGTCCCTGTGACGTTCATGCTCCCTGCCGATTATAATCTCTTTGTGGAAGAGTTCCGCAAGAATCCATCCAGCACCTGGATCATGAAGCCCTGTGGGAAGGCCCAAGGCAAGGGCATCTTCCTCATCAACAAACTGTCCCAGATTAAAAAGTGGTCCAGAGACAGCCGCACCTCCACGTGAGTCGACAAGGAAGTCATCATAACACACTTAGTCTCTGCTTTCATCTTTCTCCTTTTGATAAAAATGGACTGAAGAGCCTGGATTGTAGCCAGAAAACTGCGTAACAATGAATAAATGATCCCATATGAGGAGAATCTACTGTTTGAGCATTTGATTCCTAGGTTCACACCCAAAACTGTCCACAGAATGCTCTTATGCTTTTCCTCTTGCTTTTTGCCTCCAGGTTTGTAGCAGCCTCTAGTGGCAAAGAAGCCTACGTTATCTCCTTGTACATCGATAATCCTCTGCTGATAGGAGGGAAGAAGTTCGACCTGCGACTCTACGTCCTGGTGACCACGTACAGGCCACTCAAATGCTACATGTAAGCCCCGAATATACAGTATATGTAGGTTATATACATCTGTTGCTTCGATTTATTGACGTAACTGAACTTTTTGAGCGTCCTTTCGTGTTTGACTTGTAGGTACAAGCTGGGTTTCTGTAGGTTCTGCACAGTGAAGTACACACCAAGCACAAGTGAGCTGGACAACATGTTTGTTCACCTCACTAATGTGGCCATCCAAAAACACGGGGTAAGTGTGTATTATGTCTGGTATGGATAGTGGGAATTCATACGGCGCACCAAATATTTAGTACGAGTAAGTTTTAAGTTATATTGGATATTAAATAGAAGGAGGTTATGTTTTTAAAGTGTCTTTAAAACCTCATACTGTATGTAAAAACAAAAATTCCAACATCTAGTTGTGTGCCTTTAACACAGGACGACTACAACCACGTCCACGGAGGCAAGTGGACGGTCAGTAACCTCCGTTTGTACCTAGAGAGCACCAGAGGAAAGGAGGTGACCAGCCGACTGTTCGATCAGATCCACTGGATCGTGGTGCAGTCCCTGAAGGCTGTGGCTGTAAGTCTACATCATGATTTTGTTGTTTTTTTTAACTCCAAAATTTCCTCAACTTGAAACTATGTGACACTTACTCCTACATGCTGATTAACAAGACAGAAATACAATAATTTTATGATGTCTACTGTTGATCCTATATGTTTTGTATGTTAAATGATCAATTTGAGGTAAATCTGCACTTACTCACATCCCTACATACAGCACACAAACCATTGAACCACACATGTTGCAGTCTTGCAGTGTTTCAGTCGTTGAGTTTTACTTTGTTCCTGTTCGGATGCTGTTTTAAGTGTTTGGTTGTACGTCATTTCAGTGGGCAAACACTTTTAAACACACAGCTGCACAACCACCTCAATGTGGTGATGTCTTTTCGTTTTTAGTACCCAACCGAATGCACACTTCTCTTTTCTTCTAAGTGATCTGACTCACTTCCCCTTTAAAGCCTCGATACCCAGCGATGATAGACTGAAGCTGTGTTGCTAATAGTTACAACTGCTCGTGGATTTTTTTAATATGTTTACTTACTAACATCCCTCCTGACTGAATCAATGTCTGTTCAGTTAAAAACTTCCCCACATTTCACAATTCATCTTCCCATTTCTCTCTCTGTCTCCTCTTCCTCTCAGCCTGTGATGAACAATGACAAGCACTGTTTCGAGTGTTACGGGTATGACATCATTATTGATGACAAGCTCAAGCCATGGCTTATCGAGGTAAGTCTTTTAAGTGAGTTATTACATACACACAGTTAGTTTTATTTAGTTAAATAGCACCGTACAAATACATAAAATAACTTAACACTCTCAAATAAAAACATTAGATCCATACATTCATAAAATTACCCAACAACATGGTAGCGTTCCAACATTTTAAGGCAGGTATGCACATTAAAGGGATTTAATAGACTAAAAATGAACTTCTGCTGTGGATAAAAAATGATGTATTACTTAGCCTAGTTCTTAAAGACACAAGTTGCATATTTCACTAAGCCCAGAGATACTTCACATACTTGCACGGTGAGTTCACGTTCCTTTCCCTGGAGTATGAGGCAACTTGAAATGCCCTTGAGATTGAACTTTGTGAGCGTACGTTTGGATGTTTGCCTCTCTTTGTTGTGCTGAAGGTGTGTCTTTAACCCTCTCGGTGCACTATTCTAGTGTAAAGACCTGAAACTGAAGCTGTATACTATAAGGAATACAGGCTGATACAGGCTATTTGCTGGCTTATCTTAATGATTGAAGATAATATGCGATTTTAAATTTGTTGCACTTGTCTTCATTGTATCATCATCCTTTTTTTTTTTAGCTGTCTAAATATTATGCTTGGTGTGTGACTGTCATATTTTACTGCGCTCATTTCGACAGCCGTACAATATGTCGCTGGGTTTCCAGGCTACGTCTGAACTATTTTTGTTCACAGACACCAATCTGATCTATTTTGGTCGACATGAAGTTGGTTGCGGGGCATAATCGCTCCTCAGTGAGGGACCGAAACAACGTGTGCCACAAACCTTGTCAGGAACACTTTCCTTTGCTCATTATTCCTGAAACTTCCACTGTCATGGTTTGATGTATGCAAGTATCCAACTCTTATTAACATGCAATGCTGTTTACGCCGTCTACTAAGTGTTTGTTGATATCAAGGTTGCTGCTTTATCTCGTTCGGGCAGCCGTCTAAGTTTTCCAGTGTGTATTTACTTCCTTCAATGTATGTGTTTATGTGCACATTAGCAGCAGAATTTCCTGCTTGATAAAAGCTTCTATATAGGGTAGGAGGAAACTGAACAATGAGCTCAGGCCTTGTTGGATCCCTCAGTACATTCATGTGCCGCACCCAGGAGCTGTGAATTGTTTATTCCAAATTTGAAACTGAATCTCCATGTGCACAATTCCTCTCTTTTCAAATGTAAATGTCATTCTCTCTATGCGATCCACAGGTCAATGCCTCTCCCTCGTTGACCTCCAGCACAGCCAACGACCGCATCCTGAAGTACAACCTCATCAACGACACCCTCAACATCGTCACGCCCAACGGGGACATCCCAGACTGCCGCTGGAACCGCAGCCCGCCCAGAGAGGCCCTGGGCAACTATCAAGTCCTGTGAGTGACACTTAAATCTGCCAGTCACAAGTAAGAGTCCAGGCAACCTCTAACAGCCACGAGGGGGTCACACAGACGCTAAAAATATCAGCCTAAAGTAAAAGTTTACCTTCTCTAGTTACAAAGTTTGACCTGCTATCCTGCAGCAAGGTGTTTAGAAACCTTCGATAGCTCAGTTGGTAGAGTGGAGGACTGTAGTGGTCATATCAGGCATCCTTAGGTCGCTGGTTCAAATCCGGCTCGAAGGAGTGACTTTTAACTGCATGACTTAATAGTGTGTTGTGTCTAATAGCAGCTACAGCAATGAGACTGTTAGAGGATTATACTGTTGTGTATTAACTAGTACTGGTACCTTGTTAATAAAAGCAGTGGCTGTTTTTACTCTAAATCGAAGCATCAGCTTTTGGGTTGTTGTACCCTTCGATAGCTCAGTTGGTAGAGCGGAGGACTGTAGTGGTTATATGCAGGTATCCTTAGGTCGCTGGTTCAAATCCGGCTCGAAGGAGTGGCTTTTAACTGTATGAGGAGAATGGATTGTTTACATACCTACACGTTTTCCAGAAGACGTAACTAAATAGAAGTTCTTCAGCACATGAACTCTAGAGTAAATATTCTCAGACATCCAGGCAATAGGATATCTTCAAGTGTTAAGAGAAAGGCAACAGGACTTCGCTGCATATTCCTCAAAAGAGTGGAATTTAAAATAATTAAAAAAAGTCTAGTCATCTTTTATTTCTGGTAGTACTGAATCAAGGCGACTTCTTCTAGATTCTTGAATGAAGAAAATCAAGAATCTACAAAATCATTGGTAATCTACAGCAAAGTCAAGCTGCCTTTGACTTTCACTTCTAGAGACTAGAGAAAGCAAGAAGAGAATAAAATGCACCAGATTCTTTTAACTCTATAGCAGTATGTGGTCGGGATTAACAGCAGCCACAACTAAAACTGAGCAGCAGTGCTCCCACTGCATCACAATCCAATGAAATACACAGCATAGTTTGTTTGACTCCTTTTGGAGCGGAGGACTGTAGTAGTGTCATCAGGCATCCTTAGCTTGCTGGTTCAAATCCAGCCTGAAGCAGTGGCAGGTTTAGGCTGTTTAGGCTGGATTGTCTCATATGTCATTGACATTATTTGGTAGGTTAACATTAACACTAGATGATGCACAGTAGGAATATACAGTAATATACCTTGTATTCATTTTTATTTGAGTGTTTCTTATTCATAATTGGAACTCTGGAAAGTCACTCTTGCTTACAGTAAACACAAACACATGCTTCTATTAGCACTTTCAGTATGTTGTCTGCCTTCGATAGCTCAGTTGGTAGAGCGGAGGACTGTAGTGAGTATACCAGGCATCCTTAGGTCGCTGGTTCAAATCCGGCTCGAAGGAGAGACTTTTAACTGTAAAGAGGCAAAAGAAATATGTTGTTCAGCAGTTCCAGAGACTAAATCGGATCGTAACTACCAAAAAATGCCAAGAGAACAGTAAGCTATCAGCTGTAGCCTTTGTAACAGTTCTGCTATCTACAGCTAATCAGAGAAAACGCAGTTGGCATTGCATAACGCTCGAAGGAAATGCTTTTAACTGTAAAGAGGGGAGAAGATAAGTTGTGAAATATGTTGTTCAGCAGTTTAGGAGACTGAAATGGTTCATAACTACCGAAAAACTGTCTACAGAACAGTAAGCTGTAGGCTTGAGCCTTTGTAATAGTACTGCTATCTATGGCAAAACAGAGATACAGTGAGAGTATCAGTTTTTAGAAGGGATTCACCAATCTGAACCTCTGGCTCGCTATCAGGACTGATACTGACCTTGCAGTATTAAATGAATAAGGTATCGTTCGGCTGTTACCAATCAATGCAGTCTCTACATCAAAGTCACTATGAAATTACTGTTTCTGCAGTCAGTGATGTTCTAGTAGGCCCTGGTCTCATGTTGTTTGCAGTGAGGTAGAGTATTGTAACAGAAATGCATGCTACTACTAGTGCTTTTTAAGATGATGTCTCAGTTCAATATCTCAATTGGTAGATTGGAGGACTGTAGACGTAGTAGCAGGTATCCTTAGGTCACCGGTTCAAATCCGGCTTGAGGGTGTGCATTTTAAATATGTGACATAATGGTGTGCTGAGGAACAAAGTACACTGTAGTGTGATCTGTCCTGTACAACAGACCATTGCCATGCAAATCTTTCCTATGTTTACTTATGACTTAAAGTAAACACAGGAAAGACTTTAGGATTCCCCTCAGTTTCCACACTATTACACTGTATATGCGGTGTAAAAAACAGCACCAAAAACAACTGCTAACAATGGAAAATGTGTTGGTTATATTTGGCTGAATTAAAGCAGAGGAGTTCTGTTGCGGCAGCGGCAAAGATCATAAGTCACTGCACAAATCCATTCTGAAAAAGCTGCATCTGTTAAAACAAACTGCTCAACATCTGCTCGGCACAGAGGGATCAACCCTTCTGCCTCTGCACTCTTTTATGAGCAACCTTACCTTATCTTTGTTCACTGCTGCTCAGAAAAGCTGCTTTTCTCCAAATGTGTTAATGAGGAAAATATTTTTATAGAAATTTTCTTTCCTTTTGTTGGTTCAGAGTCTGGTTAAAGTTGACTCTGCTCTACTTATTGTTTTCTTTAGTTTCTATCATTATGCTGTTGAAATGTTATGAATAGGTGCTGAAGATTTGTTCTATTAAAGCAGTCACCATTTCCCCATATAAAATATTTGTCTTGTCTTTAGAGGAAACAGCATCTAATCTCAGCTCAATCAGTAGAGCAGATGACTGTAGTGGTTTTTATTTTAGTGTTTCTTATTCATAATTATAATTCTGGGAAGTGTCTCTTTCTTATTGTTACCACAACCACCTGCTTCTACTAGCAACCGTAGCTTGTTATCACCCTTCGATAGCTCAGTTGGTAGAGCGGAGGACTGTAGTGGTAATGTCAGGCATCCTTAGGTCGCTGGTTCAAATCCGGCTCGAAGGAGTGACTTTTAACTGTGAAAAATGAGTGGTGAAATATCAACAGTTTAGACCGGATCAGCTCATACAAGTACGGTAAATTATTAAGGTTGCAGTATAGTTGTTTACAGTTGTTCTGAATGACTACACTCAAAAGGTGGAGTGAAAAACCAGCAACCATAAAGAACGCAGAGAACTGATATTGTTTAAATGTGGATATAATGGCACATATTTAATATTTCATAGTGCTGCATGTGGTTGTTCACATTAAAAGTGACCCGAAATGGTTCTGACAGGAATGAAAAAAAAAAAAAGAGCTAGAGAGACGCGTTAAACCGTGACAACTTTCTCGCCTCCGCGCAGCTGGCCAATCATGGTGTGAAGTGGGTGTGAATGGCAGATTGTCCATTTTGGAAAGTTACAGAAATTGCCCTGCACAGCCCCCGCTAATCCGACCTCAGAAGGGTGTGTGTGTGTGTGTGGGGGAGGGCGTTTCTGAAGCTATTCAACCATACTGGGTATACTGGCCCCTTTAGCTGCAGTCTGTATGTGAGTCACTGATTCAACTGCACTTCAAAGGACGAGTGTTTGGGCAACATAAAGTTTATGTCATGATTTTATTAGTTAGGTTAACACTAGATGATGCACAGCAGGTATATACAGTAATATACCTTGTATTTATTTTTATTTGAGTGTTTCTTATTCATAATTGTAACCCTGGAAAGTCACTCTTGTTCACAGTAAACACAAACACATGCTTCTATTAGCGCTTTTAGCATCTTGTCTACCTTCGATAGCTCAGTTGGTAGAGCGGAGGACTGTAGTGGTTAAACTAGGCATCCTTAGGTCGCTGGTTCAAATCCGGCTCAAAGGAGTGACTTTTAACTGTAAAGAGGCAAAAGAAATATGTTGTTCAGCAGTTTCGGGGACTAAATCGGATCGTAGCTACCGAAAAATGCCAAGAGAACAGTAAGCTGTCAGCTGTAGCCTTTGTAACACTTCTGCTATCTACAGCTAAACAGAGAAAATGCAATTGGCATTGCATAATGCTCCTGATATAATGAGAGTTTTTAATAGAGATTCACCAATCCCAACCTCTAGATTGCTATCAGGGCTGATACTGACCTTGCAGTATTAAGTGAATGAAATTAAATCATATGAAATTACTGTTTCTGTAGTCAGTAACGTTCTAGTAGGCCCTGGTCTCATGTTGTTTGCAGTGAGGTAGAGTATTGTAACAGAAATGCATGCTACTACCAGTGCTTTTAAACATGATGTCTTCTTTTGATATCTCAGTTGGTAGAGTGGAGGACTTAGTCGCAGGTATCCTTAGGTCACCAGTTCAAATCCGGCTCAAGGGTGTGTGTTTTAAATATGTGACATAATGGTGTGCTGAGGAACAAAGTACACTGTAGTGTGATCTGTCCTGTACAACAGACCATTGCCATGCAAATCTTTCCTATGTTTACTTATGACTTTAAGTAAACACAGGAAAGACTTTAGGATTCCCCTCAGTTTCCACACTATTACACTGTATATGCGGTGTAAAAAAACAGCACCAAAAACAACTGCTAACAATGGAAAATGTGTTGGTTATATTTGGCTGAATTAAAGCAGAGGAGTTCTGTTGCGGCAGCGGCAAAGATCATAAGTCACTGCACAAATCCATTCTGAAAAAGCTGCATCTGTTAAAACAAACTGCTCAACATCTGCTCGGCACAGAGGGATCAACCCTCTGCCTCTGCACTCTTTTATGAGCAACCTTACCTTATCTTTGTTCACTGCTGCTCAGAAAAGGTGCAAAATATTTTTTATACAAACTTTATTTCAGTTTGTTGGTTGAAAGTCTGCTGTTGAGATGTTATGAATAGGTGCTGAAGGTTTTTCTCCTCACCATTTCCTCATATATAATATCTTTTCATGTCTTAAGAGGAGCCAGCCCCTAATCAAAGTCCATTTTGTTATAGTTACATACGTATATTATGGTGTTTAAGTGATTAGGAAAACACCTACAACTTGTTTGTGGCTATAACAAATTAAAAGTGGCAGTCACATGAAAAAAAAAGTCCTCCTTCGAGCCGGATTTGAACCAGCGACCTAAGGATGCCTGGCATTTCCACTACAGTCCTCCGCTCTACCAACTGAGCTATCGAAGGGAGGGTTGTTAAAGTTTAACAGACCAGTCAGCTATCAGTCATGCTTTGCATTCAGGGATCTTCTCACAATAGGTGCACCATTCTGCATTGTTTAAACAAGGGTGAGGGTAGTGAGTGCTTAGGGGTTTACCAAGGGGGGGATTGTTTGAGTAAATCCTCTATTTGTTCCACGTAAAAGCAACCAAAGAGGGCAACAGGAATTCCCTCGCATGTATTTCTTTACCGTGTCACTCATCTGACTCTGGTTTCCTTCTGCGTGTGTCACCAGGTACGACGAGGAGCAGGCGCAGAGCGAGAATGCCGAGCGTGACCTGCGGAGCCGCTCGGGCCAGTCCCTGGGGTCAAAGGGCACCAAGGGGAGCGCAGGCGTTCGCCCTGCTGCCGCCACCTGGAAGTGAGGTGATATTGCTGACTTTTAATGACTTCCTGTACATTACCACAGGCTTCACCAGTGTGGCACAGGGAATAAAAAAAAGGACCACCTAGACTCTCTTTTTTTTAGCCCAACTATCCGTTGGAGGACTGCTCCCTCTCTTCAAATTTCACCGACTGTGGCACAGGGGTCACCAACCCTGCTGCTGCTGGAGGGGAGAAAAACCATCATTGTCATATTTGGGGAATTTTAAGGGCTGGAGTTTGTGGTTGTTTTTATGGAAGAGTAGCTAAAAAAAATGTAGAAATTGTGTCGGTGGGGTTAAAGGTGAAGTAAAGGCAAGGCAAGTTTATTCTTAAAGCCTAACATCACTTGTAATGTCTCAACAACAGTTCACAACCGAGGCTAAGTTCTCTTTGAACAAGTAAAACTCCCCCCAAAAAAACTTTAAGCCAGAAGGCAAAAAAATATCAAATTTGAAAGAGGAAACTTAAAGAAACACACCTCTGCTCTGATGGCTGCAGTAGGAGTCGCAAGTGAGAAAATGGCAAATACACAAAGTTAAAAGAAAGTTAGTGGAAATACAAAAACAACAAGAAACGAGCAAGAAGTATTAAAACAACCTGAACTATGCATGATTACCGAGTAGTGACACTTTAACTTGACCTGCCACATCGGTGCTAACGAGAAGATAAACCGTATGTAAGGAACATATTAAAAAGGGACAATAAGTGTAACCAGTGCAAAGATTATAAAGATATAATGTACTGATAGGCAGTATAGAATTAACAGCACTAAATGTGTATAGACCCCAAACTAGAATTTAATAATGTTTTTATATGTTCATTATCAATATGTATATGCAGGGAGGGGATCATTAAGACTGATTGTATTCAGTGCAGAACCCTGTTGCACTTTATTTCTGCTTAAATATTAAACCTATTTGCCATGTTGCATTTTGAGTTGAGTACATCTCAAATCTTTCTTAAACAGTTATATTTATTGGGAATGTATGCATACTTAGCTATCAGGCGTTTACTGTATGTCCTGCAACTACTGAAAGATTGAAACACTGACGATGATTATTCATCCGCCTTTTGTAATACACTCAAGTAGGGCTGAACGATATTTTGAAAGTAAAAAAAAAATCATTATAATATCTTTGTTTTTGCTGGGTAAATTGCAATAATTTAAGTTACATGCTCTCCATATAAATTCAGCTTTTGACTTATGTAGAATTGATCACTCAAGCAATGCACTTTAATTTAATCCAGGGTTAATTCCTTGATCAATATAGTCTTAACCACTTTTCATACTCTAATTGAAGAGGCCGAGTCTGATGATGATATATATAATGATAATAATAATGAATGATATTATTCATCAGATGGACTGTTTGTCTTTAATATTAGTCTTGAAAAAGGGAACTTTTTTCATTTTTCTATCCAGCATTAAAATGATTTACAGTTTGTCTTTCCAGTGTGACTATTACACATTCATAAAGTACAACATTGATGCTGAAACAATATCTTTCAGCCCTGCTCTGATGTAGAAATCCATTTGGTGTTTTGTGAAACTAAATGCTGCTTTTGTATGCCAAATGTCTGCTTATTCTTGATTTGAAATAACACAAGAGAAGCAAAATTCTCTACTGATTATGTAACAGGCCTGTTAATTTGCTCTTTATCAATTTATGTGCTTTATAAATTTCAATTCAACCTGTTTTGTGTTTCTCGTCACTTCACTGTGGTAAGGGGGGAGGGAGGTGGGGGGGCAGTAGCCTTTGATGGACCTAATCTGTCTGGAGTTTAGATTAATCAGAGGTCAATCCTTCCAAAGGCACAGCAGCAAAGTAGGTCTCTGCATGGCACCGTTCCTTGACTATGAAAGTTTGACACTCCCACCACCACCACCACCACACTGTTTCAGTACGTCTTGCCAAACTGCTGTTATGGACATGCAGAACAGTAGTTTGGCAAGACGTATGAGCCACCTGATCTGTCGCAGTCTGTTTGCCACATACAGTACATCCTTTACTGAGAGATGAAATAAACTGAGGTGTAGCCGACCCCCGTGCCAAATAAGAAACTGGATCGACGTGCTGCTGGTGTTCTTTATCGTGGTTATAAACCATGTTTTGTGTGACACGATGTGAAGAGCTTAGTCTGTTTTTAGCTTTACGTTAATGATACCTCTCTGTACGGGAATTTCATTGTTTTCTTTTAGTTCCCTGTCAATAAAATATCCACATTGGTGCTGCCTTGACAAATAGATAATGTTCATTTTAAAGCAGGGCTTAAAGAGAAATGATGGTGAAATGGCCCTTTAACGAAACAACATATAGCAGTTTATTTGCAGGACTTTGTGAAATGTTGACATGTCAATTACAATAAAAAGGAAGGATCTTTTTTTGATTTGTGGACAGATCGCTCAGACTGCATGTGATGAAGGAAATATAATAAGCTGAAGATTGTACACCTGAATGTTTGTATTGCAAGTTTATTGCTTCTGCATGAGTAAAGAAAGACCCATATTGTGCAGGGGGTTCATTATGAGAAATATGAGACCATTATGAACTTCCTCTTTCTGAAACGGTACTTTTGTTCTTTATTTTGCATTCTCAGACCTTGAATTTGTGTTTGCATACTGTCATTATCATTTGCTTGATATATGTGTGCATGGGGAAATGTGATATATTACAACACTGCTTCATTTAGCAGCTAACCATGTGCCTGCAGTACTACTTTGCTCAATGTTTAGATGGACTGGGACATTAATAACCTCAGAACTTCTGACCTCAGTCGCCCCCAAATTGATATTTTAAAACATTTACATGACCTTTACTGGAATTAAAGAACTGTCTGATGGGTTGACAAGCAAAAAGTAACACATTCAATGATGACTTCAAGCTTTTAAGTTTCAAGAGTTGAGTTCAAGAGAAATCAAATTATTCCTCATTTGCTGACTGACCCCTGCAAACCGCTCCAGGACCAAAGAAGGGCCCCAGACCTCATACTGGAAACCAATAGGGGGCCTCAGGGTAAAGTAACCAGACGAACTTTTCAGGGGATGTGACGTCAGACAGGCGCGCCTCTTCTTAATTTGCTAAGCTAACCAGTTTTACACAGCGCAGGATCGGAAGTGAAGCGATTTCAGAATAAAGGTTTTGACATATTTAGACAAGTTATATTTTTGTATATTTTGTCATTTTGTCTTTAACAACAGAATTCTCTGAGATATTTACCAGTATTTACTATTACTAATTCACTAATTGCATGTCCTGCATTCAAAATTTTATTTAAGAAAAGTAGAACATTATCAGCTAAATTTACTTTATGTGTCAAAAGTAAAGCTGCTTATATGCAACAGAATGGCCCTGTTAAAATGACCCTGTCAGAGTAATAATACTATATTATATTATATCACATCATTTGTTTATTATGACAGATACATTCATATGTAAATTCAAATCTGTTTTATCGGCATGAATGTGACAACAATATTGCCAAAGAATCAAAGAGTCAATGAAACAATATCTGTTATATCTATTATATTTATATCTATTAATATGTATTGTATATAGGTGTATTTATGTGTATATATGTCCCTCAGGTAGTGGCATGTTGATACATATTGGGCAATTTGAAAAATTTGAATTTATATTCACATGTAAGAAGTTTTTTTTATGTATCGCTGGGCTACGTGGAGTTAATTTTCATCATGTGATATTATGTTTGGCAATTCTGTACCAATGTGCAGTGGAAGAAAGTGGTCTGATCCTTCACTTAAGTACAAGTAGCAATACCACTGTGTAACAATACTCTAATACAAGGACATACAATGTACTTATTGTAAAAGTAACCACTGTTCAGTCAAAATTGCCTCTGAGTTCATTTGTTATTTCACTATGATAACTTGTATTATGCAAACAGCATTTTAACATTGTAGCAAGTCTAGGTAGAGCTGAGTGTAGCTATTTTATTTACTGTTGGGTGGTTATGTAATGTTACTGTATAACATTACATCATATTTTATGTGCACGTTATAGGATTTTAGTAAAGTATCTAGCAACTATAGCTGTCAGATATATTTAGTGAAGTAAAAAGTACAATACTTCCCTCTGAAATTTAGTGGAGTAGAAGTATAAAGTAAGAGAAAATTGAAGTACTCAAGTATAATTTAAGTACCTCAAAACTGTACTCCAGTAACGCATCTGAGTAAATGTACTACAGTAATAGTTTCCAGACTGCATCTGTTCTCTTTTGAAACTCTTGGACCGGATGTGCAGCGCCGCGCTGACATCAACTGACAGTTGTGTCAGTCGGTTGGTCGGTGGTGCCGCTGCTGAGCAGAAAAACGGGGAAAAGATTTGCAAATTGGCACCACCAAGAGAACTAAGTCTCCAGTTCAACATAAACTCTCACGAGGAATAAACCCTTTTCCAGGTAAGTTCACTCCGAAACGTTTACGTGGTACATTTTAACTTTTTTACTGTTGCTAACAGTAGCGCTAATGGGCTAACGACAAAGTTAAGGTACTTCCCGATGGGAGGAGGTTTGTAATCAATTATGGTGGTTTTTTAAAATTAGAAATGATTTAACCAAGTATACGCTACTATAAAGGCGGTGCATATATGTAAAATTGAAGTTTAACTATCAAAGTTAATCGTGTAATCGTGTAACTTGGATAGTTGAGGGTGTTAAAGGGTCCAAAGCTGCAGCGGCAACACCGTTAAGTTAAATCATTTTTTTAACAAAATGTCACTGCAGTTAATGTCGGACTTTATGCGTTATTTCGTGCTAGTTTAATTTCGGTATTTGCCTCAGGATGTTTCCCCTCATCCGTGTAGTTTTCGTAGGGAGAAACTAGTGTTTCATTGCCTGCAGTGATAAAAAAAAGGGCGGGGCGGGTTTCGCAAGTAAAGATAACCTCCTGCTGCATGTCATATCATCCCGTATCGTATGCTTACGACATGACATCATTTACTCGTTTTTCTATTGAGAGATTTGGCTCACAACAGTTGCTGCTGCCTGCTGGCTGCTAATACTCCCTGGTCAGTCAGTGGTGGTTTTAATTTGCGCAGTGTCAGCTAGCTGCCAAGTTCAGTCCTGACTCCTGTAGTTACTGTACATTTGACATAAGTTGCATTCATAGAAAGAAATGTTGGAGCCCTTTTGTGTAAGTCAGGGAAGGTTATTGACTTAGCAACAAGAAATATATCCTTGTCAACACCAGGAAATGAATCACGTGGAGCAAGGACGTGTGTGAGGACGCTCATGATATATCCATGAATCAGTGGAAGTGATCAGTCATCAAAGTCATGCAGCTGGATCAGTTAGACATAGACCCAATAAGGAGATCTGATGTTTTGTGGTTTGTGTTTGTTACTAGAGTTGTGTTGCCTGGGCAAAGCAATTGTGAAAGCACTGGTTCCCTTTTTTCTTTCTGGGGGGCCATGTGAACCGATTTCTTCGTCACAGAACAGAGCTAAACTTAGATTGGGTATTCCAGTTTAAGGTTGAAGGCACTGCTCTCTATTTAGAGGGATCTTTATTGGCACACAAGAAGAGGCAGTTAAAGAGATATGAATCATTACCAAGCAGAATTTAATCGTGTAATTCCTGTAGCCTTGTCAAGACCTGTCTGAATGAGCATGAAGGATTCCCCTCGAAGAAAGGATCCACAGATCTGAGACAGCACAAAGACTGTTTATTTTCACTTCCCAAAATGCCAGCGTGCTATCATAGTATTTGCAGTAGTAAGTAATTTTCAGGCAAATATGTCAAATATTAGCTGATTCTCGCCTCTCACATGTGAATATTGGGTTGGATTTCTTCTCGTAATCTGAATAACTGAGTTTTGGGCTGTTTGTTGAACAAGACAAGTGAATATAGTGTGTCTGGGCTTTTGGAATTTTCCAGTATTTTTCCTACAAAATTAGAGTTGAAACGATTAGTCAGTTAACTGATGAGTCGAACAACAAGAACTAAACAGTCACTAAACAGTCATGATAAACAGTCATTTGATTCATTTGTCAAACACAATTGCCAAGGAAACTTTTTTCTTTGTTTTCAGACATTTCATTGACCAAACAAATAATTAACTGATTGAGAAAAGAAGGGGCAGTTTAAGCAATGATGAAAATAATCATTAGTGTAAACAGGCCAGTAATAGCAACTCCTTCTCCTGTGATTTCTGTCTTTGTGAGAGGACTTCTATTGTGTTTAACTGTACACACCGTCTAAAGGCCACAGGGTTAGCAGATGAATTGTGCTTTGTGGCATTTTCCTGAAAGGTCTGCTCCTTTAAAATGCATCACATGAGACACGTACCGCTCTGCATGCGGGAGAGGGGCTTCCACAGGAAAAAGTGTCGAACTCGCCTGTCAGTGACGTCAGGATCTCCCCTTCCCTGTCATGTAATACTGAATTTCCCTCCATTATGTTTGTCTCCACGCTGCTGCCGTGTCCAGTGGAAAATGCCTGAAAGTGTGGAACAAATGTCATTGTTTTTCCCTTGACCATGGAGCAAGGGGGGGTTTTTTTTAGCAAGCGGACCGGTCAGTTATGTCGAGGCTACAGTTGACCTGGTGTTGATGGACCAACGGTTTCATTGTGTGGTGTTTTGGAGACTCATAACTGCAGTATGAGGCTCTTGTCAGTGAGCTCTGCACAGTCTGGATAAGTCAGTAATCAAAAGGCTCCTCATTTAAAAGGCTGTATCCCTCCGAGAGCAGCAGCTCTGTGCAGCTGTTGAGCTCACATGAGGAAGGAGGGCAGAGGTGATTGACTGACAGGGAAAGAAAATCAAGGTCACGACCCACAGTTGTCATGGAAACTTATGACTTCCAAGCTTGTGCGCATGAGAGAGAAAGAAGCAAAAGAATGACTGTATTTTTTTTTTTTTCTTCTCTCATAGCTCAGGCGGGATTTAGCAATGTCCTGCTGTGAAACCGCAATATTGAAGGGATAGATCAGCTCAGCTGCACTCCCAGCCTGTGAGATATTGCAAGCGTTTTATGCAACAAAAGAAGGAAATGGAAACAGAGAACTACCTCTTGATGGGGGGAGAAAAGAATCTTAGTCAGATAAGCAATTTTTATGTGATTAAGACATTGGCGAAGTAGTAGAGTATTTTTTCAGCTTGCTTGTTATGTAATCATGATCTTTTCCTGCAACCCCCATGATTAGCATTTGTGCTGATTATTTCAGTTAGTTGAATGTTCTTTTCCTCTCCTGAATTTCAAGTAATGCTCAGTAGGGCTGCAGTTAACAGTTATTGTGATTATCAATCAATCTGTTGATCATTTTTTCAATTAACTGATTGATTATTTGATGTATTTTATATTAGAAAATAGGCAAGGCAAGTTTATTTGTATAGCACATTTCAACAACAAGGTAATTCAAAGTGCTTAAAATAGTTTAAAATGCCCTTTAAAGTTCCCTAAAGGTGTCTTCAACCTACACACAACAGTCTGAAACACAAAGATATTTAGTTTATTATTACATAAGACAAAGAAAAGCTGTAAAGCATCACACGTGTTTTGCGTTTTTTGCTTGAAAAATGATTTGGAAATGATCAATTATGAAAATATTTCAGCTCTGGCTTATTAATTTGTGACATAGTTCCTTTCCAAGAAAGCAGCAAGTCAGTTCCTCTTGTATTTAAAACCTCAGTGACAAAGTCATACATTCACATTTTGACAAAACCTGTAAGCCATGTGGGTTCTTGCACGTGTTGACAGTCCAGGCAGACAAGGCTGGGAGGTCTCGCTATTTCGCACGGAGCAAATATGACACTTTAACCCTCAGAATAACTCGACTTACTGTGCACACATTTCCCCTTTCCTGCAGTTACTGATTAGCGGGGGCCAGCAGAGCCAGACGGAGGCAGAATGAATTGTTGAGATTGTATGACATTAGAGTGGCGATGTCCTTGCTCTGCACTGCTGATAAGAGTTTGTTCTTGATGTAGTGAAGTTTAAATATCCCACATATACACAACAAGCGAGTGATTTATGAAGTCGGTGTGCGCACAGTCTGTGATCACTCAGGTTCGTACACTGGCACTCTGATTATGTCTTTCAGACACTTATATAAACACACACAGCTTTAGGGCAGGCATGCATGTGCCTGTCACCTGTGCATGCGCTCATCCCTGCGGTTTGTGTGTATCCTGTTTCCTGCTCTTCAGCTCCATTAATGACACTGTTTGTCTGTGAAAACCACCAAAGCACTCTGAGAAACATAAACACTGGATGGTGGGAAATATATCAGAAGCCTCCTCTTGTTTTTGTCATGCCATCTTTCCAACAATTTGTACAGCCTGTCCGTCCCTTCGGTCGTCATTATCCATCTCCATTTTGCGCCCGCAGTAAAGGTCACTGGCTTCTCATGTGTCTGGAGCTTAGACATGACTCAGGTCTTCTCGATCCAGCAGCTCAGCACCCATTCATGTGCTTCTAATAACAAACCTGGTCATCTCTCGCTTTTGCTGTCTCACCCTCTGTCTCTCCTCCCTCCCCTCGTCTTCAGTGTCTCACAGGTTGAAGTCAGCCTGATCTATGCAAGGTAGAATACAAGTGATTTGTTTTTGTAAAATGTGGTAGATAGATAAATAGTAGCAGTGTGGGAACTTGCTTAATGTGCCAAGGTTCAGTTTAGGCATGGTAGCACTGAGGAATGCATTTTTCACTTCTATCTTAAGGCTGTTGTCAGCAGCCGAATTCCAGCATGATTAGTACATTTACTTATCAGCCGTTAGTGGATATCATTGTTGAGTTTGATTACATAATCTCTAAGACTGTAAAGCCCCCTTCAGCCAATCTCAGGAAAAATCGAATAAGGTGTTTCTGCGGCCTTGATGAAATCATGCATTTGTGTTTGATTTCCACTTCATGTTTAAAGGGCAAAAACACAGTGCAAGCGAGTAACATATTCATCCAACATTCTCCACATATTCCCCTCATTTCCATGTGTTTTTTCTTTTTTTTTTTTTTTTTTTTTGCTTTGTGCAGAGCAGCACACAGTGTTGAATTTTCCAGCGTTCTCTCGTAGAGCGGCCAGCTGAGTGGACTTCAGACCTCAGCTTAGTCAACAGCATTGTTTACAGTTCTGGGTCAAGCCACGTTCAATTGTTTAACGCAGTCCAGTCATGTCCTACAGAGCCAAGGGTGTGCAGATGTTTGTTCCTGTTTGCTGTCGATTACATCAGACCTGGAAAACAACCTTTTGTGATGAAGGAATTCCCAATACTTTGTTGTGGCTTAAGTGTTTCGGAAAGACAAGGTTAATTTCCATTCATCTATGTCGTTATGTTTTAATTTCAAAGCTCAGTTTACAGCTAGATGAGAAAATCCACACTCATAAAGACTGTTTCTCAAAATGTTTCATGTCAATATCTCCTAAAAGCATCAACATTCATCCTTAAAATATCCCTTTATTGATATAAAGGTGTTTAGTTAAACGTTATGTGATATTTGCAATGCCGTCAATCATCTCAGTCCTTCCTTCCTGTGCTGTTTACCAAAAGAGGAACATGTCCACTACTAAAGTTGTCGTTACACATAAGGCCGGTTGCCATGTTTAGAGCGGATATTCGTGGCTCGTTCCATGTGTCCCTTGTGTGTCACCCTCTTGTGCAGCAGCACAGGGATGGCTGAATGAAGAATATGAACAGCTGGTAGGGAAAGGCAGAAGGGAACAAGAGGACAACCCTGATCAACCCTGATAATGTTTTGTGGACGTGTCATGTGTGTCTTTTTTCTTTTGCATATACACACTTCTAGTAGAATTTGACTGATCGATCTGTGTCTCATCAGTAATCACTTTGAAGAATGATCTCCTTGAGAATTAGGCAAACCACACAGTACATTAATATTAATGCTTATGGAGGTTTGAGGCAACAGAGAAAGCTGGACTTTTGCCCAGGTTTGTATACAGTGCGTGTTTATTTGTGTAAGCGGCTCAAAGTTCTCGGATTCATAATTATTTCAAACCTGACAGGAGACAGTAAACAAGCTTGAGATCTTTTATGAATGATATACAAGCAGAGCCTGGAGATGTATTAATATATTATTAATATATTGCAGTAATTGCAATAACATATCATAATATTTTAATGTATTAGGGCTGTATCTAACAATCTACAAGTAAAAATAGTTCAAAATGCCTGTAAAAATATCCCAGAACCCAAAAGTTCTCCATCAAATCTTTTGTTTTGTCCAAATAGTCCAAAACACTAAAAATATTCAGTTAACTATCATTTATAACAAAAAACAGCAGCAAATCCTCACATTTGAGCAGCTGGAACCAGTGAATCTTTGGCATTTTTGCTTGAAAAATGAAACGATTCATCTGTTATAAAACTAGATAAATTTTCTGGGGATCAACTAATGAGATGTTGACCCAGCTTTAAATATTTTAAGTATTGATAACATTGTGAAATAGCTTGAATGTTGTATGTTCCTGTTGTTAAAGGCCGTATTGCAGTTCAGTGATGTAATGTTTTGAGCTCATTTAAGTGTGTCTGGTCTGTCTCATTATCTTCACATGAACAATATAACGATATGAGTCAGCAACATCGTGATATTTGATGCGTCAGTATCACCCTCATATATATTACATGCTCTACATACAAGATTACATCTGTCATTCATTAGAAAGCAGAAGTAAAATTAAACATCTGGTTTTCTCTAGAAGCAGTGACAGATAACATCTGCTGGTGTGTGTTTCTGGCTGTTTGACTGACCTGATTGTAAACTACAAACACAGTTAAAGGAAAGATTGTTCATTTGCCTCCCGTTCCTGCAGCGACCACAATACTACCCTCTGTCCCAGTGTCGCCCTGGAGGGCACGGGCCACTGACCATTGACCAACACACACACATGCACACAGTCACGCTCAGAGCAACAGCCCTCATCGTTGCTTGTCAACTGAAAGAGGCTCTGTTCACACTTGGCACTAAAAATGCAGCTTGTGTGATCCAATCAAGTGGACTGCTCCGAATCATGGATGGGAATTTTGTCGGATATTATTAACGTGTAACTGACTGACAATCAGATAAAAATAAAAGTAGGGATGAGTCAGTGATGGAGAAAGAGAGACTCACATGGCTGCATTTGGGCCTTTTTTAATTGTTACTAATTATTAAATCGGAAGAGACTGTTTTTAATGTCAACAAGCAGTTAAGCACCCAACCTGACGAATAAATCCTACTAAACTGTGGGTGTGAACGAACTCATAATACTCAGCTACACAGTACACAACAAGGTCAAAACACAACAGGCTCAAAACAGGGCAGCTAAATTTAAGAGGACATGAGTCCAAGTCTCTTTAATGTGCCAATCACACATCAACAAATGTCTCTAAATATTTTATTTAGATTTTTAAAAATGTTTATTAACTGTTAACTATCACATTATGTTTTCTTAAAATTTTATTTAACATGCAGTGCTGCTTTAAAGCCATCACCACACTACTAGAATAAATATCTGGGTGGAAACACTGAATCTTTTTTATTTACTCATTCTTGTAGTCAAATTTGAATATATTGAGTCTAGAAATACTGGACTCAGCATATAAAATACCCACCATATGTAAGTTTTTATTTGTAGAAAGTAAATTCCCCAAATGATAAATGTTGCTTAAACTCTCAAATTCACAGGAAAAGTACTGAGTATATAAGCTCAGTGTTCTAGCTGCTGTCATGACTCAAACATAGTCAGAAACATATGTTGTATGTGACGTGAACACAAAAGCTCCTCTGAACGGATTATTAGCCTGTTGAACTCTACGTATAGCAGAAAAAACCTCCTTCACACAGCTGATTTGTTATTGCCAAACAACAAACATTATAACCACTGATTATGTTCTTCATCACTTAATTTATCAGTTATCCAACTAATCAGTTAATCATTCTATTAATTGACATTTACACATATTGAGTTGTTGAAAATTATTAATTTTCTCTGGAATGACAAATGTTTCTTCTGTGTAGAAGTAGTTTCACCAGAGATGCAACCAAGCTGGAAGGTAAATTCTGATCTCAAGTGCTCACTTGAAGTGAATTTTTAGACGAGTTTTGATGCTGCAGTTTGTCGCAGCTGGTCGTCGACACAATCTGCACATATATGGTTACAAGATACCAGATCTGAACAGGAGCAGCCGCACTGTAGAGGAAGAAGAAGAGGCTCCCCAGCTGATGGGAGGACGAGACGAGGAATGAGAAACTGAGAAGGGAGGAAGAGGATGGAGGAGAGGAATGAAGGGGGATGAATAAAGAGAGACTGTTCAAGGGGGGCTGTTGAGTTTAGAGTGATGGACATGAGGAGAGAAGAGGGTGAGGGGGGGGGGGGGGGCATTAACAGAGGACTGTCTGTCGTAGCAGTCTGAAGGAAACGGAAGCTGCCCCGCTGTGTGTTTCTTGACAGTTTCTTTTTCTCTCCCTCTCTAAAAGTCACTCATGCACCCGCAGAGAGATAGAGAGAGCTGCAAGAAACCGCTGTGGTTTCAGTTTGCCATGTGTTGAGGGTGGTGAGATTATAGAAATGGACGAAAACACTGCTGCCTAGATTATCAAACCAAATCACACTCTTCCACTGCCCTCCTCTCCCCCTCTCTGTAGCCGTCCTCTGAACTATTTCTTTCTTCCTCATAGTATTCACCCTCTTATCTTCTGCGTCTCATCCACAGCAGTTGTCTCTTAAGGAATGTTGTTGTGACAGCGTGATAGTGTTATCGTGTTTCAGCTGTTGGTTTCATTGTACACGTAGAGAGACAAAGTGTAACGGACTGATTCAAAGACGCGTTTCCCTTCCTCTTTGTTGCACTTACAGTATTTAGTGTTGCAGCTTTCTTGAATGTCAGCTTATCTCTTGGTTTATTTGAACAAAACTTAATCAAAGCTGGGAAAGGTTAAGCACTGTAATACATCTTGATAACATTTATACTGTATGTATGTACTTAAAGATGTAGTTTTTGATCAGTTCTTAGATCATTTCAAATGTGTTTTTTGAATTTTGCAATTGAAAAAATGAAGTTTTCAAGAAGTAAGAGAAGTTTTTACCTCTCTTTACAGGCTGAAAAAGCTGCAACTGTGACATATTTTAAGCAGTTTTCTTTTTTAAATTCATTAATTAATTTACAAACAATAAAATGTCAAAAATAATGAAAACTGCCTCTAAGACACCAGATTAAAGTGACTCTTACAAGAAAACTAAACTTAAATGCCATGTCAGAAATGATCTAATTACTGCAAACGGCGCCGCTTTTGGAAAAAACAGAATAAATCAATTAATAGACTATCAAAATCACAGCTGATTCATATAAACGCATTAATTGTCAATTAATTTGTTAATAGAAGAATTGAAGGATTTTAATACCACCATAGATGTTATACTAAACATTCCTTTACTGAAAACACTTCCTCTGGTAAGGCAATATGATATTATTAAGTTATTTGTATTAATCATATTCAAATATGTTTATTGATTAATTGGGTTTTTCTCATTTGTTTCCAGGCCCTACACACTGAGTGTAACTTAGGGCAGCAGCGATGTCGGGCTCCTACGATGACTCCATGATCGATGTGTCCAGTGATAGTTTCTGGGAGGTGAGAAGCTACCAGCTCTTACAGCTCTTACGTTATACTACAATGGAATAAATCTGCTGAGTATAATATTGCTGCAGAATTTTTTAAATAAGTGAACAATCAGCAGCACCTTTTAAGGAAATCTTGTGCATACTAACTAACCTTTCCCTGTCTTTTCTGTCTGTGTCTCTGTCGTTGGTTCTCAGGTCGGTAACTACAAGCGTACAGTGAAACGGGTAGACGATGGCAACCGACTCTGCAACGACCTCATGAACTGTCTTCATGAGCGGGCGCGTATTGAAAAGTCCTACGCTCAGCAGCTCACAGAATGGGGCAAACGCTGGCGGCAGCTCATAGAGAAAGGTAGGCAACAAAAAAATACCAAAACACATGCTGTACAACGACTCTCTTTTATAAAACTGCCAAAAATTTTGAAAAACAAGACATAATTTCATTTAGGAAAGTTAGTTGAAAATAGATTTAGTGATTATGCTCTTAGCTCAGTAAGTAACTGCAAAATATTAGTAATGTATTTCCTGGACGCTGACTGGTGAATAACCTTTGCCTCAGGACCTCAGTACGGTACCTTGGAGCGGGCGTGGTCTGCTCTGTGCACGGAGGCGGAGAAGGTGAGCGAGCTCCACATGGAGGTGAAAGCGGCGCTGATGGGAGAAGACTATGAGAAGCTGAAGAACTGGCAGAGAGACGCCTACCACAAACAGATGATCGGCGGCTTCAAAGAGACTAAAGAGGCAGACGACGGATTTCGCAAGGCTCAGAAACCCTGGGCCAAGAAACTCAAAGAGGTGTGGATTTCAGACTTCACATGAACTCATATGTAGCAGACTATAAACAGTCCCCACAAGCAAGTCATTTTTCAACTCAATTACAGCCGAGACTATCAATTTTACCCTTCAGTCCACATGATCACATATTACTGACTCACCATTGTTTTCTCTCCATGACGACCTGCTTACTAAACAACAGAGCAGAAGCGCCATTATAACCTCTTAGTGTTGCTCTTGTTTGAGAAACCAAATACCACTCAGTTATCTTCCATTTCTTTGACTGTCAGCTGACAGGAAGGAAACTTGTGAGGGGTTTTTGTAGGCAGACGAGCACCTCTCTTGGTTCAAAATCAGGTCAATGTATTTCCCACTGCGGATTTCATTCAAGCAGCCTGTTTACTTGGCAGAACACACATTCCTTTCCATTTGTGTACATTTGCGTTTTAAAGTATGTGTCTGTTCAAAGCCGCTCGCCCCTTTTGCATCCTCCAGGCTCCTTGCCCTTATTTCCTGTGTGTGATGTCACAAGAGGGGGCGGTGACATCCTGGCCTTGTGTCATTAAGTAAGGACAGAACAATACAGTTTTGTAACCATAGTGATATATTGATCTGGTGGACGACAGGGAGGAAATGAGGCTAATTAACTGGACGAGAAAATGGGTAACTGTCATGGGTGATGTGGACAATGTGTCAATAGAGACACATACATTCATTCTAAACTGGATACAGTATTTGACCAGACATGTCGTCCTAAGCCGTCATTCATGTGTTTTTAGTGGATTGACATTTCGTCCTGTGCCTGTTATGTCAAATTAGCGAGGACAGGCTATTCTTGTTGTATGTTAAGTGTCCTCTACTTGACCACATGATTTGTACAATAGGGACATGGCCGCTCTGGCCTCGGCCCAAGTTACACTGGGCACTGCCCAAGATACTCACATGCTTCCTCATCTCTTATCTGCTAGACTTTAAATATGAACAATGAAATAGAGGAGCGCTGTATTCGTCCTGTCATAAACGCATCACACATGAAACTCATCAGGCACAATGAGTGTACTCTCCTTCCTCATATGAGTCTCCTACTATATGTAAAGTGTCATCGGGATTTTTTATTCATTTCGACGTCAAAGTGTCTTGAGCCTCAAATTATCAAGTTTCTTTACATAGGATGTTAATTGGAATGATTCCAAAAATAACAAATGACACAAACTTAGTTTTTAGGTACAGCAGTGAACATGTGCTGTCAATGTTATTAATAAAAAGAAATCAAATGTCCTCAGTTCCTTTAAAATGGCACAGAGGCAGCAAAATTTATGCAAATTTGAAGAAGAAAGAAGAAGATGGATGTGTAGGACTGATAACATGTTAAGCTGATTATACTGAACTTCTTAAAATACAATGTTTGCATAATACAGAAATACATAATACATAAACATTTTTTGTAAATGACTGTTAGGGACGGTTAAGATTGTGTGTCAGCCACATGCAACCAATCCACGTTACATATAGTCACTTTCTCAATATCATTCCATCAGTGGCATTCATTTAGTCATGGTGGGCCGTTTGCTCAGTTTTTAGTCCCACTGCAATCATGTTACCCTGAGTTTAGGTATCAAAATCAATGTCTGGAGAGAAAAGGTTGAGTCAGTGGATTCCAGTTGTCCAACACATTTATCCAAAAAGAGGCCTAAAAACTGAAGTCAGCCATATGTAAAGTGAGACTCCAGTGTTTGTTTGCGTTGCCTAAACACTGAAATCACATTAAAGCAACGGTCGTAAATCAGCATAGCCTACTGATCATCTCACTGAATGTTCAGGAATTTTTAAAAAGATTTGTTACAATATACAATACAATGCAAGAGCCACAATTGGCATTAGATCTTTATTAAAACAGATTAAATACTGCATGTTTTTTAGTCATTTTGAGGCTTAAATTAGTCATAACAATACATTCTTTAATCTGCACATCTTGCTCTTAGTTACTTGGTTATACGCAGGTGTGGTGCTAGTTCCTGTATTTTATTTTATTGGTGTTGACGATGACGGTGGTGGTGATGGAATCCACAGATGGAGATGATGAAGAAGTCTTACCACTCCGCCTGCAAAGAGGAGAAGCTGGCGGCCAGCAGGGAGACCAACAGCAAGCTGGAGAGCAACAATAATCCCGAAGCCCAAAAGAAGCTCCAAGAAAAAGTGGAGAAGTGTCAGCAGGAGGTGCAGAAGGTAGGACTTTTAAAAAAAATGAGAATGATATACTGCATACTATAAGATCATCTATCATGAGAGCATTAATTCATGTTTTTAAGTGTGTTTTAATTGTCTCTCCATCCTTTCCTTTCATCCAGACTAAGGAACGCTACGAAAAATCCCTTGAAGAGCTCGACAAGTTGACCCCTCAGTATATGGAGAACATGGAGCAGGTGTTTGAGCAGTGGCAGCAGTTTGAGGACAAACGCATTCGCTTTTTCAGAGAGCTGTTGCTAGAGGTTAAACAGCACCTGGACCTCTCAACCAATCACAGGTCAGACATTATCCAGAGGGGCATTTAACTGTTTATTTCATGTAGACTGAGGCTAGTTTTCAAAAAATTAAAGGATAAAAAGATAGATGTGGGTATTGCAGCTGATTAGAATGTTTGTGAGAGATGCTGGAGATTTCCTGAACTGCACAAAAAATAAAGTACTTCCTGTATTTTCTTCGTAGATTCCAGACAGTTTATCACACGCTGGAAGACACAGTCTCTGCTACTGATGCTGAAGAGGACCTAAAATGGTTCCGGTCCAATCACGGCCCCGGCATGCCAATGAACTGGCCCCAGTTTGAGGTACTATACTACTTGGTTTATACTAATAAAAAAGCAGAAGAAAAGAGAGGGAAGGCTAAAGGTTTGATGTGGGAAAAAATGGAGCAGGACCATCCAGAGGGGTTCTCAAGAGGCTCCAAAAATGTTTTCCTGTCACAGACGCACATTAAGTCATGGTGCCTCACTTTAGTTTATCCAAGGGACTCTTAAGGGAAGATTTTTGTTGCTGCTGACTTGAGGATATACGGTAACAGTCTGTATATATTATTTAGTGAGTTAATTATGAATGAATTACAGTCCTTACTTATATTTAGATGCCTGTCATCTCCTCTTAAGGACTACTGATGCTCTTCCAGGCTCAACTGTGAGAACTACCAGCCGAGAGGACCAGGAAAATTGACTTAAAAGTGATACTTAAAAATGCCTCTGGGAAAAAAAAAACACCATGTTACACTTAACCCAAGAAGGAGTTACAGCCTAGTTTAGTTTTTTTGTCATTGATGTATGCTGTTTGGCAGCAGGGATAGAGGTAAATCTATCCTCAGCGGTCAGAGTGGCAGTGAGAGGGATGTAGTTTATGTCATGAACCTAGCAGAAAGTGAAATAAGAAAATAAGGGGAAGGGAGGCAAAGAGATGCTGCATGCGCTTGTAATGCTACAATTTCTAGTGCTGTCAAGTGCTCTTGCAGGGATAGATGTTCCAGCAGGGCGCCTTCCTCCACTTCTATCATCACCAGGCTGTTTTTCTTTCTCTGTGACAAGATACATACCAAAGAAGTGAGACGAAGTGAAGTGAGATACTTCCGACAGAGTAGATATCAGCAAGAAACTTGAATGAATAATGAGTTTGTGTTCAAAAACAACACGGCACTCTCCTATCTGAATTGTTTTGGAATCCCTGAATTACTTTGCTGATATGAGTCACTGCTACATTCACAAACTAACATTTCTGCAGCTACTAGGCGTGTACTCCACAGTTTTAAGGATCAGACTGTATTGTTCGCATTAACCCTGTTCCACACCTGCTTCCCTTTTCCCCATGTCTGACAGAATTTGGACCGGGCCCATCCTCGCTCCTTTAAGAGAAGGTCCATTGTAGTGAGTTCTGCATGGGAGGGCTGTTCTGTCACAGCAGCCATGGGGAGGGGAGGGGGCGATCCTTTGCACATTATAACTCTCACTCCTTACTGCTTCCATTCGTGTGTGTGTGTGTGTGTGTGTGTGTGTTTGAGGTGGTTTTTATCTTTAATACATGTGGCCGCAAATAATTAAAAAAAAAAAACAAACATGTAGAACTACAGGATGTTTACATACAGTTCCTTTTCCTGGATAACAGAATTACTAGAAATACTCTGTACTACTTTTAACACAGCTCTGGCTTTCAGTTCATTTCTAACCTTTGAACTCTGACCCCTCAGTGGCCCCCATCAGTCATTATTCCCATCCATGCGAACCCTGCAGTATGTCACATGATGCCAACAAGGCCCATCAATGTCACAGGGTCTCAGAGGTCATTAGCCAGGCATGAACATACACCTTTTGATCTTTTAAGATTGAGACGCCTGGTAAGTCCGAGGGGTCAGACGAGGACCAGGGAAAAAAGCTCTGAGGTCATCATCTGTAATTTAGGAGGGACATTACGGCCGTTGTCTGAATTATGTTAATTTATTTAAGACTTCTAGCTCCAACATAAGATTGACATCATGCTGCCATGTTGTGATAGTTACTGGAAATTTCCACCTTCATTCAAATTAGCTTTTAAGTTAATTATTAAAAATGTAGGTCTGGTTAATAGATTAAATCAACCACATCAATAAAAAAATAGCTATACTATATCCGTATACAAACATAATGGCCTTTACTATGACAGTTTTGCTGTCATTTGATTGGACCATCTCTCTTCTGCTCCGTTCTCCCTGGTTAGCCTCTGGTGGAGGGGAGACTGCCTGGTGCTGTGTTTCTTTCAACAGGTGATGGATTTGCTGTACATGGGTTCATTTGATCCGACTTACACCGTGCTGTATAAACACACATGCATGTACAGTTTGGAAATCCAGAGTCAAGTGTCACAACCTGGAAAAAAAACTGTTCCACTGATTTCAAACTGTGTTGAAGTGTGTGTTTTTCTTTGCTGTGAGATGTTCTCCCGCTACTATAAACCAAGCTCAACCACTCCAACAAGCAGTGAGAGGTGCAGTATTTGACTGGAATGTGTGTGTGTCCACTAGGACTGGTCCATAGACCTGAACCGGACCCTAAGCAGACGAGAAAAGAAGAAGCCATCAGAGGGCGTCACACTGACAGGCATCAGTCAAACTGGGTCAGACCAGCCTGTTCAGCCTGCCAAGACCAGCAGCAGGTAGATATCTGATCACTCACTGACTCACTTTTTCTGTCTCTAACAAACACATAAAGTTGAGCATCTGTTCTCAGTGCACACACACACTCTCTCTCTCTCCCTCCTTAATCCAAATTTACAACATCAGATAATCGAGTGCACCACACATGGCATCTTCCCCATCAGGAATGCTTGTAAACCGTTGCATAAGGGAAGCACCGGGTGTGACGTCTAGTTGTACGGCTGTTTCCCCAACAACAGTAAACATTTTCATACAGATTGTTGGGAAAGAAGTTGTTCTCAGGAGACTGGAATCCTCTGGTGCATAGTTGAGCACGTGCCAAAAAAAGTAATGTGGAAATATTACTCTCACACTCTGAGACAATCATTGCATGAATATTAGTAGTGGAAAGTTAAAAGAAGGAGGGATTAGCGATCAAATTACACACCTGCACTTTATCCAGCTAGTTTTTTTTATTAGAAAATGTATAAAATGAAACCTCAGATAAGTACAAGCAGCAGTTCTCAGTCCTTTTAAAGCAAAAAAAGCCTGGAAGACATCCAATATTGATTTTAAAAGCAAGATTTACAACCTCAATTTAAATTACTAATGATAGATAATGGACTTAAATTGCTCTTGTCAGGTTTACAACTGTTTGATGTTTGATTGGCAGTTTTTAATTACATTGTGTAATCTTTTTTTAAAGCCAAGATAAGATAAGAACTTAGGTGCCCCTGCAGAGAAACGAGCTCGGCTGTTGTGGCAACAGCGTTAAGGGCATAACAGTAGTTCATGGAAACGACAACAAACAGCTGATTAAGATGATAACTAAAAAACATTCACCGCGCAGAGATGAATATGTAAAAATGTGAGCTTCTATGTGTGTCATATTTATCAGGATTTAGGTGGGGTTGGATGTCATTTTCCTGCTCTCTGTGTTTGAAATATAATAACTTTTCACATTCCTTTTCAGCTTCGTAACGAGTGAATTCAATGCGCAAACACCTGTCATCCGCTCATATCTAGACACCAGTAGGAAGTCGTGTGTGTGTGTGTGTGCGCGCGCAGAATATCATGAGAGCGCTGGAGGAGCGTGTAGAGGAGTCAACAAAGGGAATGTCAAGCACGGGAAGCATTTGACCTCTTAACTAGGGAGAGTTGACTGTCAGAGGGGCTGCCCCTCTCCTCCCTCCCTAAACCAGCATTAACCACACATTGTTTTCCTGTCATTTCCTATATCTGTGGGCGTGACTGGTGAAAAGTGTGTATAAATACTACGAAGCAATTTGTACGCAGACTTCTATCATTATGTAGTCACAGAGGGTTAAAAACAGACTTATCTTGATTAGTTTCAGTAGTTTTTTTTTTTTTTTTATCAGCATCAGAACGGCGACACTCATTCGTATTAACTTATCTTTCTCCCTATTTGTTGTCTGAGGCTTGAGTGAACATAAACTTGATAAGAAGTTAATAATATATTTATATGAAAACGCATACAACTAGGTTCATACTCATGAGGTCAAGTTTGTTTGTTGACTGAAACCATCCAAAGTTACAGACTCCCATCAGAGTCGTGTTTGGTGTAATAACTCCTCAGGCTTTAACTCAGTAAGCATGGCATGACTGTTCAAACAAAGGCGTTCACATTACTCCGCTTCACGCTCTCAAGGGGCCGGCTGATAGCTACTCCTGTTCATGCTCCAATACTTGTGTAAACAGGGAGTAGAAACCCTGTGTTTCCTGCGATACAGGTGGAGAGCTAGCACAAGTTTTTGTTCCTTGATGTGGAAAGTTGACAATGGTGGCTTATAAACTGCCCTCCCGCGACTTGTTCAAACAGATTGTGCAGCTGCATGACCCGGAGCTGACAATAAACTGTTTGATGTGTTTCTTGGGAAGTGATGTTTTTATAGCGTTGTATTAATAATGATGTGCCAACGCCTTCAATGGAAGCATCTACACGCAAAACAAGTGTCAGTGTTGTCATGGTGTCTTTTTTTTATCTGTGTTTATAATTAATACTGTTTCATACCTTGTATACCTATATACCTTGTAACAAAGCCATCATTACAGTTTGTACTGTTGCTATGCATGTCAAGCTTGCTGCCCTCACACACGCAGTTGACAGTGATAATGAGGGCAGATTAACCATCAAAACCATCGTCCTTCATGTCAAACATAGACGGACAAAAATACCCCCTCATTTCCTCACAACGACTGTCTATTTTGCCAGCTGAAAGATTTTATCATTGTAGTAGCTACCTAATTTAGCAAACATTAACGCCATCTGTTAGCTGGAAACTGTAGTACATCTCCAGCTGAATTTCTTCCAGCTGATTTGTTTTAAAAACCCTTAAGTAATTAGCTTGATGGCTACATACATGATATAATGCTAAAAGACTGAGGCTAACCCAGATTTAAAATCCTCACCAGTTGATAAACCATGTTGGAAATAAAGAAACAGCATTGTTCTTGTAATGCAGTGTTATGAAAATCTTCCAATGCCTAGTTACGGTTGCTAAGGTATGACTGGATAGTTGCTGTTTGGGGGAAAAGTTATGCAAATGGTTGATTGAATGTTTAAACTCAGTACATTCTTGTTATAAGAGGTCAGAATATGAAAACGTCCGGCTTCAACACTCCACAGCTCACTTATATCACAGGTGTTGTCATTTAACGTGTGTGTGTGTGTGTGTGCATGTCAACAACCCATCTCTCACTGTGTCCCATATTATCAGCCTGACTGTGCCTACTAAAACGGCGCCGGTGGGCACGAACCCGTTCGAAGATGACGAGGATGAGGAGGAGGAGATGGCAGTGGAGCAGCAGACCACAGTCAACCACATCAGTGTGAATAAAGAGGAAGTGAAAACGTTGGTGAACAGAAGATAATGCTCTGCGCACCTTCCTGCCTCTTTTTTTTTTTTTTTTCCTGTCTGTTGTTTCATGGACCGCCCGTCGTGCATCGTCTCTCGCCTTTCTCTGTCTTTGATGTCAGTTTATTTTGCTCCCTTCTCCTTCTCTGCATCCCTCTCTCTACTCCCCTCAGGTGGCAGGTTGTGTTGCTCTGCATGGTCACTGAATGGCATTACACACACAAAACAGACGTGTGTCGCTCCTAACAGTGCCACACCTGGCAGAACATTACATGTCGTGCGCATGGGGGCGCATGTCTCCGCTCTGGGAAATCCATTATGTTTCTGTCTTACAGTCAGACCTGAATATTGACACACATACACTCATGCACATGTATAACATATAGATCATTTATATCACTTCAAGTGCAATTAATTGGCTGTATAGTTTAAAAAGAACCCTGAATAAAGTATGTATTAGCTTTCAATTGCTTAAAAGTACAGTTTTGATACAGATATCCCATCATACTGTATTGTTGGCATGAATTCAAATATTAACTGAAAGGAAAAAACCACAGTGTCAACAGTACGTTTGCAACAAAAGACAGCAAACAGGTCTGACTGTAAATCATTTATACTTGTGCTGGTGTGCATTCACTGTTTTGTTTTGTTTTTTTCAACTTTGTGTCTGTCTGAGCCAAGTTCTCTTCGGTGTTTAGGTGGCTCCCTCTGCTGGCCGTTGAGGTTAAACTCCAATCATGCATTCAAAAACAATGATTTTTTTTGTCTTGCTTGTTGCCGTATTGTTCTTATGCCTCTTTTTCTTTTTGGATATGTTGTCATGTTTTGTTTTGTTGCATTGCCTTCCCTCAGCAGCGTGTGCACTCTTAACATGAAGTTCTTGATCTTTAGCAAATTCATTTATCATTCTGCTTTGTAGCATTGATGCCTGTAAATAAGCATGTTTTCCACTCACTTAGCCTGAACTTGCAATAGGGATGTTTTCAGGATGAATCACAAAGCTGGATTTGGAGATGCATTTTGGCTTTTTTTGTATGTTTTGATTGTATTTAACTTGTATTTATTTTTCTCGCTTTTTCTAACTTTGATCTTTTGTTCCTGCTTTCGCCTGGCATGCTGGATTTGTCCCCACTGGTGTTTAAGGCCCTGAGATAAACATGACAATGCGTTCTCTCTAAGCGGCTGTTTTTCGTTTGTCTGTCCAGCGCCAGCAGTATGGAGAAGACTCCCGACTGGTCAGACGAAGACACGGGCGTTAACCCTTTCTCAGCCAACGGTGACGGGAATCCATTCGAGGACGAGCCGACTTCTCCGGTCATATCTGTGGCTGTCAGAGCCCTGTATGACTACGAAGGACAGGAGCAGGATGAGCTGAGCTTCAAAGCAGGTACGCACCGTGAGCAGTATGAAAGATGCTTTTTACTGGAATCCAAATACTCATCAGTCTCCTCTTGCTTCTCCAGGGGATGAGTTCACCAAAATCGGCGAAGAAGACGATCAGGGCTGGTGCAAAGGTCGGCTCAAGGACGGACAAACGGGCCTCTATCCCGCTAACTACGTGGAAGACATCCAGTAATAAATTATGACAGATTGAATGAATGTGAAGAAGAAATGTGGGGTGATGAGGAATGACAGTGTGGCTGGAAACAAGAAGACTCTGCCTTACTTACCTTTTTTTTTTTTTCTCCCTGTTTGTGAAGACTGGACTGTGTGTGGGGAGAAGCACAGATAAGAGAGGTTACAGATTATATTAAAAGACCACTTCAGATACTGTTGCTTGCTACACATAGACCCTCATAGAAACTTAAGTGCAAAAGTTGAACTGAAACACAAAGTTTCCAGATGATTCCAGGTGAGAGAAAAAAAAAAATTGCTGTCAGTGTAAGATATGTTACTCAGAGCAACAGTTGTCTTACAGTCCAATTTATGCTGTTACAAAATAGCTAATCAAGTATATATTAGATAAGACTCACTAAACTGTATGTGTGAATTTATATATATAGTTTAAAGAAACACTGGGATAACAGTGACAAATTGTCTTGTTACATTGCAGCCTTAATATGCAAGCCACTATGGATTCATTAAGGGAGATGACCCTCTTTATAACCATAATTATCTTATTTTAGGTTTGAAACTATTTCTGGAGCTCTTGTCTGTTAGAATCCAGTCCATAAATGTTTATCATCTGATCTTTTGGACCCAATTAGTCAGATTTAACTTGATTTTAAACTAGTGCTTACATTGTTCTGTCATTCCTTTTCAGGGTTTTTTTTTTGTTTTTTTTCCCATTCAGTTCATAACTGTTGTGGTTATTTAATAAGGAATGATTAAGACCAGTAGAGCCTTATCCTGACGTAGCCTTCGTTTAGTTCACAGTGGGCAGGTTTCCTCTAGTCACTGCAATTGAATGTATACTCACTGATTGTATTTTCTCACCTATTAATTGTTCACTTGTGCCGATGTTGGATTTTTTTGCGACCACTGACCCGTTTCCCCCCTAAGCAACTGTCCTCAAGCCTTATATAAAAAAATCTCTCTACTCTCTGTTGATTGTAGATTGTGTTACTTTTTTTTTTTTCATGCAACACTGAACATTTTTCAGAAAGCTTATCTCACTTGAAGCTCCGTGTTTTAAGTCTCTGACTTGTTTTTCATACGTCAAGTCATGGGAGAGTATTTTAGTGTCTTTTGAAAAATATATATTACAAATCAAGCAATAAAACTCACACAGCCAAGTATGTTGTTATACATGCGTGTAAATAGCCAGAATTCAACATATAAGAACAAATTAAGCATCGAGATCAGATGATTTGTAGTTGGAAAATCGATGATTTGTTAATTTATGATGCAACAAGGGCTTTTCTTCTACTCTTGTTCGAATGCTGTGACTGAGAATCAGTTTGTACAAAAATTGAATGTTTTATGGCAAATATCCCTTGAATCTCTTATTTTGTTATATTTGTACATATGATTATTTTTCCCTTTGCAGAGGGCCATACGCATTTAATTAATCAACAAATTCCTTGTGAATAATTTTTAAAAGTCGTTCTCTCTCAGCAGCTATGCCATGAATTGATATACCTGATTCCATATATGTTTTGATCATTAAGTATTTTGTCAGCTTGCCTGTTTGAAGAGGTGAACTGCAGGCTTTTCACTTGTGCAAGCTCCAAATTAATTAATTAATTGCATAGTGTATCAATTAAATCATTAAAAATAAAAAAAAATGCTATTTGATGCCTTCATTCTGTCGTCTCTAATAATAGTGAGAAAGGAGATGTTTTGCCATGTTTTCAGGGCACGCTGTCATCAGACACAGCAACAGCTGTACTTGCACAGTAAGGTTTGTAAATGTTGTCCCACAACATAATAAAAGAATTTATTGGAAAAATATTTTGTCTTTGTCTTGTCTGTAACAGGAATAGAGTGCTGACATTTCTTATGTTATGTTTTTCCTCTAACTTGACAATGAGATTTGCTGGATCTAATAAGAGTTTGAAATCTTTTTTTATTTTAAATCTCCTTTAAAGGTTTTGAACATTTTTATGTATTTTGTGCAATTTTATACTTCAATTTAGTTTTTAACATAAAGGACGGGTTCACAATTTTTCAGGTCTGTTAAAACAACAGTCAGGAAATAGTTTTTTCTTGCCATAATTATTCCTACTGTTCATACTGACCATTAGAAGATCCCTTCGTAATGCACTTATAGTGTAAGTGATGGTGGCCAAAATCCAATTTATTTGAAGCTAATATGAAGCTTCAGTCATCCAAATGAGTCAAATCAAGTAGATATCTTTCAACATTACAGTCTTTTTAGTGCCAAAGTGCCTCTTTTTGTTACTATACTTCCACTGCAGTTCAACAGGGAAACATAAAGAGGGAATTCGATACTAAAATTACTGTAAATGTGGCAGATATCCACTTGATATGACTATTTCAGACATGCTGGAGCCTCATATAAGCTTCAGATAAACTTAAATGCATTTTTGCACTAAATGAATGAGTGGACACACTGGATTTTAGCCCCCATCACTTAGCCAGTGTGAACAGGGGGAACCTGGTTGTTGTTTTAAAACAGATTTTAAAAATTGTGAACCTGTCCTTTAATATTTATTTGATGGTTGTGGTCAGTTCCTTGCAGATAAACATTAGCATGCAAAACGTGAAGCTCATAAAATATGAAGAATTGTTATTAATTTTAAATATATATGTATTTATGTATTTATTTATTTATTTATTTATAAAGAAGGATATAGAAGACTGAGCATCATCTGGCGAAATAACAATAAAATGCTGCTTGCATGCTGCAATCCTTCACAAAAACATGTAAACTCAGCTGGAGCCGCAGATGTCAACTACATTACCCATAAGGCCTCTCTACAATAACACAACCACGGGTCATTTTCAGCCAATCAGAGCCAGGCCATGATGTTTTCCTACTGACGTGTCGTATTTTAGGCTATGGTAGAGGAAAAACCAAACACAGCGTTTGGTTTTCATGCACCTTCTTTGTCCAGCAGGTATTAACAACAGGAGGAATTATGTCAGAGCCAAGCAAGCAAGATATTTCTGTCATTTTTAAGCGACTGCGCTCCATTCCTACGAACAAGGTGAGAGTTTCAAACAGCAAAACGGTCTGTTGCTCTTTAAACAAGGAAGTCCGCTGAACTAAATATCTGACACGTCGCACTTTGAGAAACGTCAAGGCTAGCTTTAACTTACGAGCTTGATTTTTTTAAATGATGTGACACGTGTAAAGTTGAAAATATGTGGGTGTAGTTGGCAAGTTTTCCCTTTCTAACTTTGGCAGGATTAAAATAAAACCTGTCTGATAACTGACAGCCTAGCAAGCTAACAAGCTTCATTTTGACAGTTGATGTTAGCCTCGTTTGTTTAGGCTTTTTGGGATAAGTGCACACGTCCTGTGTCATAACTAAAATCGTTTTTGGTGTTACTGAACATCATCTAACAGTTAATTTTACAGTTAAACACAGTTAAACACAACAACAGCTGTTTGAATGTAGCCAGCAGCTCGTATTTCACTGGAAACATGCACTTTAGACCTTCATGGTTACACAGCTGTTGTTATAATCACACAAACATCCTTCACTTAGCTCACTTACACGTCTCTTTATTGATTTAGGACTTATTGGTCTTGAATGAGGAAGGAGATAACCCTAATACGTTTAGCCCTATCTGTTTGTATTGCGAGGTCAAACTTAATTGTATGTGTCCTTTGCTCTTTTTTCCTCTAGGTTTGCTTTGACTGCTCAGCTAAAAACCCCAGCTGGGCTAGCATCACCTATGGTGTATTTCTATGTATAGATTGCTCTGGGACACACAGGTCTCTGGGGGTGCACCTGTCCTTTATCAGGTAAGTGAGAAAGTAAGGGTGTGTGTATATATATATATAGCATCAAATAAGAAGAATAGTAACAAATACATGAGCTGAACAATGTTCTCTGGACAGCAAAATGGATTTTATATCTCCCTCATCAGGGCTGGTCGCTCGTTGACATGCTAGAGCTGACATGTACTTTTCTCTCTAAATGCACTTTAATGCACTGTGCTGCTAAGTGCTTGTTCTTTTTTTGGTTTTGCTTTGTTTTCTTTTGGGGTTTTTTATTTGGGGGGGGTGGGGGGGGGGTTGAATTGAATTCTAAACTCCACTGGCAGAGAGATGTCAGCACTGGAGAAATGTGCTTTGTCTTTGTTATAAGACAGGTTGTCGTATTTTGAACCTCCTGCTGACAAGCTACAGCTCCTCAGCTGAGGGAAGAGTATAATAATTGATTTTAAAATACACACAATCATGGAGTAATTTCTCCACACTTTTAAAAAGATAAAATGTGTCTGTTTTTCTTAATTAGAAAAAACATGATTGCACGCGTTTCTAAGTATCAATAGAATAATCCAGACAAGAGTGAAATGTTAGGGAGTTATGTCTTTTGTAACCTGGACTACATAATCCTAACATTGTTGTGTTAAACAGGTCTACTGAACTGGATTTTAATTGGTCGTGGTTCCAGTTAAGATGTATGCAAGTGGGAGGCAACGCCAGTGCGGTGAGTACCTGATGGGAAACTCTGATATCAACGGATTGTAATACCAACATTGCTTTGCACAAACTTCATTTAACTTAATTCTTCCTGTCTGCTTTCCGGTGTCTGTTTGGCAGATTGGATTTTTCAATCAGCACGGCTGCACAGTTAGTGCTGCAAATGCCAAGTACAACAGCCGAGCCGCTCAGCTGTACAGAGAGAAAATTAAGACTTTAGCCACTCAAGCCACCAGACGCCACGGCACTGAGGTAGGCATGTTGGTTTACTGTCTAAAAATACTTTTCTCCTGCAGGTTGCCTGCTTGTGAAAGACAGCTAGCTGCAACCACAAAACCTCAGAGATAAAATTTAACTTTGGCTTCCTCTTTGCTTGCCACATTTGGCATATATATATATATATATGTAAGTGCAGAGACAGAAAGTTTAACTGCTCTTCCTCTCCACAGTTATGGCTCGACAGTCAGGCTCCTCTCTCACCAACATCACCAGAGGACAAGCAGGTGGATTTCTTCAGTCTGCACTCACAGGTATGAGACTGAGCTTGCTTTGCCTTGATGGGAAATAATCCATAAATATGCTATATTATAGATATTTTCTACAGTGACTGGTGATTGATAAGTTTAACACGTGTGTTCGTGTAACACCCAGGCTCTTCCTGAAGACATGACCAAAATGACTTTTGGCTCCGCCACGTCAGAGAAGTCTTTAAAAGAGGAAGAGAAAAATGGTATCTACTTTTACCGCTGAATAACATGCAGAAAGACTCACTCCAGTTGTATTTATCACATCAAACTTAATATATCTAATCACATATACACTTATATAAATCAGGTAATCTGGAGGAGGGTCCCAGTGTGGAAATGCTGAGTGTTTCTCCAAAAGCAAATCCAGGTTTGCTGTGACTTAGAACAATAATATATTCATTATGTTCGACGTTTTCCTTGTTTTTGTATCTGAACTATAACTAAACTGTTGGTGATGTAACTCTACTGTCTTTAACTCTCTCCAGAGCCTTCTTCTCTTCTCAAGAAGAAGCCAGCTGCTACCAAGAAAACTGTACGTAAAGTAATATTTTTGTAGTTGGACAGAATGTATTATGGCATACATGGGCTGTACATTCAGTATGTGTGTTTTGTAAAATATGTCTTGTGCTTGTAGTTGGCGTCTAAGAAGGGCGGTCTGGGCGCTCAGAAGGTTAGCAATCAGAGTTTCTCAGAGCTGGAGAAGAAAGCTCAAGCTGCCGACAAGCTCAGAGAGAGAGAAGACGGCACTGCTGGTGCCTCCAAGAAAACTGTTCAACCTGAGGAATCCATGTGAGAGCGCTTACTATTATTTAAGTCATCATCATCATCAATCATTTTTTATATTTTTCTGCTCATTTAATGTGTTTTTGTGGTAATCTATTGATTCACTCTGCACCTTCTGCTATAAGGTCAGAGGTCAGGTTTCAGTCTTGTACCTCTCAGCAGAAAAGGGCTTTAAACCTCGTCGAAACACGACCCAGCTGCCACTCTTGGATCACCTGTTTCTGTTAGCTGCTGCACTCTTTAGTCTGTTTTGTCATATTCAGACTCTCCTGCTTCTCTCTTCCTCTCAGCGCTCCATCCTTGCGACTCACATATAAAGACCTGGAGCAGCAGAGGAAAATTGAGGAGCAGAAGTTCAAGGGGTTAGAGGGGAACAAGAAGGAGCAAGCTGAGAGACTGGGCATGGGTCTCGGCATGAGGAGGTAAAACTAACGAGCCCGTTGCCAATTGTGGAAGGTGTTTACATGAGATATACAGTTTCTTTATTCCCGTGTCTTTCTCTCATGATCATATTGTAGCGGAGTGTCTCACTCAGTGACATCGGACATGCACATCATCCAGCAGGAGAGTCCACTGGCGGCCAAGACTAGCAAAGGACGTCGGTTCACTGAGGATGAGGATGATGAGGGGTCCTTTAGCTCCAGGTCAGATGCTGTTGATTGTTCTTATTCAGCTCTAGTGCATTAAAGTACTCTCACAACGATGATTTAATTTTAATCATTATTCTGAACTCCTCCTTTCTTTAGGATCTTGCACCGGTTGGAGGATCAGACCGACACCTCAGATCATTTCTCCTCCCGGTGGGGTGATGGAAGCGATGGAGGAGGTTGGCTGAAGGAGAGCAAGAAACCAGAGCCGGATTTCTTCTTGAGCTCCACTATAACATCACTTGATGACAGGTAGGAGACACTGTGTTATGACTTCTACTCTGTATCACTTTAACAGACTTCTCTTGACTGCTTGATACAGTAAGAATTAAACCTTTTTGTCCTGTTACACTCACTGATGATTTCATCTTTTTCAGTGTCATGTTTTTTAATAATCCAATCAAACTGCAATTTAAAAATGACAAACAAAATTAAGGTTTTGGTTCAAACTTGAGAGGAGTTTTATCTGACGTGTTTAGGTGTTATAATGTGGGATGTTACATATGCTGAATAGATGTCAGGTTTGTTTTTTTGAATGAAAAAAGGAACAGACATAATGAAATGTTTAGACTTCCTCAAGTGAGTGACATTTTCTATGTGATCAATGTCGATGTGGGCTTTCAGACTATATGGTTGTTTAATATATATTAATTATCTGTCATCAGGCCCACATCGAGGAGGAAACCAGAACCAGTCTCAGACACAGGAGAAGCTCGCAAAAAGTTTGGAACTGACGTCAAAGCTATTTCTTCTGACATGTACTTTGGGAAACAAGACAACTCTGAGGTATTCAATCACAACATGCAGCATATTGCATATATATATATATATATATATATATATATATATATATATATATATATATATATATATATATATATATATATATATATATATATATATAATATTGTGCACGATTCAAACAGTTATAACAGTGACTCTGTAGAACCATAAAGCTTTGTTATATCCTCAAACCAGTTTGTAATGAGAAGCCTGAACTGTTGTTGGAGAATTTCTGTGACTTTACTTAACTTGATGGAGTGTTTATACTCTACTTTCTGCACTTCCATTTTTTTTAGTATGAGGCCAAAACACGACTGGAGAGATTTTCTGGGAGCTCCGCTATAAGTTCAGCAGACCTGTTTGAGGATCCAAAGAAACAGGCCGGTAAGGGAATTAGGCTAAAAAAACCCCTCAATATATATGATTTATTTACCATTTTCATTCCTCTTATTATTGATATAAATAAATGTATAATTACCAAAAGGCACAATTTAATAATCTGTCTGTCTGCTTGGCTGTTTTTTTTTTTTTCTGTGTTTTTTGATCACAGCGAGTTCGTACCGTCTGTCCAACGTGCTGCCCAACGCTCCTGACATGTCACAACTCAAACTTGGGGTGCGCTCAGTCGCGGGAAAACTCTCCGTCATGGCCAGCGGCGTCGTTAGCTCAATCCAGGTCGGTCAGAAATACAAACACCTTTTTGAACAAAGATCATAAAACAGGTCTTGCTCGACAAACAAGTTCTCACATTCTTACGTGCATCCGTTTCCTTTTTCCAGGATCACTACAGTTCCTGAGTGACGACGTGTCTCCTCTTGGATTCAGCGTCACTAGTCGTCCTCTTCCTCATGTGGAGATAGAGGATGAAGATATGAGCAAATCTGCTGTATGACGCATCAGAATTTACCCCAAAATAACCCTGTATACATCCATATCTATTTTTTTTATTAGATTATGTATATACAGCAGTTAGTTGTATGAATCAAGATGACCGAAGCACAATATTTTCAGTGGGATTATGTTCCACTGCAGGCGTCTTGAAGGGAGATTTCTGTGTATAGTACAGTCATGGAAAAATATGTAGTTTGCATTATATAACTTTGTTTGCTTTGAGGTCTTTGAGGGTTTAAATATTTAGAAATACTGTAAGTAGCCGTCTGAGAAGGGTTCTGCTTCTTGTGAAGGTGGGATTTGCTTTTTGACTCCTTTAGTCGATGAGGTCAAAACTTGAGCAGCGGAGACAACTGTGCTTTAAGTACTTAATTGGTGAACGCACTATCGCTCATCACGTGCACTCTGTAGTGTTGTCTTCTGCTTTCTTTTTTTTTTTTACCTTGCACATTCCCACCTGTTTGAAAGTGTCCTTTCTGTCCCCAAAGTGCACTTATATTTGCTCCTCCACAGACAGGACCAAAAACTGATAATGAGGCCTTAGGGGACCACAGATCTTTTTATTTTTTCTCAGTTGCGTTTACTATCAGTTACATTAAATAATATTGGCCTCATTAGCACATAAGCTTCTCTTAAGCTCTCTTCTCATAAGCTTATCCTGCAAGCAGTTTTTTTTTTTGTTTTTTTTTGGGACCATATGTCTGTAGCTAAAAATGACAAGATGATATGGAGCGTAAGCAGCTATAAAATACTAAATTTGAAGTAATAGTTCAACATTTTGTAAAATGGGCTTATTTGCTTTTTTGCTGAGAGTTAGATGAGAAGATTGATATCATCTGTCCTTTTCAATTTGTAGCTACAGCTAGCATCCGGTTAGCTTAGCTCTGTGAAAAGACTAGAAACATGAAAACTGCTAGCCTGACTCTGTCGAAAAGCATCAAAGCAGTCTACCAGCACCTCTATAGCTCACTAATTAAGATGTTATATCTTGTTTATTTAATTTGTACAAAAGCAGAAGTGTAAAAAATGACCCATTGTGCCAGAAGATTTCTTAGCAGGGAGTAGTGAGTGGCAACCCTACGGGGGCGACAAGACCTCAAGAAGTGACTGCAACTGGCCAAGAGATACACTTTTTAAAAAAAAAAATATATATATATATATATATATATATATATATATATATATATATATATATATATATATATATATATATATATATATATATATATATATATATATATATATATATATATATATGGATTAAACAATTAAGTATAACTTGTTAATTAGTGATCTTTATAGGTGCTGGTTGACAGGTTTTGATACCTTTGGACAGAGCCAGCAGAGCTAGCTGTTTCCCCTTGTTTCTGGTCTTTATGCTAAGCTAAGCTAACCAGCTTTTGGCCTCATATTTATCAGATAGATATGAGAGTGGTATCAATCAAAGTCTCTGCAAGAAAGCGAATAAGTCCATCTCCCTAAATGTCTGTCTACTCCTTAAAAAGTGAAAAGACAACAAACCATTAAGCAATCGACTTGTTATGAATACTCATAGCACTAGAATGACCCTGCTTGATGAACAGTAGGTCAGTTGCACTATGTCTTAATTTTTTTTTTTCCTTAATCCTGTTGCTTGGAATTAGATACTTTAAAGTTTATGGGCGATATTATTGCCTCACATAGATTTATTGAATTTGAAGGAGTGCCTTTGATGATGTTTTGGTTTTAATTTTTTTGTTGAAATTTGTGTTTAGCTATCTGCAGTGAATTAGGTATATTATTTAATGGCACTAACAGATTCTTGAAGGTTCGGGTTTCCTGATGCGGTGTAGCCTCTTTGTAGCTTTCAGGTCCCACTGTTCAGTAACATGTCCACTTAAAATATGAATGTAAACAATCTCTTTCAGGCCTAGTTGAAGTAAATTTTGTTGTTGTTGCTGTAACGTACTGCCAAGGTCCAGGTCCATATCTTTTAATTCCGTCAAATATACACGTTACAGATGCAGTGTTGGGACACAAATAGTACTGCAGGTGGTGCTAAACTATGATTTAGACATTTAAAAGCAATAGGAAAGTAGCTTGATATCTGCCCATGGCTTTCATATGGAATAACTACAGCTTGTGCTTCAGCATTTAGGTAAGTTGCTACTTAGATATCTAATCATGCACCGTGAAGGAACTAGTGTTTATTAATGCCAAGATCTTGTACAGGAAGATTACATTACTGAGCAATTTCTGTACTGTTTATGCTTCTCAGGAGTTTGATTTGTTAAATATGAAACACTAAAAACTAGGCAAAGTGGACGTCGTAAATCATTTAATGACCAAATATTTGTTTACTCCATCACTATATGCCTTAGTCCAAAGATCTCTGAATCACACGCCTTAATATTGCAATATTGTGGAGTCATCTAGTTACCTTTTTGCACATAATTTGTTAGACGTTGCACGTGGCAGCTTCTGCTTGAATGTACTGTACTGCAATTGAATCTTTGCCTCTTATTTTGATGATGCCTTGTTGATCTTTGTAAGATTGTTTGTGTCTTCTGCTGTTGGTATGTTTAAATATTGTTAAGTGTTGCATAAAAGAATAGCAGCCTGTGTAATTTGCATGGCTCCTTGTAGTTATTAGGACACGCTAACACATACCATTACAGCTGCTGGGACCCAAACATAAAAACTGTAACGTAGGTTATAAACTGCTACATGAAACGTTTGCTGTATAGGGCTTTGGAGTACCATTTATAGAAAGCTACTGATAATCAAATTTTGACAATTTTTGACACTCAAAATGTAAGTAAGATTTTGGAAAACATGCCAAATAAATGGCTTGTGCCTAAACACCTCTGTCTGTTAATTATTTGTCTACAATATCAAGCCTCCACTGCACAGAAATGTTTTCTATTTCTTCTGTAAATATAAGTAACCCAAAGATAAATTGTTCTTGTAGATAGGGCTGTAACTAGACATTATTTTTGGTTGTTAAGTTTACAAAATGTCAGAAAATAATGCAAATGTCTATCACAGTCTCCCAGAGTCCAATTAGACATCTTCAAATGTCTAGTCACAACAGAAAAAGCAGCAATCACAGTGGAAAAGATGGAACCAGAAAAAAAGTTTGACATATTTTCTTTGATAAATGAGTAAATAATAATCAATATTGTTTCCCAGTAATTTTCTATCAATCTATTAATTGCATCAGCTCCACTTGCAGACACCATTAATTCAGTTATGGTGGCCAAACTCGGCAAAATGCTGGCATCGCCTACGTGGCTGGCTGACGCGTTTAGGGAGCTTCATGTGCTGTCGGTAATATGAGTCTCACAATCGTAGCTCAACTGAACTAACTCTAACCCTAACTGAACGTTTCAACAAATCGATAATTATGATTGAAAGCTATAACTTTACTTAAAACCAGTGTATCGCTTCAGCTTGCGACAAAGCTGCCACACAAAACGACTATATTTGTCACAAGGCCCAACTAAAGCACTCCCACCGTTAGCTGTGTATACGTATTTACGAGCTTGCGAGGAGCACCTGAAGGCCGCATTTTTCCTAGGAAGAAGGGAAAGGATTAAACATTGTTTATAGCTGTAACATTACGCAAAAACCCAGCTGTGGACCATTTTGTGACTTCATCATTCTACATTATGCACTTATCAGGGAGACAAATGTCTTATTTTAGTCTGCAACGTAACGAATAATAGATTGGTGGTCTTTTTTCTGGTAGGCCTGTTGAATTCCTTTAAAGTTAACAGTGTGTCAGTGTGCAAAGATGCCGAGTGAAGTAAAGCAGAGAAAGAAGGCAAAGCAGAGTGATGAGCTGTCCGAAACGTCGCCTGCGAATACCAAAGATGAAAAAGCGAAGACAGAAGTTGGAAACAACGCAGCAGCAAATAAAACTTCTTCGAGTTTGGACGTGAAAAGCATAATGTGCTTGTTGTCGTTTGCAGCATGCGGGGCACTGAGCTGGTAAGTCAGAAAACAGTCAAGATATTTCTGTTAGAAGGAGCTTTTTCCGCTGTTTCCTCTCTCATTTAAGTGTTTCTGTCTTGGTTTTCAGGGTGGTGCTTCAACAGAATGAGAGGTTCTCCGAAATTGAAGAAAAGTACCATTTTTTACAGGGAAAGACTTCGAGTCTGTTCGACATGGAGGAAGAAGTTCTTAAAGTTTCTAAAAAGGTACGTTTGAGTTGAACAGGACTGTGTTTAGGAGTGGACGTTTAAAGGGCCAGTTCACCCAAATTACAACAAAACATACTTCTCAATACCTCGATATCAATATTGTGACAATATTGTAAGGATGACTACAAAATATTTACACAATGAGATTTTTGATAAATAATCTGGTAAATTACATCATTTTATTGTAATGCAGCCCGTAAAACCAGGAAAAGACAACACATGCTATATGACAATATTCAAAACCTATGACGATATCTAGTCTCATATCATGATATCGATATCTGACCATGCAGACGGTTTTAGTTTAATTTGCTGAGGTCAAGATTTCTTCACCTCTACACCAATACAGTGGAGGAAACTGTTCACAGTCCCCACTTTGAACAGTTACAAGTGGAACTATTTTCTACCAAAGAAATAGTCCCTTACAAAAACTGTTGACAGCGTTTCGTATGTGTTATCCAGAGTAACATGGAAACATAATGTTGCTTCTAGTTTTTTAAAAATGTAAGTTTTCAGTGCTTTGTGCACCACAGATGAAAGGTAATAGAAATCTTAGAGACAGATATCTCAAAATCTGGACAAATAAAACAAAAACATGTATCTTCATGGTTAGAGGAGTTGAGAATATGAGACTTATTTTTTTTAATTTTAGTGAAATGACCCTTTGCGTGAAAACATAATGGTTTTTCTGTTTGTTTTCGCTGTTAGGGTCAAAAGTAGATTTAAAAGTAGATTGTGATTTGGACAGACAGTTTTAATTTGGTTTAGTGAGAAGGGAAATGAGTGCAGAGGCTCCTTAAATCACTGGTTCCCAACCTGGGGGTTGGGACCCCTCAGGAGGGGTCACAAGAGAAATCTAAGGGGTCATGAGATGTTGAGACAAGAAAGAAGAAAACAACATACTTCATTTTTGCTATACAAAATTTATTTTATTTATCTGATATTTCTCTTATCTTTGCTTTGCGTTCCTATTCAGCTCCATAATAAATATCTGAATGGAAAAGAGAAAAATCACTTCTAACAGCTCATAAACATAATCAACCTGTAATGTTGGGGTTCACAAGTTAACATTTCTTTATTTTAAGGGATCACAAGTTAAAAAAAAAAAAGTGAGCTACTGCCTTAAATTATATCAAAACCCTCTGCATGTTGAGATTTTGTTTGTGTTCATTGAAAATTTAAGAAAAACTACTTTTAGCTGAGCACAAATTGTCTTTCTTGCATCCTGCTTACTAGTCTGAGCACATTTGTGTGAGCTTTTGAGAAATTCCTTCTTTTTTTTTTTTTTACTTACGTTGTGTACTGTGCACTTGTGTATCCTACTGTATGTACTGTAGTATTCTGTCTGACAGTAGTATTGTAGTATCTGTATTATCATGAATACTGAGGACCGTAGAGCTCCCACAGAAACAGCCCTCCTGTTTTGTGTTGCGGCTGCAGCTTGCCGCCTCTCAGGACGACCTCCAAGAGGCGCTCTCCACCGTCACCTTGGCAACAAGACTCCAACAGGACATCTCCACCCTCCATGCTGTTATCATGGCGATGCAGGCCGACGAGAACTCCGCCTCCCGCAACCTGCAGATGGTCAACACTCACTTCCTCAACGTGACCGAGACATGGCAGGAGCACCTGGCCGCCGTCACCTCTGACCTGACTGCCCTCAAGGCCGAGTCACGGGAAGCTCACAGCGGAGCCACAGAGCGGGTGAACGAGGCCGAACGGAGGGCCCGGCAGCTGGCAAAGAAGTTGGAGGAGCTTGAGGACAGCACAAAGAGGAACGCCCGCGCTATGGATCGGACAGAGGAAGACGACACCAAGCGAGCCCAGGAACATCTGGACTGGAACACCAAGCAGATCCACAAGCTGGAGGAGCAGCTCAGCAGCTTGTCCCGCAGGGAGGCCGAGCTCAGCTCTCAGCTCCAGGAGCACATTCCCCGGGCGCAGGAGTGTGAGGAGCACCTGCCGCAGGTAGAGGAGGCGGTTCGCTCCATCCTGAGGCTGGGTGGAGACCTGAGCGGGGCGGAGAAACGTCTGGAGGAGGTGACGTTACAGGTGTTTGGGACTGAGGACAGCATGCTGAAAGCGCTCAATGAAATCCTGGAGATCAGACAGGAGCTGGACACCCTGCAGGCCCAAAACAGCATCCTCAAGATGAAGAATGAGTTGTCCGTGGTTAAAGAGGCGGTCCGTGAACTCACCATGGTGTTGAGGGAAAATAGGGTTGAAAAGGAGTCTGATAATCTGGAGGAAGAAGAATGGAAAGATGATGAGGAGTGGGAAGAAGATGACCAGGACGATCTAGCTCTTCTTGATGACGTCACTGAATGATGCAGCTAGAAAAAAGGAGCTTCACTGTCTTACTGTTTGCTCTAGACGGCGATTTAAGTTCAGTATTAACGTTTTATAAAATGTGTACCTCACTTTAATGTCAGACAAATGTGACAATCATTGCATAACTGTTCACTGATTTCAACACAAACTCAAGGATACGTGCTCTGTGTTATAATTGCAATCAACAATATGTTTGATTTGTTTAATGCGGAGTGACACATTTAGCTTTCACTTGTAATATTATGAAATATGCCGGATCACTCTCAAGCCAGCCATTTGCACTGATACAGCATCTATACCACTCTTATATCAATATAAGTGTTACCTTGATGATGCTGATAGAGGAATAGCTTTTATAAATAAATATCATTAGTCATATATATATATATATATAACGTTGTATTTCAGCAGTTCCTAAAAATGTTAAAAACATGAAATGTAGCAACCACTTAGTAAATAGTCTCATCATAATATTGTGGTACAAGACGCCTATTTTTCTCAGATTTCTATTTGTTTCTCACTACTTGATGGTAAAACAGGGTGACGGGCACCAAAATTGTCCAATCAATGAGTTACCTGTCAGTCAACATCACTTCATGTTTACTCCTCTTGGTTGTTTTGTACGGACCAGAACTTAAAGGCAATAGGGTTTTGTTTTTTAATGATCTGGACCTGATGAGCTGAACTATTTTGTGTGTTTTTATGTCATCTGACATCGGGCATTTTGATTTCATCTATTGAAAGCATTATGATTGTATGATGTCATCACTGAGCTTATTTAATAAAATCACCTTTTTTAGTGTGAACGTCTTATTTGTACATATTTATTTGATTCTCATGTTTAAAGCTCCATCCGTTTCTGTGTTGTTCATAGAGAAGTGAACCCTGAGATTATGAATTTTAATGTGTCACTGCTGATTACGCCTCCTGCATAAACCCACACATACTGTAGTTGTTGCACTTTTCACTCAATGTATTGTATGTGCTGTTGCAGTGTGAGAGCGTGCAGCTGATGCTGGAGGGTCTGGGGGGTCAGCGGGGGAATCTGCAGCCTCAGCTGGAAGGTTTGGAGCAGGATGTCGGCCGGCTGAAGGAGTGGGCTTCTGGGTTAGCTGAGAAAAAGGCTCAGCTCCAGACCAGCCTGAACACACTGACAGACGCTGTGGCGCAGATTGAAGAACGCACCTCCGCCATCACAAAGGACTTTGCCAGCAAGGTATGTGAGCTTCTTTGCTTCTTCTTGTGAGGAAGAGGAGATGAGACAATGGGGGAAAAAATAGTGCCGCATATGATTTCAGATTCCAGATGTAGGCAACCAAATTAAACTATAGGCACAAAACTTCAGAAGTTGAGAAGAATTAAAGTGTAAAGCTGCACAAGAGAACATGAACTTCTTGGATTCTCTGAACTAAATTCTTCTTCAGGAGAACATCTGAATTTAATCAGCACAAATAAGGGGCTAATTTAGCTCAGGTGAAACACTTTTTTGTTATTTTTTTTTTTACAATAGAAACTTTTTCCTGGTGCTGTTTGGTTTCTCAGCTTCTGTTCTCCTGTGTTGACCCTCCAGGTGGCGTCAGTGAGGACAGACGTTCGCAGGATGGACGGCCTGCACTCTGAGCTGGAGACTCTGCTCACTCAGTTGGGGGAGCTGGAAGATAAGACGGCTCAGGTTGAGCACAACATGGTCAAACGCATCGGCGATGTGTTGGCCAACAGCATCGACCGGGTCTCAAATCTCCGCGCTTCATCTGAACGCAACACTCAAGCCATAGAGCAGCTCCGCCGCCGCATCCCTGAGCTCACCGCTGCTGACAAGCTGATCTCTGAACGACTGATGGAGCTAGAGAGCGGCAGAGCTCGCCTGATAAAGACAGTGACCTTTGCCAGTGACCTGAAACCAAAGGTGGCCGCTATTAAGAGAGACTTCCAGGCGTTTGAGCCTCAGCTGTCAGATCTGATTTTTCGGATAGGAAGACTAGCAGAGGATCTCACCCAAAGAGAGCAAGAGATTGCTGAGCTTAGACAGACACTGGCTAACCTCACAGCAGTGGAGGGAGATTTAAGTGTTACTAGTAAACAGGTCAGTGAAATAGCTGATCTATCTGATATCGGAGAAATAAACCAACCAACATGAGCATCAACCTCAGACAAGTGGAGACTGACTGTTTGCTTTTTTTTTGGCTTTTGCTCAGCTGTCAAACTACTGTGTGAAGGTTTACTGAAATAAACCTTTTTTGTACAAATTTGATGAATATGAAACTTTGTTGAACAAACTCTGACTGTCTGAACAACCTTGAAGCACAGTAAGAAGTGTAAATGTGAACAATCCCGCAGCTAGCCTGTCAACATTTCTAAAAGTTTTAACATGTTTTTTAATATTGAATGTGGCAAAACAAGGTGAGGATGAAGATTATTTCCATCCTGGGCTCCTCATTTTCTTGGGTTTTTCATGTTTTGTGGTGAAATTGTCATTCAGAGTCTCTGAAAATGGGGTGAGAATTAATTATTTTGGTCTTAATGTGGACAAAAATGAAGAAGCCCCTTGGATAAGAGGTGAAACGTCTTCAAGTATCTACAACCAAGAAGTCCAGTCGCCTTCAATTAAACCCTCCTTGGATAAACATGACCTGGATGACTGAGAATCTTCACAGACATTGAATCTGGTCAAGTATTTAGTATTGGCAATAAATACTGGCTTAAGTTGCCAAAACTCCAGCAACACTTGTAGTATAAAGAACAACTGTATCATGAAACCAAAACTTTTTTCATCAGGGTTTCAGTCACAATCTTTACATGTTAATTTCGCAATAAATTTGCTCTTTATTTCTACAAGAAATGCTGGTGTTTTTACCCCTAAATCCAGTATTTCGTGAGACTATTTCTCATCTACATGCACCTTGGAAGTAGGTGAAGTTGTACCAAAAGTCCCTACAAAAAAGTTGCATTTAAAAACTACAGATTGTGGTATGAATGTTAAGAATCTCAGTCATTCAAGACTTCAAACTCCCCACTGCAAGTCCTTATTTTCTCTTCCTCAAATATCAAAGCTGAGATTTATAAATTCAGGTTATTTTTTAACCACATCATACATTTCAAGGTTTATATGGTGCACCCTGGACGAAAGCTCCTCCCCTTTACCATTTCTGTTTCACAAGACAGTTTGCTAACCAAACTATGTGTTATTTCCTTGCCTCCGCTGGGCAATTAAGGAGTTACTGAATGTCCAAATGCCTTCTAGCAAAAAAGATAACTTTTAAGTGTTCCGGTGAAGTAGCTGCAGAACTGCAGGAAAGAGATAATGACCAGTTATCTGCTACTGCTTCTTGCAGATGAAAGAACTGGGCACACAGGAGTGACTCCACAGTAACTAAGGCTTCTTGTCACACATTACAAATAATATGTTTTAATAGGATTCCTTCAGTGTTCATCGTTCAGGATGTTTTTACTGGGAACCGAATCATCCACAGCCTTAGTTACTTTAAAACCAGTAAAAACACTGAATAAAGCAGTTTCACATAAATAAAAAAAAACAGTTACAAGGTAAGGCAATGTTTTAATGTTCAATATTTGCATTACTTTTGTTTTGTTCTTTTAAAAAGTTGTTGTGCCCCGCAACCACAGAGACCTGATTCTTCAGAGCAGGTGTGACAAGTTTAGGTGATTGAGATATTGCTCTGGTAACTCTTTAACTTTGAAACAGACTCTTGCCAGGAAAATCCCAGTTTTATCAACATCAACAAAAGCATCCTCAAATTCAAAAGCCTCACTTGTGTTCCTTGGCTTTTTCTTTATGTAATAGCTTTACATTTAGAGTTCTCTTAAAAGTAATGTCCATGTCTCCTTTAGTTCAAGTTTTCATTCCTACCTTTGTTAAATAACTTTGTAAGTACTGTTTTGAAAAGAAGGGTATAAATTCATTGTACTCAATTAAAGGAAAAAGTTATAAATGACTGTGGCAACATAACAAGTGTAGATGCTTCCATGCATGGAGCAAAGAGTGAGTATGAATCATGTGACGGGGGGCTTCACAGCAACCACATGCCAACCAAGCTAAACATCTATGAGAGAATTTGCATGCCTGTCCCAGGGACTTAAGCTCACGAACGTATGATAAGACCCAAATCACTCATGTCATGGCTGAAGAGGAATCTTCATAAGGAATCATGCATTAGTTACATCAACAGGCACATTACACATGTGAAGGGTGGGAAAAATTGGATTTGCCACTATAAGCAGATATCAGTGTGAGCCACAATAGAAGCGAGATAGAAGCATTTGAAAATGTGCCCCTAAAGAAATAATTAGAGATAATTCTGTACATATCAGGATGTCATGTCAACCCATAAAGGGTCCATGATACACTTTTGTTCAGGACCAATATTTCAGGACACACTGCTTAGAAAGAATGATGTATGTTGTTCAATCTGTCCAAATCAGATCCAGAGACTTTTGGTCAACATCTTCATAAGTCATCACACATTTATACATGAAGCCATTTCTTTTTTTTTCATGAAAACAGGCAACATATGACAGAGTATAAGACAATGGGAAAAAACTACAATCAAATAAACCAATACAAAAAGGGAGAGAAAAAGGGGGGAAAACAGCAGCAACAGTAACAACAAGGATATGAATGTTGTAATGTAATTTAAGTTGACTTTCCCCTTAATTTTCTCAAAAACTGTGCAGTACAATAACTCCAAATTTCATGTGGTCATAGACCCATCCTGAACAGGACTCCACTGAAAATTTCGCCTTTTTATTTTTATGACAGTTGAAATATCAAGGAACCTATCATTTCATAGGTTCCTTGTCGTAAACCCGGTAAAACTGCGGGTCATCCACCCCTTTATCCCTCTTCAGTATTCCTCTCTGGGTCAGACTCTTGTGTTGGTGTCCACGGCCAAGTGGCGGACGTCTCCATCAAAAATAAAACCTCCATCTTCCTCCAGGCACCGACTGGTTTTCCCAAGAGAACAAAAAATCAGACCAGGCAGCAAGATGATCTTCCTACTTGAACGGCCTGCATGGCGCTCTATACTCCGCCACAGTGTCACTGCAGTCGTGCGTAAAAGCGCAGTGCGCACCTGTTGAAAAGAGATGTGCTGAAAGTGGGATGGGCTATGTGTCCCGGACAAATTCATGAATAAATATTGAGTATTTACCTTGGGTATTTGAAATTGGTTTGCATGTCATTGGTTTGCATGTCATAGCCTATTTGATGCCCATCCAGCCAGTCCTTGAAAACTCCCCGTTTGTGCAACAGTGAAGGACTTTGGACAAATTGTCTAGTGTAAAGTGTCGCGTCCAGCTGATTTTAGAGACAGAATTCTGACATAAAGGGGTAAACTGTATAAGGCCCTAAGAACTTCTTTTCTATCTCATGGCCTAATAGAGGCTTTCCGCTGACTCCTTATACTGAGACCCTACCACCTCTACCCTTCTGTAGGTTGGAACTAAACTACTACAGATATCTGTTGACATCTGAGTGACATCTAGTGTTTGCTTTGTGAATTTCTTTCTTCCAGTTGATGCACGCAGCGAATATGTCGTTGATGAAACAGGTGGATGCAAAGATATTATTTGCTGAGATCATATATACTGTATTGACAGTGACGATCGTAGCATGGAGTCTGTTCAGTATTTTAACAGTTAACTTGGTATTTTCAAGTGATTAAATAGGCTATGACTTAAAATAAATGCAAAGCAGCAGCGTTTACCATCTCCAGTTCAGCATATTTTTACTGACTCATATTAATGATAAGCAACAAATCCATCATTGCAGATAGAAACTAATTTCTTCACTAACAGTATAGCTTTAATTTACACGTAGGCGTCATTTTTCATGTGTAGGTGTGATAAATGGCTTCTAGGTGATACAATTATTTTCACTGTAAACCTGACAAAAGGGGTTGTGAAGAAAAAAACAGTTAAATCGAGTGTGAAGACAAAGTCCTGACTGATTATAGAGAAGACAAAATGCACATAAAGCAAATTAATTCTAAAGATAAATAGTGTTACATAGTCAAAATATAAGTGAGTATGTATTCAAACAATTAGGCTACTGTGTGCATGTTAGCTAAATGTATTTCTATGTCTATACTTTATTCTAAAGAAAAACTCTAAAGGCTAACTGTAAAACTATTATTATTATTATTCTTAATTCATGTCTTCATAAACTTTTTTCTTCTCCAGTTTAACTGCAAAGTGAACTAGAGTCACAGATTATTTCCAGAAGGTTTTTATAGGATCAGTCTAAATCATCAAGTCTGTAATGAACAGATCTGTAATTTGTTCATGTTTTGTTGCCTTTTCAGACCACAGACTTAGCTGCCTGTACAATTGTCCCTTACAATAGTCACTAATAAAGAGGTTGTATGAAGCTGTTTAAACTCTGACCTTAATAGTGTCACATACTCAGTTCAAATCTCCCAACAACATTGATCAGTTCTTAAAGCAAATGTCATTGGCAGCCATTTTTTGGAGTTGATTGGAATTAACATAGTCTTACACATGAATATGTGTCAGTCATCTTGTGTTATAACAATAATTATGGACCTTTTGTTTAGTCTTATTGGTTGATATGAATATAATCACAGTTTTTGGGTTCCTGATGAGTCTTTCCACTGTTTTAGGGCAGCACTGTGGATGGAAAGTTTTTGCAGAAAGTCTGAAAGAAAAGCAAAATCAGTGTAAATATAGTTCATGATGACTTTAAATTCTCCAAGATGGCGGTGGTGGTGGTGGGGGCATTTCCTCATACTGTTCTCTTAGTGTCCAACTGTCAAAATCCAGATGAGAGAGGACAGGAGCTGATCAAAAATGCTGATCCACTCATCTGAGTCGTCTTCGGTTATCACAGTGAGCTCAATAAAATATGCTTAACCAGCAGCAGCAAGCGCTTTCTAGACTTTTTTTTTTTTTGCTGATTTTTTTTTTTTTTTTTTAGCCCTTGGTTTCACCTTCTCTTAAAGGGGACATATTATGTACATTTCCAGGTCTATATTTTAATCTAGGGCTCTACTGGAATATTTTTGCATGATTTACAGTTAAAAAAAACCCTCCTTATTTTTCTTATAGTGGTACTTTATGCAGCCCCTCAGTTCAGCCTCTGTCTGAAACAGGCCGTTTTAGCTCCTGTTTCTTTGAGCCTCCCGAGGAGCCCACTCTGTTCTGATTGGCCAGCTTCTAGAGGCTCTATTTCAGCTGACCTCTGGCGGCTCGGGAGGCTACGTAAACAAACCATGACACAAACCATAGTAGTCAGATTTCACAGTTGTCCCAGATTTCAAACGAGCCGATTGCTTGGCCTCCAGCCTATACTTCAATGCACAGAAAGTTTAATACAGTTGTTGTGAGGTGTGAATGAGTATATACACCAACAACATGAAAGAAACTTGTTACATATTATAAATAATAAGTATTCAAATAGTAAATAAATGTTTTTTTTCTCATGTCAAGTAGCCTAAAATAAGGATCGATCATTTTGGGTCATACTGGCTCATATTCGGCTCTTAGAGCGTTCCTAGTTTCTGTGTCTTCAGTTCAGATTTGAGTGAGTATGTTTGCAGGTGACCTACACTCAACCATGTACCTGAACACCTCCTGTGTAGACACAACTGTTCATACGATGCTGCTGCTTCTGCTGATCTGCTAAATGTGCTGCTCATGCTATGTTTGCTCAAAAGATTTGTGCACCACGGTCTCAGAGCATATGAGACAAACTGGTTTTGAACAGCCCATGGAAGTATTTCTTTTGTTGTATGCATGTAACTGCAGTCATTGTGTATTGGGCTCTGAGTGCTTCCAAAATGTGGGTGACCAACGCTCAACAATGTACCTTAACTGTGTAGTCACTCGCTGCTTCTGCTGATCTGCTAAATGTGTTGCTAACGCTATACTTCCTGTCTAGACACGGGGTAAGAGTGTCCATTCTTGATTAAAAGCTCTGTTTTCGCTGTCTACTTTTCTCTTTTTAGAGCACTTTTCTCTGACTCGTGTCACGCCTCATCTCTGGTCTCTCCCTGACATGCTGGAGTCAGTCGGCAGAGCCCTGAAGTTCTGCCCTGTCCCTGCACAGAACAGAGTGGCTCGCTGATCACTGGTTTATTCAAAGTTAATCAATATTAAACATATCCTGTGTTCAGTTTGCACCAAATTTGACATGGCACTCCCTTGGATCCCCAGCAATACACCCACTAAGTGTGGAGTGGAATCAGATGAACATCTCAAGAGATACGTGTAGGACATACATACAGACAGATACCTTCTTTTAGTAGATAGATGTCAACTTCTCATATATGGTCATACATGTTTGAGATGAATCTGAAACATGAAAGTGGACGTGGCCTTGGCAACAACCTTAGCAACCAAGGCTACGGAACAAACAGCCATTTATGGGCACATGCGATGAGCCGATGTCAGCTTGTTGGCAAGGTAAAAAAAAACGCTGCAAATGAAGTGTTCAAGGCAGGTTGAAGCCCTGGCTTTCGATTTGCAGGGAGCATTTCTACATACATTAACCTCAAGTTTTGGAAGTATGACCATGTTTAGCATAAATATCAAACGTCATAACTATATAAATAACAGAAAACCACAAAAAGCATAACATGCCCTCTTTAAAAAAGAAACATTTTCAACTTAAATTTATTTAAGGCAGTAAAGCCCAATGCTCTTTGTAGTAAAGGTGCAAATACAACATTATTTATCGTTAAGTATCAGGTCTCTATCAAGGGACACGATTTTAAGTAGGGTTAGTACATTAACAATACAAACTTTAACATAGCATTTGTATTTATTACACTAATATTATTCAGAAAGCACTATAGCAAATTTAAGCATAATTCATACATAGCTGTGTATCTATGTACGTTTTTTTTTTCATTGTTCATTTTCGTTTATATCTCAAGTCCAGTTTCTGGCTTTAAGAAAGAACAGTACACATTCATTAGTTCACTGAATTCACTGTCTTTTCATAATTATGAATTCTCAATGAGTGGCATTTCCTTTTTAATTACTGTTATGGGATTGTATTGTGAATGTAAACAGCCACTAAACTGACTCACTCTCATGGATCGTAGTCCATTGGTCCCTGGTCACGTCACTGAGATTATGACCTGACAACACGGCGTGGTTTAAAAATACACAACACTGGGAGTGATAGAGAGATCTCTGACTTCTGACAGTAAAACAAGCACAGTTTAGAGAAGTTCAGACTCACAGAAAAGTTTGTTCCTGACCAATTGGCAAACACTGAACTTCAGAGAGAAGTAAGAGGAGGAAATTCAGCAGGTTTAACATTCACTGTGAAGGTACTATGTGAACATGAAAAATGTAACTTTTGCTTTCCCAAATGCTGAATTAAGGACTCTGATGTTTTGGGGAATTTACTAATTTGCTGTCGTACCAAGAGATGATATATCAGTTTAATCTCTGTGACTGTACTATGTAGATTCAGAATATGTTTCAGCCAACATTAGTTTACCACAAACACTTGAAACAGGTGAAGCAGCTTGCCTACCTTTGTCAAACTCCTATACTGTCTTATGTACATGCTGTATGTGTATAGTTAATGCGTGAAGAAGCTAAAATGAGACATTCTCTTCAGTCAGAGTTACCTCGTTGACATTTGACTAGTTCATGAACAGACTTGTTTGCCACATTTTAATCTGATTCCACATAGATTTGCCTCATTTTCTTTGGTTCCATTGGAGTTTTTCATGTTGTGTGGTGAAATTGTTATTCAGAGTCTCTGAAAATGGGGTGACATTAATTATTTTGGCCTTAATGTGGTCAGAACTGAAAAAGCCCCTTGGATAAGAGGTGAAACGTCTTCAAAAATCTTCAACAAAGAAGTCCAGGTGCCTTCAATTCAACCCTCCTTGGATAAACATGACCCGGATGACTAAGAATCTTCACAGACATCGAATCTGGTCAAGTATTCAGTATTGGCAATAAATACGGGCTTAAGTTGCCAAAACTCCAGCAACACTTGTAGTATAAAGAACAACTGTATCATGAAACCAAAACTTTTTTCATCAGGATTTCACAATAAATTTGCTATTTCTACAAGAATTGCTGGAGTTTTGACCTCTAAATCCAATATTTTGTGAGACTGTTTCTCTTCTACATGCACCGTAGAAACAGGTGAAGTTGTACCAAAAGTCACTACAAAAACAATTGAATTTAAAAAACTACAGATTGTGGTATGTCTGTTAAGAATCTGAGTCATCCAGGACTTTGAACATCACACCTCAAGTCCTTTTTTAATCTTCCTCAATTATAAAAGCTGAGATTTATTAATGCAGGTTATTTTTTAACCACATGATTCAAGGTTTATATGTTGCACCTTGGACGAAAGCTCCTCACCTTTACGAGACTTGAAATTCCAGTTTGCTAACCGAACTATGTGGTGAGTATTTTCTTGCCTCCGCTGGGCAATTAAGGAGTTACTGAATGTCCAAATGCCTTCCAGCAAAACAGATAACTTTGAAGTGTTCTGCTGAAGTAGCCGCAAAACTGCAGCCTCAGGTGTTGCACAAAGAAGCACATTTTTGCAGAACACCTGGAAGAGTCAAACTGAACATGCAAAGAGAAAACGACCTGTTATCTGCTGCTGCTGCCGCTTAGAGATGACAGAACTGGGCATGCAGGATTAACTCTACAGTAACTAAGGCTTCTTGTCACACGTTCCAAATAATGTGTTTTAATAGATTAAACTTCATTTGAGAGATCTTCTCAATAAATTCTGAATTATGTGTTGTATTTAAACAAATTACACTGTAAGAAAATGTAAATAAAACCATGAAGCTAGAATTCCTCTCTCCTCTCTCAGCCCTTGGGTCCATCACGCCTATGAAAAAGTGTAAATTTTCATTCCCACCCATACAATAAATGTATCACCCATGATGTAATAGCAAAAGCAGCTCAACCAAAGCAACAAATCACAGTTTTATGGCTAACTTCACCAATATAAATCAGGTGATTTACATTTTACAGCTTGTAAATGCTCTCTGCATGTACAGTAAGCACACAAAGAAATAATTCTTCACAGTTTTGGGTCGACAAGAGTTTTTTATTCTTGTTAAAAAAACAACAACAACAACAACAACATGTAGTGAGTAAACAATGGAGTGCTCAACACGAGCTTATTGCATTTGAGTTTAAAAAAAGACAGCCTTGGCACAGAAACTTTAAAGTCTAACCAAAAAAACAGTAAAAATATTAGAAAACAAAACTACAGTGCAGCCTGAGTGTGGATTTGAATTCACAGATCAGCAGTCCAGCTCTGCCACTCCCTCCTGACCCAACCTAGTTTTCCCTCACATGTACCTCTTTTCTACGAGTCTATGTAAAAGTGTGCAACATCAAGACATCAACCAACAAGTTCTGACTAATAATTCTTCATAAAAATAAGTAAAAGTGGGTTTCATTATTGTCCATGTTGTTGTTGGATGTGTTGGTATCGCCACGTCACTTTTCTATCTAGGTACTTACTTTCCCTTCTTGCCGGGAGCTTTGGATAAGCCTGCTAATGACTTTGTTGTCTCCTGCAGTGCTTTCTGAAGGGCAGAAATAGCTTGTTCATGGCCTTCTAGCTTGGCTGCTTTGCCCTCCAAGCCAGCCACCACTCCCCTTAAACTTTCCAGCTGCTCAGGCTTTATGCCGCTGCTGCTGCTCTCCTCCAAAGCAGCGAGCCTCTTCTCCAAGTCTCCCACCTGCTGACCAATGCTGTTGGACGCCTCCACACTGCTTTTCAGTGCCTCCAGCTCCTGCTCCAAGCTAGTCTTGGCTTTCTCCACAACCTGCCCCTGTGCAGCTAGAGTGCTCTCATGGGTATCGTATTTGGCAAAGAGTGATTCCAGTCTGGAGGTGATCTCTGCTACTGAAGCGGAGAATGTATCTCCACTCTTCTCTGATGCACTGACTCTGGCTTCCAGGTCATCTGATCTTCTCTGGGTTTGAGCAGCAACTTCAACCACCTGCTTCTCCACATTGCGGACAGCATCTGCAGCCTGCTCGACCCCGCTCTCCAGTGTCACCATTTTGTCCGTCAGAGCTATGACACTGGCCTCTGCTGCAGACACCGACTGCCTCAGACTCCCGACATTATCTTGCGCTGCTGTCCTAACTGACTGAACTTCCTGAGACAGTGAGGCCACTTCCTGGTTGCGAGTCTGAAGCTCTTCCCTCACTGCACCTATCTGCTCCCTGAGTGAATCAGCCGAGGCGTCCGCTGCCTGCTTGGCTGTTCTGATTTCAGCTACGGTGTTAACAATGGCAGACAGTTCCTGTTTGATGAGCGCGGGGTCTTCCATGTCACCCAGACGGGCCTTGAGATCAGCCAGCTGGCTCTGTGCCACGCCCTGAGCTTCAGTGAACTCTGTCACGCTGGCTTTGATCGACTGACTCACCTCAGCCAAGCGCTCCTCTACAGTCTTCTCCAGAGAGGAGAAGTCCCTCTCTCGGGCCTCCTTCACCTCATTGATGCCCTCCGAAAGGTCCCTGAGTAGATCGTTCTGGAGCTTCTGAAGGGCCTCTTCCACCCTCCTCGTCTCCACCTCGCCTCTCTTCATCCGGCTGATGGCGCCCTCCAATTCCACCCGCGTGATACCCAGTGATGATTCCAACCCATCCACAACACTCCTCAGAGACTCCACCTGTACAGACAGGAAAACATGTCAGTGTGCAGCTTTATTCCACTTTCACATGTCAACATTATGACTGACAATGACAAAGTCTTCAAAGATTAATTAAGTAACACTTATAGGCTACGTTACAATGCAGTTCAGTAAAATAACTGCAAATTATTATTTTATTATCAAGAAATTGCAATTTACAGTTCTCAAAAAATGCACCTGAATCTCAATTATGTAGTTTGACAAAACAATCTTAACTAAAGGTCGACTTACTAGCTTTTTATAGAGCTTTCAATCACATCTTACAGTGTCCGTCAGCAAATGGAATTGTCTCAGTTGTCATAGAGATGGCTCAGTCAGTCAACTGAGATGCAAACATTTGCTGAAGACCATGCGATGATGTTGAAAGATCCAGAAGAAGATAGTAAGTTCTTGATGTTGAGTTGAGATTGTTTTGTAACGCCACTATTTCTAAAGTCAAGAGTGAACTTTCATGCTTGTCATTGTTGTGTAATTTGCCCAAAGACTTTCAAATATCACACCTGCAGAATTATTTTGCGTGTTTTTTGTTGTTGTTGTTTTCCTATTCAATAACTGTACTATTTTAATGTGTGTGGGCAAATAATTAGAAAATTGAGACAAGCTTGAAAGTTTTTGGTCTTACAAATAGTAGTCAATGTCCAACTAGTAGCTTTCCTCAGATGTGAAAGGAGTACTTTTGTACTTTTGTGGTGAAAAAAACACTTTTGAGCTGTGATTGCACAGAATTACATTAAATCTAAATTAATCTGCTTGAAAAGTATAAATAATTACTATTTAAAGATTTCAAATTCATACAAGGAAAAGATGGTTTTGGGTAATGAATAAAAACTCTAGTGAGTGAGCTCACACCCAAGTGAACTAACACAAGACCATCTTCCTATAAGACTCCTTACAGATTTGCATGGGTAGAGTTGAGTCATCACATAACTGATGTCAACAGTGGTAAATACTTGTAAGGGAAAGAAATGCTGGAAGCGCGACATGCTGAATGTAGTTTAGACTGGTTGTACACTGTGTGCTGTGCATGAAGGATGATTGTTACAGGAATGAGGAACGAATGAATGAAAAGGTGAAGACTTTTATTATAAAAATGCCCACAGATTCTTTAGTTTGCACTGATATATGTTCAAAAATGATTTGAACCTTATAACAATCCTCATTCCTGCAAATTAGATTGGTGATAAGACAATTACTACTTATGTTGTGCAAACTAATTCACTTTATGAAATAGGGGGAGGTTGCATCAACCCATCCTTATCTGTCCTGTCCAGCTTTACATTCAGAAACGCCTTATATCTGTGGTTCCCAAACAGAAGAAAAAAATGCAAAACTAGCAAAATAATGTTGAATTTATTTGATTTCACCAAGACCAAAACTTTTTGCACAATTAAAGAGAGGCTTTGTTCACCAAATCCATCACTGTGGGTCACTATACCTCCTGTGAATGCACCCAACCCCCAACAGAACATAAAGTACAACATGGACAGTTATGTAATTGCATATAACAACAAAAATAGAGTAAGATGCATTTAACACATAGTTTGGATTGCTATGATACTTAAGAGAAATATTGGGTACCATTCAAACTGAATCTAAAACTTCACCTCAATTGATTCATCCACATTATTGTCTACCTACCTGTTGAACGACGCTCTCCATTTTACTGCCCAGTTCTGCGTTTTGCCGTGCGCTTTCCTCATGTCTGGCGCTTGTTTTCTGAATTTCTTCCACTACTTGCTGTAAATAAAAAGCAGCAAACCCCGCGGCGCCTATTAAAGCGATGTAAAACACGCCAGACAAAACTAGCCCGAACCAGCCTCCTGACCGTGGCCCCTGGGTTGCGGGGCCACTCACTCCGTTACCGGCGCTCTTTTGGCTCTTCTTGGACGCGTCATCTTGGCTGGACGCGACGCTTTTCTCGCTCGAGTTGCCCTTGTGTCGGTTTTTCGCAGTCATGGTCAGTGGGAGCTCGTTGAGTTATGTGTGTATGTGTGTGAGAGAGACAGAGGGAGTGTGTGTGTTCAGTGCTGCTGGTTTCTGCAGTCGTGGATGGAGAATATTAGCAGTCCAGGCCCACCGGATCAGCAGCGTATCAGTGAGCGCGGCGTGTCTTCAACGGGGCTTTTTGCATTGAGGTATGCGGATGGGGGCTGTCCCACAGTCAACTACAGTCTCCTAATAATATGAAACACCAGGAAACACTGACTAATCTCTTCTTTATTAACACTTTACTGGTTGTGTAACCCTATTTTTGTATCAGGCACTAGTTCATCCAAAAATCATTTCATTATACACCCAAAACAAGAGTAAGTTTCTGCAGGAGCATCATTCTGGTGCAGCACCGATTTTCCCCCAAAAGTGGTGCTTCAGTGACCTTCAGAAAGTTTTTTAGTTTTTCAAATTGTTCCACAAAGTAGAAAATGTGGATTATCAGTTTTAATGAAGTGGGAAAACGCCCTGATAATCTCGTACTGTAGGAAATGATAAAAACGTATCATCATATTTGGACAAAGTTGTTTTGTTTTTGTTTTTTTTACCAAACGGGGACATTTGTCTAAAACGTTACAATCTATAGTTTATGATGTTGAAGTGAAGTCTGCTGTTACTATGACATACTTGAATAAATGTTTAAACCCCCCACTGCAGACTTTCTGCAGGCTGCCCTGCAGCAGTGCAGGGAGGGGCTCCATAGCTCGCTCCTCCTTTCATACGTGGCAGCTTCAGCCTCGGCTCAGCTGGCTGCTGTCACATCCCATCATCACATCTCTGCACAGAGAGACACATCAGCTGAAGTTACAGCTTTAGTCCACATCGATTCAATAAATGTGTTTCCTCAATAATAAATGTCATTGAGTCAATTTTTAAGGCTCTAAAAGTCTGTTTGTAAGTCTGTCTCAGTGGGGAAAAAAATCACAAACAGACTATTGCAATAATAATCCTTTTGATTTCAGGTTTTGGTTTTTAGTTCTCAATAGTTAATTTCAGTGGCTTTGTGTAGGTTACAGCAGTGGTTCGCAAAATGGGGACCAAGGACCCCCAGGGCTCCTTGAGGGGTTACAGGGGGTTCACAGCAAAAAGGGGAATGATTTTTCATCCATAGGTAACACAATGATACAATGTGTGAGTATTTTGGTCATGGGTTTCGTGCACTTCCTGTAATGAAACATCTAAAAGCAAAAATCTTTTCAGATGGGGGTCCATGATCTTATTTGTGTTAGTTTAGAGGTCCTTGACGTGAAAAAGTTTAAGAACCACTGGGTTACAGTACTTCACTGTTATTCCTATTAGTGTGTTTTCTGGAGAGTTTGATTCATGCTCATGCCACAAAAATAAATAAAAAATCCCTGTATGGAATGATCACATACTTTACTTTACTTAAAACACAGTTAAATAAAAATCCAGTCCTTGGTACCCTTTTTAAAAAAGAGAGACAAGAGAAGTGGCTGAATGCATGTTTATGTCTTCATTAAACACTAGATGTCACTAAAAGAGCATTTTATGTGGAGAGGAAACGCTCCCAGTGACTCAGTCAGACAAGTATTCCCCAACAATAAATAGATGGAAAACAATGTTGTGAAATCATATCATTTTATGTGTAATAGGCTGCATCACTGAGATTAAGTGCAATAATTTTTTAAATGTTTTCCCATGAATGTGCAACATAATACTTACGTGCAGTAAAATAATTATGTATATAGAGGGTATAGCATGCATGAAGACAAAAAGTGCAAAATATATTCTGATTCTGAATGTGCAAATAAAACAGGGCATGATTTTAAAAGCTTGAAAAAACTACACTGTACACATGAAATTAAACAATTCACTACTAATGACTTTAGTGTTCTTAAAACTTTACTTGACTTTATTATTTTATTCACCAGGGACAACAACATACATGAATTAACATCAAAATTATGTAAATGTGTGTGTGTGTGTGTGTTAATTTTGACCTGTAAATGGATGTTACACATTAAAAGAAACAAACAACACACACAAAAAGCAGACAAAACAACATCAAAGTAAGTACTGGCTATTAAAAGATCCCTGATGTGAAGCTTACATGAGGCTGCAGCAGTCTGTGTTAGTCATATCAAGTGGATATCCACCACATTTACAGTCTTTTTAGCATCAATTCCCTCTTTGTGTTTCCCTGTTGAGCTGCGATGGAAGTATAGTAACAAAAAGAGGAACTTTGGTACTAAAAAGACTGTAACATTGAAAGATATCTACTTGATTTGACTCATTTGGACGGCTGAAGCTTCATATTAGCTTCAGATAAACTTTTAAATACATTTTTGCACAGCAGGAGGACTTTCATCACTTACATTTTATGTACATTATGAAGGGATCTTCTAATGGCCAGTATGAACAGGAGGAATGATTATGGCAAAAAAAAAAGTGAACGTGTCCTTTAATAATTCAAGCATTACAGAACAGGCACATACAAGCAGAACAAGATCAAACATCACAAAACCCCATTTAAAATGAAGAAACGCCCATGCTGAAAGTGAACAATTCCCTCAAATGCATCTATCTATTAACCCCTATACATATAAGTATGGGTTTTCCAAGCCGGCCCTAAATGCATCATGAGTCCACGCCCACACGCCGTGACAACAGACGGCTGTTCGCCCGACGCGCCGTCCAGGTGTTCGCTGTATGATATTGCAGAGCTACTGGACGGATTTTGGAGCTTTATCAGTGTATTTGCCCGAAATGGCCTAACGTGATACGCTTTATCTCCGAGCCCAGCTGTGACTGGGACGTCAGGCATACCAGCGTATCCCCTCCCCGCTCCCTCATCTCCCGGAGAATGAAGCGGGAGCACCGTTAAAAAAATGAAGACTGACACGGGGATCCGAATTTTGAGCTGAGTGTTTATACCTCGAGTGAGAAAAGCTAGCGGTTAGGCTAACCCGCTAGCTAGCCCGGCGGCGGCTCGGTTAACGGGATTTGCGCCGCCATGGCCGGGCTCATCAAGAAGCAGATACTGAAGCATCTCTCCAGGTCAGTGCTGAGTTAGCTGTCAAGGGTGTCTGCTTCGTTTCTGTAGATGAAACCCCCCACTGACCTGACGTGTCAGCTAACAGGCTAACACCGGGTTTAGCTACTGTGGTAGCTAATCCCTCGACAAATGCTACAGCAAGTTGAACCAGTCGACTGGTTGAGTCAGATTGTTTAGACATACAATCTCAGTCTTCCCCTAAAGGCATTGTATCCTGCAGTCAGAGGAATATAATAGCTAAACTGGCTGCAATATACACGAACCATATGGCTGTGAGATAACTGGACCTTAAAGGAATGGTTCACAATTTCGTCTGTCTTTAAACAACAGTCTCTTGCCCAAATTGACATTGACGTGTTTTTCTTGCTGTAATCATTCCTCCTGTTCATACTGGCCATTGGAAGATCTCCTTAATAATGCACTTATAATGTAAGTGATTGGAGACAAAAATGTATTTAAAAGTTTATCTGAAGCTAATATGAAGCTTCAGGCGTCTATATGAGTCAATTCAAATAAATATCTTTCAACGTTTCAGTCATTTTAGTCCCTAAGTCCCTATTTGTGTTACTATACTTCCACCACAGCTCGTTGGGGAAACATTAAGAGGGACTTTGATGCTAAAATGACTGTAAATGTGGCAGATATCCGCTCGATATGACTAACTGAGACTGCTGAAGCCTCATATAAGCTTTTAAATGCATTTTTGCACTAAATGATTGTGTGGGCAATCACTTATACTGAAAGCACATTTAAAAGGGCATCTTTTAATAGTCAGTATGAACAGAAGGAACGATTACAGTGAGGAAAACCTCTTTTAGTGTTCGTATGAGCACCTGACTGTTGTTTTAAGACAGACTTTAAAAACTGTGAAACCTATCCTTTAATATGACACAGGTAATATGATAATTTGAATTTAAAAATGTAGGACTTGCACAAGGGCAGATCAGCGGGGTGTGGGTTTGTTTACACAGGTTTAAACCCTGCTTATCTGGTCTTTTCACCACTGTGCCTCCCCCCTTAGACACCATGGTCCACATTGAACCCTGAGCACCCTCAGGACATGACACAAGACTGTTTAGAAAGGGAAATTTGCCACCCGAATCAAGCACATTTGACAGTAAGCACTCCCACTTAAAGACAAATGAGCTTAATATTGGTTCAGGATCTGTTTTTGGCACTACCGCTTGCTGTGTAAGGCTCCATTTATTTTTTTAATGTCTTGTTGTTATGGGGAGCTTTCAGCTCTACCAGCTTTACATACATTATTTATTCTTTTCCACTGTCCCCCAAGGGACTTTCAATGGACTACTTCCTGGTTTTGTTCCAGGGGGAGAGCTTGAAATATACAGCAGTGTTTTCCTCCCACATTTAAAACCACTAATAAACTATAACAGAGCAAATTCACACCTTGAAATTTCATTAAACAGAGTGTATTGGATAAAAATTATAGTAGCAGCACTAGTCTCAAAGGCGAACATAGCTTCGAGCTAGCAGAAATGACAGCTGTCATGTTTATATTGCAGGTCACACTTGATATAGCTAGTCTTTTATAAAGCTCATCAGTATGCAGATTGACCGGTTTGTGCTCTTGAAAAGAGAAAGCGGAAGGTTGATTGTGCTGAGTCAGAGAAGTTTTTTATGATGACAAGTCCTTGGCTGTGAGTTGTGATTAATTTACTGCACATTGGTCAATACCATAATGTCGGGCTGTGCGATATGATGATATATATCGTGTGATAATAGAAAAACGTCTATCGTTTCATATTATGCTCTATTGTTTATTTCATTAAGTTGCATATCACAGTCTTTACAGCAATATTTTTTGTCATTTGGACAATGCTTTGCATTCTTCCGCACGGCACGAATGCACGCCATTGATGTATAGTAAGACCTGGATATGGCGCCTCTGCTCAGCCTTGCTTCCGATTTTTCCCAGTGGTCACTCGCGATATTGCAGTGAAAAATTCCCCTGCAGCCCAAGAAGCATTTTTTACCCATAGATGTCTGTAACAAAGATGTCTGACTCTTTCTATCATGAATTTTTGATCCATGGAGGTTTTATATTCGTAAAACTTTCCTCAAGCCGAGAAAAGTGACTTAAAAATCCGTGACATCATCACAATGTAAAGTCTATGGGCTGAGCGGGAGCTCACGGGCGGGGTCAGCAGGAGAAAAACATCGCTGCGCATATTCAGTGGGCTGCACACCCCAGGGTTTACTTCTGGGGGTGTGCGGCCCATCTTTGGGTCCGATATCCAGATGTTATGATACATCCATGATGCAGGCAGTAAAATTCGCATGAAGGCAACACAAACAAACATGGAGGAGGGTGAACGTGACACAGAACAAGGTATATCCAAACAGGAGAAGGACTTTGACCGGCAAAGACAAAACGAGGAGCTCGTACCTAAAAGAAAATCAGAAAACCAGAAAATCAACATACTTTGCAAATTATGTCGCAGACTGGTCTCCACAACAGACTCAAACACCACTAATCTCTTTTACCACCTATGAAAGAATCAGGTCAAACAGTACATTATACATTAATATTTTATGTTTGTTACATGCTTAATTGAAAATTTGCACAAAGGTTCTAAATAAAAGGGGAAAAATAATCAAATTTGAGTGAGTACCTTTTTATTTGTCACGTATATAATTCAACATGTAATAAGAAACCAGGCTTTCCATGTGGTCATTTTATATTTATTCACTGAATTCACAGAAAATGTGCTCTACTGTGATATGTATCGTTATCTGGATATGAAAAGACTTAGCTATATCAGGATATGAGATGTTGATCATATCGCACAGCTCTACCTTAATGCTGTGTAGGAATGCTTTGTCCTTCATGCCTCAGCCAAGGTTTGACCTGTCTACAACACACAGCCTCTGGGTATCATGCCCTTCATCGTCCTAGCGCTCTAAGTTGTGTATATGTGTCTCGTCGTGCTGTGTGTAAGTGTTTCTGCACAGTCCCTCTGGCAGCATTAGCATCAACACTGACAGGAAATGACCAGAAGAGTAGTGATGTCATCCGTCTGAGGGCTTGTCATCTGATCTTCTTTGTCCTACCCTGATTGGTCTGGCACTGAAAGGAAGCCGACCCGTCTCACAGCCGGGCCAATCCCGCTCCGTTCGGTGTCGTGATGTCACGGTAAAAGTGCTGGTGTCAGACTGCCAAAGCAGCATCACCTCATATATTCCACCGTATGCTCGTACTGATACAGATGGCTATGATTATGACGCATGCTCGCTCGAATTCGATCGAGACCGGGTGAAATCGTGCTGCCTCGTCAGCATCAGCCAGGAATAGTTTCTGCTGCCAGCTAGATGATTCACACACACTGTAGGTGTGCTTACACAGCTACAGGTTATGTTGTGGGTGTCAACATGTCAACTCAGCTTCTGGGAAACCCACTCTTAACTGTTGCAGAGAGGACACACGTCTGTCCAGCGTTATGTGCGATAAGGACGAGCCTGTAAGAGTGAGACGGCACGGTGACTTTACAGTTCATTGACTCTGAAGTCTGCAATGGCTGTTCCTCCTCTGGCCAAGACAAGTGCACCGAAGCGTGCATGACATATCAAACTAGTTGAGAGGGCTTTTTTTTTTTTGTGCAGGGTGAGCTGTTTGGAAATAAGCCCTCTGCGTCTCTGTGTGGGACCGGTCATGTCTAACGGCGGTTGTATGAATATTAAGTGACACGGCTGTATTGTGAAGTGTTTCACAGAAGGTCGAACTCAGGTAGCCCCCGGGGGCGAATTGACGACAAGGTGTATGTTTGTCTGCATTACACACAGGTTGGGATATCGACAGGAATCTGGATCAGAGCCAGACTGTACGAGATCCTATTACACACACACAGACACGCACGATTATAGAAGGACGGAGAAACGTCTAATCACATTATGGATGTGCTCGGATGTGTCCTCTCGACTTTGTTCTCTCAAAAGAGAGATTTTAAAGTTCTTCCTCAGGGAAGTGAAAGGTCAGGCTCAGCTGCAGAACAGGATCGTGGAGCTGGTAGTTATTCTGATAGAGGGGCCTAAATACAGGTGTTTAAATGAGAGTCATACTTTGTGTGAATGACTGGTCTTGTGACAGAGAGAATGCGGACGGAGACTTGGAATGTCTTTCCTTCTTCTTCCTCCAGACCTCTCCTCATTCCCTCCTTCATCCCTAACCTTCCTTCCTTCCTTCCTTCCTTGTTGTTGGTTCTTATCTTGACATCTTGGCTTCGACTAACAATTAATTGTCGATTAATCTAATGATTATTTTCTCCACCAATCAGTTATAAAATGCCCGAAAATCGTGAAAAGCAGTTTCCCAGATTTTAAGGTAACGTCTTGAAATGTCTTGATTTGTCTGAGGAGACAAGCAGTCAGTAAAGCAAATATATTGAATTTACAACCAGAGAAAAGCAGCAAATCCTCACATTTGAGAAGCTGGCTTTAGTTGGTTTAGTTAAAAAGTTAATTGGCAGCTATTTTGATAATTGAGTCATGGTTTTAGTACATTCATTTTTAAAGAAAAAATGGCAAATATTCAGTGGTGGCAAGTTGTCAAATGTGAAAATTTGAAACTTTTCTGTGTCATACATGGTAATAAACTGAATACCTTTGGATTATACAAGACTAAACAAGATTAAACAAGACAATGAGCTTTAAGAAATTATAACAGGTATTTTTCTCATTTTTTTGATATTTTTATTGACAAAACAATAGATTTATCGAGAAAATGATCATCAGTTGCAGCCCTAATTGTCATTATACGGAGTACTACTTACTTATTTATGTCACAGGAACACAGCACAACAGTTTAAATCGTAGGCACCATAATGCACGTTGTCAACTGCAGGGGTTTGTTGAAATTTGGAGCGATGGAGGGAGATCTGTATGTTAAGCAGAGCTGTTGATAGACAAACTTACTGAACGGGCCCCTAAGAATGAAAAGATTATCACTACCTTCAAACGGAACAAGTTCGTGGCCTGAGAGATTAGGCTTATAGCCAGGCTGGTATGTGAAGTCCAAGTCAGGACGTTGAAGGAAAGGTTACACTCAGTAAAGAGGAGACAGTTAGTTTAGGGAACCGCTTTTAACTGTGAGTCACCTCAGATTAAGTACAAGACATCTAACGTGTGCTCTTTTTCGTCAGCGGAGGTTCAAAGCTCGTTACAGTCACCGTGAGAAACGGGTTCATTTCTGTTGTCGTGTTTGTCATAACGAGTCTCTTTAGGCCTGACTCTTTCCATCCTGCAGTAGCTGGCTGACGAGGCTTCATAGCGACCAACTCCACTATTCCCGGTGTTATCGCTCAATGCTAGTGGGAAGGCTATTATGGCATGAGTCACGACTGAGTGCCTAGCTGTGGGTGTCTCATCTGTGTGCAGCTGACTGAACTTCTAGTGTGCGGGGTGTGTTTTCATAAGTGTGTGTATGTGTGTGTGTGAGAGACAACGACATTTGGCCAAGGCCCCTCCAGGCTTTGGCATCCTCTGCTGCTGTGTAACTGAGGTCTTGGATTGTTTTCTCCTTCACGCTAACCTTTTCGCCGTCTCCACAGGGTCATAAATATTCTAGGACTCTGAGGCCTTCGCTGCCAAAACAAACTCACTCCACTTTGACAGGTTGCCTGTGTGTTGTTGCGGTGTTGGCCCTGTTGACATGTTTGTGTAGGTGTTTTGCAGGAGTGTTTTCACATGGCGGGGGGATATGTGTGTCCTTGCACTTGCACTGGAGCGTAGGCTCAAGTAATCCCTCTTAATGATAACATGGACATAACAGTCTTTTAATAAGTGTTCTGTTAGGGCTAGACAATGTATTCTTGGCTTCATCTCAACATTTTACAATGAGCTGCAGTCCCAGAGAAGTGGAGATTCGTAAAGTAGGAAAGTTAATACAACAAAACAAACATGCAAAACATGTTGCAAACATAATTTTTCTCAGCAAGATTTTTGCTCATACTATTGCAAAATAGGTACGTGCTGGTATTAAATGTCCATGCTATGATTATTGTGGCCAAAAATATCACAGTAAACAGTAGTATCGCAAAAATCATCAAGCTTTTCTGAAACACTACTATATAATTAAATGACTTCACATCATGATCGCCTTGGTTTTAATTGAACCAAACAAACTAAACAGTATATTTCTGTACCCTGCAAATGAAAAACTCTAAAAATACCACAAACAAAAGCAGGTTGGTTGTTTAACTTTTAAGACAGTTGACTGGAAATTACTTTAGATGCATCTCAGTGTCTCTTTCTCTTACATTGTTTGAATGTTCTGATTTGTGTCATGAAATGCTAATGAGCTAGCCAAGGCTAACAGAAATGATCGGACTGTTAGCATTTTGCAAGAGTTTATTTCCCAGAGGTGGGAATGCCCCCTTCCTCACTTTTCAGAATCTTGTTTTTTCCCTCCTTACTTTAGCAGTTTCAGTTTTACTCAAAAAAAATATCTCCAGACAGTGTCCTCTTAACTGCACAGCAATAAGCTTTAAAGGGGACATATCATGGTTTTTGTCATTTCCTGTTATTTGTAATACAGTTACGATGTTGGATGTCAAAGTTAAACATGGTCAGAGTTCCAAAACTTGAGGTGAGTGTATGTAAAAATGCTGCCTTTAAGTCAACGCACAAAATTGGCACCAACCAAATGCTAGTAAAATATGCAAGTGGCAATTTTTGAATAGGATTCAGGCTTAAATGTGTACGGACGTATTTGAGAAGTTTCCATTTTGAGTAGAGAACGGGTGCTAGGGATTGTTTATGTGGCCTCTGAAACTGCAGTTGGCCAATCAGAACAGAGTAGGGGTCCTTAAAGAGACAGGACCTCACTGCTGCAGGGCACTAGTCAGGGTTGGAAAAAAATACTTTGACCTCCTCTGCTTTTCACATAAAAATCAATTTAACGTTTGTTTTTATTTGCAGTTAATATTCTCCTAAAAAGACGCTAGAATTGAACATCAATCAAAGACCAAACTACTACTGAAACAAAACTACATCTTTTGGCATTTTGTGACCCCTTGATCAAAGCACTTATTTATAGCTGCACAAACATGTAACAACAAAAAAACAGAAAGTAATAAATACACCTTTCTTGAACCTCCAAAAAAGCAATCACAGTCAGATCTAACAGGAAGTTGCCTCTGACAGTGTTAATTGTTCATGTTATCTATCTTAGGTGATAGAATATACTTCAAGATGATATTATTTAATGTGAATATTGGGTAAAGATGGTAGAAAATACAAACTGGTAATTTAAAAAAAGGTTGATGCATGTGGGTGGATGGTAACTTTAGGTTGTTTTAAGGTTTCCATTTGATTTACCAACACACCCACACTGCAGGCAGGCAGCATCCAAACACTGCAGTGCTGCTGTCATCTGCAGGACTGCAATGAACCAATAAACACACAACAGATCATCTCTGACAAGCCAGTGAAATACAGTTTGAAGTTTGAAATCATCAAAATTAGATTACATTTGATGAACTTGCTTCATATAAAATTATAGAGGCCTGTTTCAGAACGGAGTCAGACAACCGACCATGTTAAACGAATCAGCGGAGGTTTTTTACGCCTTTCAGAAGCACCTCAAACATTAAATTTAATTTGTTGGATTGACACAGTATCACTGGCATCTAAATTGTGGTAATTAGTACCAGCCACTGGCCAAACACTGGTGAATTTGTGAAGTGACTGGTGATTATTTTCCTCAACCTACCAGCCCTGGTGGCTGCAAATTGATGGCAGCTATATGCCCTTTGCTGCATCTAGTCTGCTGCAAATTTCATCAGAAGAAGAAGAAGAAGAAAGCCAGAGAGCGCTTCTAGCTTCTAGACAGACTACTTTAAGAGCCACTGATGTCAGTACGCCTACAGAAGAGGAGACGACCACAAGTTAAAAAGCAATTTTTTTTCAATGAGAAGTGGAGGAGAGCCGACAGGGGGGGAGTTACGTGACGATGAGAGTAGTCACTCATTGTTTTTCTCCCACTGTCTGCAACAATCT